>NC_132934.1:39366333-39669363 GCF_034638445.1 Ciconia boyciana | reverse complement strand
TGATATATATACATTGTGCGACAGTATGGACCTGTGACAACTCATTCTGCTGTTGCCATCACCCAGCATCTCTCTGGGCACGGCTTGATGGTGTGCCTCAGCTCAGACTGACACTGTTATCCAGCAGCAGTTTCAGTTACTGACATTTCCTTAATCATCCTTCCTTTTTTTATTTCTCATGTCTCTCTTACTTTGGTTTCAGGTAATAGGAACAATGTCATATTCTTCATTTACATTTAATTTGCCTGTATTTCCCCCCCACATAGTTTGTACAAAAACAGTCTGTCAGTTCCTCCCTCAGAGAGTTAACACTCAGGCTTTCTTCAATTTCTTTTGACCCCTACTATAAAATTCATTTTGATGAATTATTTATGTCTGGAGCTCCCCAAGGAATTATCATTTGTATCTTCTATAGTTTCTGCCTGTCACCAGCTATTACCGAGTTACATCAGCTGGACAGCAGCTGCCAGTAATCAAACCAGGTTCCTTCTCCGCCTTGGCTTTTTGCATCACCCAATGGACACAAACAAACCAGCTCCTGGAGCAGGTTATTTTACAAGCCAGCTCCCTTGCCCATTTTGGAGGCTAAAGTTGGGCTGATGTTATTTCCTAATAACCTTGGTATGAAAGGCGGCAATAAAGAAAAAAATAGATGCTGTTACTTCTGTGCATTTAGGTGGGCAAATAATGCCCAAACCAAAATCTATCCCACCCTCGGACCAGAATACAGTTGTATGTGGCTATGCTTGTCGTCAAGTAGAAACAACTCTATTCTCCTAAACTGACTTAATCCAAGCATCATCTTCAGGAAGCAAAGGTACCCGCAAGCTCCCTAAGCCCTCCTTGAAAAATAAAGCAAAACCTTGGGTGTGAATATTTACTTATTCAGCAATGGGCCTTGGTTGTCATCTCCTCAGTCATTCATCCAAAGCCAGACTGTAATATTGTCATGTTTTCCAGTCACCACAAGAAGTGGGTTCTTCTGAGCTTAAGGTCCTTATTGTCAGACCTTAGAGCAATTAAAAGCTTCACAGAAGCCCTTTGAACAGAACTTCTAATCCACCCTGGCAATAATAAATGTTTATGTGTATTAAGCTAAACAGGCAATAAAATCTTTGTAGGATTGGAGTTTTAGTCAGATAAAACCTCTGTGTACAGAAAATCCAAATGTAGACCTGTTTCATTTGTGTAAGTGATTTTTTTTCAGTGGATTTTCTGTGTGTCTGAAAATGAAAGCTCTATGCAAAATTTTTGCAGTGTTTTCAGTTTCACATTTAAACTGACTTCCTCTGGCTTCTTTCACTTTTAACCTGTTTTCTCCCTCTCACCGGGTTCCTGTGGCAAAATAAGTGAGTGCCAAAAAGGAAAGAAAGAAAAAATTGTAAAGCGCGGGAAGAAAAACAAAAGCAAAACCTAACACTTAAAAATTCACGCTTTTGACAATATTTCAGAATAAATATTCAAAATGTGCTTGAAAAATGTTTTTTCTAGCTTTAAAGCAGCCATCCATAATACTTTCTTGCCCTTCCATTCACTGTATTGTCTTAGCTTGTCCAGGAAATTTTGTATTGAAGGAAAGAGCAGAAACAATCCCAAGCAGAAGCCTTTCTTTGCAAGAAAACTCCATTCTTCTGTACAGGAGGGAGTTCACTGTTAAACAGAATAAAAAGGACGGGCAGTGAAGACTTACGCTGAGGCTTCCTCCCTGGTCATCAGTGTAGGCTTTGATTTTTTTAGAGGAATCCCTACATTTGGGATGCACATGGTACAGAACAGCTAGCACTAGGGGTCAATACAGTCTAAACATACCACCTTTGAAGACATGTCTTCAAACCTTGACTTAAACTCATTAGCCAATCCTACTGAAGCCCACAAGTTGGCACATCCAACCCCTCTCACCCATCTGCAACCCTTTTGTGAGTGACATGGAAGTGGGAATTGGCAGAGGCAGCAGCCAGCCCGTATCTTGCTTTCTTATGACCCATGATAAGAGCATGCCCCACAAAGTTCAGTCTCTTTATTAGTTCTTCATAGGGACTAAATTCACCCCAGCAATTTTAATATTCCCCATTTTCCCCAGCTGCTTTACTATTATCCTCTTCCTTCTTTGTGCCTTTTTAAGAGAGTAAGAACAGTGTACCTGAGCGCTCAGTGTAAGACATTTTGATGCCAGATGGCCAGGTATGGCACAACAGTACCACCACGTCTGGCTTGATGTCTCTCCATGAAGTAACTCTCAAGTGTGTAGAAAACCAGGATTTTTGCTTCAAATCATACTATTTCACATGGGTTTGATAACACCGAGGACTCTGAACACTCAGAAAACCTTAGCAATATTGATACATGTCCTGAAAATTCCCTAGTCTAGAATTGAAATCTGCTTTCTTTTTCTAATCTGTTCCTTTTAGGTTCATAGGAATTGTTCTCCGGATTTGGGGTTTACAACATACTTCTTTCCAGATATAGCTCTGAGACTAGAAACTTTTATTTCAGTAAAAGGCCAGAAAATGTAACTGTATAATAACGATTCTAGCAGTGAGGATTTGAGGAAAAACACCAGTTGAAGTCATGAGAGGTGGCAGCATAAAAGTAAAAACATCTTTGCTATTTTTTTTGGTGTAACAGCAACACCTTGATACATCAATGTTGATTAGAGCCAAGTGCATCACATCCTGAAACGTATGTTCGAAAAATGAATGCTGAATATGATTATTTTTTCTTACAGTCACATCATTTCTAATGTTTTCCTAAAAGCTCCAGCATCTCAAATTACATATACTCATAAGAATCACGGGGTTTCATTTCTCATGACAAGGCGATGGAAATCTAATAGAACAAAGTCAAGCAGTTAGATACCAGCCAAGAGAAATTTTGCTGTAACTTGCATCTCATCAGCTGTACGGGGCAGAAGGGAGGAGAGGCAGGGGAGCAGCCAAAGGACTGAGGGATGGCCCTGAGCTGCTGGCATGACACAGAGGAGAAAAATCCTGGGATGTACTGGGTGAAGTACCGTGGTAGGCAGGGAGAGGTATTTTTCATACTGTACATATCCCTGGCGAGACTGCAACCAGCATGCCATCCACAGCTCTAACAAAGCTGAACTCAAGCTAGAACAGGTGCAGAGACCTAGTAGGATGGGAATGGGGAGTCAGTTTTACTGATGAGACAAATATAGCTCAATAGGGTTAGCCTAGCAAAAGAAAGGCTGAGAGGGATATGATTACACTTTATAAATACATGCCCAAATACCAGAAGGGCTGAAGAATCATTCAAGCTATAAACAATGCTGTCACACGAACAAATAGCATGAAAAAAGTCATCAACTATTTTAAGCTAAAAGCACATTTCTAACCATCAGAGAAACAGTGGTTTATAACAGTCTTCCAATAGCAGCAGTAGGTGCTAGTAAGCTAACTACTTTTATAGCAGAAAAATAGTAAATTTATGTAAGGGATTTTATGACACGGTATCTGCTGTGATAGTGGGTTTCCCTTAGGCTATATGCTCCTAGAAACGTTTTGTTTGTCGTGGTTGGAAGGTAGAAAAGAAACATGTAAATGTAAACTCTGAGAGCTGACATCCCTGAAGGTAATTAAACAAAAGTAAACGGGTAACAATTTTTTTTAATCTCCTGAGTTTATGTGGCTTGAATCCATTTTTTTAATACATAGGGTGCTCATGGCTCAAGCAATGATACCCAAGTCAAACACAATAGAGTTGAATGAACTCCAGCGAGAGGAAAAAAGCGATCCCTTGTTTATTGCTTATTGCCTTTCCTTTGCAAGCACCGTGTCCAGCCTGCCCATCCACAGAGAGGCTGTCTCATGAGGATTTCCTCAGCTTTGGCCAAAAGGGGAGTTTGTCTGCCCAGCACTGCCAGACCCACCTCAGCCAAGGGAAAACCAAGAAAGTGGGAACAAAGTCTTAGCTTGGTCCTCTGCTATAGCCAGGGATGGATTATGGGCCCAGCTCCTTCCTGGTCAGAACATCCCAGGTGCTTGTTACACCATAGTTTCGTCAGAGGAGAAAAAAACCCCATTTGTACCTCCTCAAAGGCCCACAGCAGCTGTCTCTCTCCTGTTCCTAATGTTGCCCAAGCCACCTTTTTGGCAAGGAGGCCAAGCGGTTTCTACCAGGTGGGGAAAGGTTTCTGCTTCACACCCTTCAAAGGCAGAGGCATACTTGCCTTCAGCTTGATTTCACACACATTTCGTTCACAGGCTCTGAAAAGGCTACCCGTGTTGCTACTCCCACACAATAGGTCATAAATAACTGCACAGGTAAGTATTTCACTGGAGGCCCTTGGAGTGCAACCCTGTAACTCCTGTAGAGTCATTGGCCATAAAGATAATTTGTCTGAGTCAGTACCAGAGGAAGGAAGAAATTTGGGGTTGAAAGGTATCTATCTGCCGTAAGAAGACATCAGCGTGCCTTTCTGGCAGCTCTGCCTGCACTGATTTGCTGCAGGCAATTCTCAATCAACATATGAAGAGCACTGGCAGAAGCTACCTCCTAATTATAAATCATTTAGTCAATCAAAACCTAGCTCCTCGGCTACGCAAAGATCTCATTTCTTCTCAAGAGCCTTACATGGAAACTAAAATGGAAATGGAAAAATGTACCAGGAGGAGGGAGAAAGCTTTATTTAAAAGTGACAAAAATGAAAGCTTCAGGATCCCATTTGTGGTGTAACTTACAGCAACTTAGGTACTTGTCAAAGCTAATTAAGACAGGCCATCTGCAAACGCTTATGATTGGAGACATTCCCCCCCGCCATGCTAGCAGTGCAGTGTGTTACGGCCTCCTCACATCCCACCCTGACAAGTTCTAAGCTGCTTTGCCTGACGCCCCCAGCCCCGGGGTAGGGAGCACCTTCCTCTTCCTGCAGCAGGAGAGAGCTTTACTTGAGCATCACCCTTCGGTTCTGCAGGATCCACGCAGGAAAGGCCAGGGGCAGCGTCCCTGCCTCCCGCGCACCGGTAGGGACAGGAGCACCCCGCGGGGCGCAGGGACAGTGCCAGCCTTGCACATGTGCTCAGCTCCCAGGCCAGCTCCCACCGGTGGGCTGGGACACCTTGCCGGGACACCCCATGGCAGCAACTTCACCTTCAAAGCACTGCACTAGCAATTCACTGTCTTTGGCAAGCGATTTGCAGGCAGAGCCACGAGCAGTGACAGGCTAGCTCGGGAGGAATGAGGCCTGCCGGTCCACCCCAGCATGGGGGACAGATGGGTGCCAGCAGGCCTGGGAGATGTCTGTGGAGGAGCAGGTCCAGCAGGGCAAAACAGCTCATAGGACCGATACCCAGGCAAATAGCAGCGCAGCGTCCCGTTGCTAGCGTGCAGTGCCCTTGATACACAAATGTTTCGTTTCTCCTTAGCAACGCTTCTTTTTTTTTTTTTGTCCATGAAGTGTTCTTTGTACCCTGAGGAAGCCAGAAGTGCTGGAAGCTTGTGAGGGGCACCAGCCTCGCAGGGGAGCCCCAGGCACTGCCACCTGCGTGCAGGGTAGGCAGGGCCACCAGCCCAGGGCTGTCCTGGGCAAAGCTGTCTCTTCACAGACCTCTGGTAAGGTCTTTCAAATCTTAGAGGCCGTTTTGGAAGTGCCACAGTTGGATGTGACAGGTACTGGGATCTTTAGAAATCCATTTTTATTCTAGCTACGGGCTTTGGCCTTGGGATTTCTTTCTTTGCTGAAGTTTATCAACCCAGTATAACTGCATGGACTTGGGCAAGGAGAAATTTCAGTTGCCAAGGAGGGGAAACTATAGAACAGCTCTCCTGTTGGTGAAAGTCCACTTCGGAAAAGTGACAAGGACCACCTGTCCTTGGGGTGACACCCGCCTCCTGCTCACTCTGCGCATCCCGCCGGTGAAACGGGGACTCCAGCAATGAGAGTTTGCTTTGACGTGTGCGTAACGCAAAGATGTTGGGCTTATACTGAACCTTCAAAGAGGCAAAGGGAAAACGAAGCCACATCTCTTCTCTTTGTAAAGCACTACAAAGAATGCCTGCAGAGTTTTTGGTATTGTTTTTCAAAGAATCATATATACATATATATACACACATACATACATATATATATGTTGTACACACACGCACACACATTCTTTAAGTTTAGGTCCTGCTCATCTGTCAGGAGATATTAGCATAGATCTCTATACCTAGGTGGCTTCAGTGAAGTATTTTTGTAGCGTCTGTAAGCACCCCACACACTTGGGAAAAAAATAAATTCAGTGTGGAATTTTTACTGCCACACTGAAGCTGAAATAAAAATCTTAATGTTATCTCTTTATTCAGATCATTTTTATTAAATTAAAGAGGTCTTATTAAATAAATCAATACTATACTTGAAAACTGAGTTTGGCCGAAAAGTCTTTATAATACAATTGTCAATTGCTTTTCTTTTCTGCTTGGTGGACACATCTGTCACACATTATGTTTAATCAAGGTTTAATACTTCACTGCACCTCTATTTTGCAATGCTTTGCATTTAGACGGTCTTATATGGACTCTGTGGGTGCTATGCACAGGGCACTGTCAGGTCAGACAGACTCTGAATGAGAACCTCTGGTTTTCCCAGCACCAATGTTAGTTATAAAGTAATACTTCACTGTTTGCAGCTACTCCAGATAGTATCTTTAGGTACGTAAGGTATGCATAGTCATGTCCAGCTTGCAGAGAAACAAACCAAAGTGAAGAAATGAAAACAAAGGCTACAAAAAAGGGAAAACAGTTCCCGCTCTGCTAGCAGGAACGCTGCGCTGTCACCTCCCAGGGTGTTATGTAGAGCTCCCAGCCCAAGAACTTCTCAGCAGAACCTCTCCCTAACTCCAGCTATATCCCAAACTTTCTCCAAAAAGATGTAATGACTTTGCTTTTGTAGTCCCTTTTTCCCCCTCAAAGTGATGGACACAAGCCATTTCATTCTGTAGCACTTGGCATTTCTGCTGAACTTCATGCCGAAGTTAAAGAACAAGGTTAACAGCTGGTGTGGAGACTGGAACCCAGCAGCTGGAGGTGAATGCGCATTCCCTGTCTTCCGAGTTTGGTACTAAGCTAGACTTCCTGTTTATTGTTGGGAAAAAGCTAAAGAAACATTATTTTTGCAGTATTCCCTATCCCAAAGTGCTTGATAGTCGGCAGAGATCCAAGACTCACCACAGCCAGAGGCTGGAAAGCACTTCTTAAAAACCAACAAATGAACAAGCAAACAAACAACAGACAAAACCAAACAGGGAAAACGACACAGAGAAACCCCAGTTCCAAGAGTTGCAGAGGATTTCCGTGAAGGAACAGAAACCAGTTCTGTCAATGCCACTTTTACTCTGCTATAGCATATCTAATGGCTGGGAGACGTCTAGTATCACATACTCAAGACAAATTCAAGGATGTTCTTCCTCTCAGGAACATTAAAATATAAAACACAAGACTATGCTAGCAGTATAATAGCATTATAAATCACATTTTTTAAAGAAATGTATAATAATTTTTTTAAAGTTCTAGCTACAGAAAAGACCCTTTAATGTTATCCCTTAATTATTAGCAAAGAGTCTAAAATGGCAAGCTCTCAAGGAAAGGTATTTTTCCACTGAAACAATAGGTTATTAACCGTTTTCAGACACTGAGATGCATTTAAGACTTTCCCAATCTCAACCCGATCTCGCCGTAATTATTGAACCTTCATTGAACCCAGGAAAGATCATGCTTACCTCAAATTTGTCCCTATTCGTCCTACAGGTATCTTGTTTCACTCTAAATACCAGCTCCTGACTGTAGACAGCCCTATAAAGATACTTTCCTTAATATTTACCTGCTTTTGAATTTCTCACGTTCTGATGAAGGTAAAATTCATGCTGGATCTTTCAATAAGGAGATCTTAAAAAAAGGGGACAAAATGGTATTTTTAAGAAAAGCAGCAGCACCTAGAAGTAAAGAACATGGTACCTGATCATAATTACACTTCTCACATTCTTTACTTGGTTTGCTGTAAAAAAACCCAAGAGATGCACAGCTGACATCCAAAGGAAGCCACAATTTCTTCGCAAAAGGAAGTACTGTGGAGATAACAGCAACTACGGACCATCATTCAGGGTGGGATTCCGAGGGTCCCGTTTTAGACAGGGATCTGAGCTCTCTGTCAGAGACCAGGGAGGGAGCAGTGCTGACAGAGGGCAACACAGTTTTCCCCATGAGCTACTGGGAGCCTCAGCAAATGGCACAGGCCAAAACCCAATTTCCAGACAACTGAAATGAGGCGAGATGGCCCCTACCCTTCTTCAAATGAAAAAACAGATGTGGCAGAAGTGTACAAGAGTTGGCAAGAGGGATAGATGGCTGGAGGAGAAGGTGAGAGACAGATTAGAAGGAAAAGAAATTCATTAAAAAAGCTAAAATAACTAAAAAAAAGCCTTTGTCCTCAGAAGAGCACAGTAATTAAACGAATAGGTTTTAATCCACAAAGTTCTAATTTTTGGCTTGCTGCTCTTTGGGGCTGTAAACTCTGTTTGCTGAAAAGGAGACACTAAAGAGCAGTTAAAATCCCTTGATTTCAGCCTGGGCTCACCTGAATCAGAAAGCTTTTCCATGAAACTGCTTTGGGTGTACTTTGACCTTACCAAGAAGAGAATGTGGCCAATTACTCACAAGACAGTTCTGCGCTAAACAGTGAAATTACTCTGGATGTATAGGCGAACAGAATTTAGCTCAGTCTGGCCTACCAGCTTTGTGTAGTATGTTCTCATTATCCTGGGACTTTACTAAGTCTGACAAGTTCTGAAAAGTCAGTCTGACTCAAAAATCAGTGCAGAAATCTGGGCTTTTTTAAAGCAGTTTTAAGAAAAAGAATATACACTACACCTTTCTCAATCAAATATTTCTTATAAAATCAGATCTATTGTTATTTTAAAAAATCTTTTAAAAGCAGCTAAAAAAAAAATAAAACACCCATGCAGGCAAAATTCCTGCCAAAGATGTTTCCTCTCGAGTATGGGGCAAATAAAAATACATAATATATTACTTTCCAAGTCCTGAGAAGAACTTTAAAAACCTCAGGGCAAAAGCAGCCTTTGGGCAATATCCAAGGCTGTCAAGACACATAAAGCAGCAGCAAAGTCATCCTCCAGCAATGGGTAATTACTGTATACAGATACCAGTAAGCACGCTGGGGGACAAAGGCACTGCTGGCATTGACTTCAGCAGGCTAGAAGGCCTTTCCGTGTGTAAGAAATGCCAGCACTCTAAGGGCTCTCTTTACGACTAGGAAAAACCCAAAGTACAGTGGAGAGAAGTAAAGTAGGACATAAAATTTTATTCTGAAATGATCTCTGGCCACAACAATAAAATGTAACAAATATTCACTAGAACAGTCTTAACTCCTGTCATCAGCTGTACAATACATACAGTATCATAAAACTGGCCACTAGGATTAAAACCCACTACAACATCTTTAATGTTAAGTGGCAACAGCAGCATCTCACAGAAAATTATACATACATATATACACAGTCCACATTCAATCATTTTTCACATGTTTTCAGTACACACAGTTGCAGCATATTACAGTCACGTGTCTAAGTCGTTGCCCAATAAAAACCCAAGCTACTGCTTAGACATAATTGTAGCAGTTGAACTGAGTAATTACAATTTTTAGCAGAGATGTACAAGCCCCTAGAAACAATAATTCACAAATGTTATTTTATTTAAATGCTACCATAGCATTAAGCTGGGCAATATTCTAATCTTTGCTGACTGGAAAAAGAGTTCTTTTTGTACTTATCACAAATATTATTGATGGAAAAAATAATACTAAAAAATGGAGAGCATCAAATAATGCACACCCTTTCCCAAAGATTCTAATATTGCCCGATGCTACTTATGTCTAAAGTGTTTTCAACATTCCCATGAAGTCATTTATAACTCCAAACCACCCACCAAGTTAAAAGTGGCTTAAGTGCCTTGCACCCAAATTGTAAAAATCCCTGGCCACCTTTATAAGAGCCAGGCACATATAAAAGGAATGCACTTTGGTTCATACCAAATGCCCTGGGATTAAATCACACTATAAAACTAAAGAGTTTGAGGTAAATTTTTACAAATACAGTTGATTTCTGTCTACTGTCACCGTAACAAAAATTTATTTAAAAAAAAAAAAATCAATTTGATGTTAAACTACAACCAATGAGGAAGGGCCATCTTTAACCCCTTAACAAGACGTACTACAAGAACAGAGTGTCCTCTCCAGCCTAGCAGTGTGATTGGATTGCCTTATTGTCTCTATTAAGGCCTCGATCATCTACAGGATGTTTTAAGACAGGTATAGAATTTAAAAATAGATTTCATCCCTACTATCCAGTATTCAAAGGGTTAAAGAGGCCAAGATGCATGCCCTACAACACGGCATTTGTAACAAAAGGCACATTGTTAACACCAAGGGCACAATCCATCCTCTATTGTTAATCTACACATCTTGCATCACTCTGTTGTTCCAATACACTTAAGTGGTAATGAACACTCCAGTGGTGCAAGAAACTGAGCCAAGTGAGACTGCAACCAAAGACAAGACAACACTGTGCTATTACTAAATCTGAAAATAGCTCAGACATCCCCAGACAATGGTAACATGTGAGACTAAGCACTGCTTCCAAGCCAACTTCTATCAGCCTAATTATCAGAGCCCTTAGAATAAAATCACATCAAAGCAAGAGGCAACATCCTCCCCCCCCCCCTCCTTTTTTACAGGTATAAATAAGCTACAATAAAAAGCAGCAACACCACTTAAAAACCTTGATATAGCTGCTCCTTTAGTATAGAGGAAGTTGCACTGTATCTGGGTTAAAAAAATAGCTCTGCACACTATATTTTGGCCTTAAAGTTTCCGGTAGCATCTATGAAGGTGGATCATAAATGCATTATTGGCATTAAGAACTGGTTACATGAAAAAGAAAATTTAGTGGTTTTAGCCCATTAATGACCCATTAACATTATGAATGTTTTCACCTTAAATTGCCATGAAAGGCAGGGACATGTATCAATGTTCCCTTTAAAATATATTAAGGGAGGTGATTCTTCTTCTGCCCCTAACATAAGCATCCCTATTTCCTAACTTTTGCTGGAAGAGTTAAGGTAGAAAGGAGTGGTAAAGCCAAGTAGGCGGTGGAGGAAGTAAAGATTCCCAGTTACTGCAGACAAATACACAGTATTGTATTCCCAAAGTCATGAGAGTCAGTTAATTTTATATGAAAATTAATATATCTCTTTTCCAGACTTAGAATTTGCTGACCATAACTTACTGGATATTTATATTCCAAAAGCCACTTTTCTTAGCTGTATTACTATATTTCATTTTTAACATGATTTCATACATGTTTACATATTGCACTTACACACATTGTATAAAGTTGTGAACATTTAACACTAAATAATTTAATTTGACTAGAGGCAGGAAACAATCTTTTTTTTTAAAAAAAGTAAGAAAAATGGTTGATTGATGCTCTAATTTTTACAGTTATCAATCAACAAATATCATCCTCTACTCAGAAATTATTTTTGGAGCTTCTTTAGGTGTTGACTTTTTGGCAAGAAGTTAAGCGATATGTTTCCTGAGAATTCTGTCATTTTGCATTTATATCCCTCCCCCAGTCTTACATTAAATTAAAAATCAACCAACCAACCAACCAAAAAAATTAAGCTGTAAGTGGTAAAGTAATGAATATGAAGGAGAACTTAACCGGAAACTTTCTTGGCCTCTCAGGGGACCATGCTTTAAGTATTTCTCATAATTTGTACAAGTAACTCAGTACAATCTGTGCATATAAATGTTGCTTATAGTAAAGTTATTGAGGTTTAATGCAACCCATTCTAGTATGTCTTGTTCTACCGTCTATAAACCCTTCTAGATTATGTTCTACTTTGTTTAAAATTCCCTTTTCATATGTTTTATACATCCAGTGTAGACCACAGCCATTGTATGTGATGAAATACTGATCTTAGATTTCAAACTGTTCCTGTTGAAAACATGCTACAATGCGTGAATATTTCTCTCATAGGTCTAGATCTTATTCCTCAGTAAAGACCATCTTTCTTCCATGAATGCAGTTAAAAGTAAAAAAGAAAAACCAAGCATTAGCACACACACACATGAACAAACCCACACATATCTCTAACTGTTCCTTCAAAGTTAATTTTCAGCTACAAATACCAAAGACCAAATCAAATTCCAAACATTTTACTTTCCTTTGGTAATTCTCCCTTATTAGAAAGTATCTAGGATGGCATCTGCCAACTCAAAAGCTTTCCACTGAGGATCTTTCCATCTACAGTTATGCTGTCTAAGGTGAAGTGCTTTTCTACAGAAAGCAATGTAGTAACATAGCGTTTGCCCCTACACGCAGATTTAATCTGAAGTGTAAATGTACCAGAGAGGTCACAATTGCTCAGACAAACATTGTCAGAAGAAATAAAAGCAATCTGTGAAATCCATGTAGCATAACAGTCTGGAAGTTACAGTGTAAAACTGACAGAACGACCACTTCTGCCTATGTGATTTAGGGAGACCAGGCTGCACATTAGGAGAGAAAAGAAAACGGGGGGAAGGGGGGAGAAGCCCAGTGTGAATGCTCATTGTTATATACCTTATATGCTTTACCAACTCATCAGTCACTTTCAGATTTAGAGGAACAGACACACTTCCATCTTCATTCTTTCTAGACTGCCCGTTCCTCTCACTCTACCACACAGCATACAAGGTAAGAGAGTCTTTTAGCCCTGGAAGTTCTTATTTTTTGCATTATATTTAAATGCTCATTTTAATCAAAAAGCATTACTTTTGAATAGAGAAAGCATTCCATAGGAGGTGACCGTATCATTAGTGATATAGTCTCTACTACTTTCTCTGGGCTACCATACAGAAAATGACCATGTAACATGCTATGGCTCCACTTCAAATTACAAGTTTACAGGTGCTTAACTGTATTTCTTTGAGTATTCTCCCTGGCGTCCAGTCAGGCATAGGTGTGAGTGTTTGCAGAATCAAGAACCATACCCATAAAATCCAAAAGGTAGAGTCTTACAAATTTACCCCAGGTGAAACCTAATATGAACCATGGAAGAGAAAGGTTAATACCTTTGACACCACGCTGCAATGCATGACAGTCTTGTTGTAACCAGTGGCCTGCCACTGATGTTTATTACTGTGTCACACTAGTTACAGTAAGGCTAATTGTACTGTAGAAGACAAACATTTTAAAAAATAAGTATAAAAACTTAAAGCATTGTCCCCGTGTTTTTATAAAAACAAAATCAACATTTCTTACATTTAAAATGAGTGCTGAAAGATACAAATGAATAAAGTTATTGAGCAAATAAAAATGTATATCTGAGCTACTTTTTCATACAAATAAGGCTCAGCCACATTGTATCTCTCATATTAACAGCATTGGGTTCTTCAAACTCAGCTAACGAGTTTTGGCAACACTGTTCTTTGCTGAATATTCCCATTGGCATCTGTCATCTGTGCCAAATTAGTCCTCAGTTTTGAAGCCGAGCTTGAAGTTGGAGGTAACTTGGAAATCGACGTTATAGCACCAGTGCTCTCTGCAATTCTCTTCGCCGAGGCCTTCTCCGCAGTTGGAGGCTTTGGCAACCGTCTCCTTAGCCAGGGATGCCGCAAAGCCTGGCTGGGTGTCATACGGATAGCAGGATCCCATTCTAAACACTGTTTTAAGAAGTCAAGGAACAGGGGATCATCACATCCCTTTAATGCATTACCCCATTCTCTGCTCTCTGGTGGGCCACGTAGTTTTCCCCTCCGAGAGCGTCCACCGTTAAGTATTACAGAGCCATCAGACAAGGTTGTGATGCTGCAATAGCGGGGATAACCCTTAGAGCTCACGAAGTTTTTGGCTCGCTTGGATGAATCTAAGAGTTTTGGAGAAGGCATGCCCAATAGCTCAATCATACAAGCCAGCTGGTCTCCTTCATCTTCTCCAGGTAAAAGTGGATAACCAGTGAGAAGCTCTGCTAGAATACAGCCCAAGCTCCACATATCTATGGGCATCCCATAACGAGCACCAAGGATGACTTCAGGTGCACGGTAAAAACGTGACTGAATGTAAGTGTAGACACGTTGATGCTCATAACAACTTGAGCCAAAATCAATCACTTTAATACCACTTCTACCCTGTTGCTTCAACAGAATGTTCTCAGGTTTAAGGTCACAGTGAATTATTCTGTTTTTGTGCAAAGCATCCAAGCACTGTAAAATTGAGTGGGCAAACTTGCGGACCAAAGGCAGGCTAAAGCCCTGAAACTTGTTTTTCTTTATTAATTCATACAGGTTCATGCTCAGCAATTCAAATGTCATGCAGATATGGCTGCGGAATGTGAAGTTTTCCAACATGTGAATAACATTCATGTTGTTATCCTTATCTTGTTTCCGGAGATGCTCCAGGATCTTAATTTCTTCCGCAGCTTGGCGGTGGAAACGTTTTTCATTTCTCACCATTTTTAGTGCCACATGCTGATGCATCTTGTGATCGTAGGCCTTCACCACCTGCCCAAAGCTTCCTTTCCCTATAACTTTCAGGACTTCATACCTGTATGCAATATGATCATGGGGTACTTGTATATAAGACCCTTGGTCATCATCGTACCCGCAATTGTTTGAACCACCAATCACACCTTGCCGCTTCTTTGCATTTGGACCCAAAAAGTATATTTCAGGGTAGCTAAAAATCTCATGATGCTCAAAAGCTGTTAATTTTTGCATGTATTGCTTCATTGCCTGCTCTGGTGTCATAACGGAGGCTTTCACCTTCCCTGTTCCATCTGTAGATTTTAAAGAGCTGGAGCTCCCTTGTCGTCTGTGAGCACTCTCTGACTGTCTGTCCTGAACCACTGGCAATCCAGATTTGCCTAGCGTTGTAAGTCCATTTGGCTGTGTCGTCAGAACCGTCCTCTTGTTACTATTGTCTTCAAACAGCTGCTGAACCTGGATTTGTCCATGGCTACCAACATGGAGGTGCTCATTCATTGTGTGCTTACTGCCTCCAACCTAAAATTGAAAATAAATACATACCCAGTTAACAAGAAAGGCATGAACTCTATGCTTCATCATTCATTCTGCAACCTGCCATCCTGCCTAAATCACCTCAAAACTAAGTATCTTCTTAGAAGTCAGCTGTCTACAGATAATCTAAAAAATACAGCACATATACTGTGACACTGCTAGATGCTATTAAATTTTCCAGATCCTTGTTTCTCAAATGCCACTTTCATGACTCTCTAAAATGTGTGCAACAAGGCAGTCACAGATGTGCTACCATGATAAGCTAACAATTCCTCCAAGGAATCTTCAAGGCAACAGTCCTGTAACATCAAGAAGTATGCTTGAGGGACATTAAATTAGACTTTACAGAACATACTAGCAGTTTTATTGATGCTGGAGATCAATATATAATGCCTAGAACTTACATGGCTAAGGCTCTCCTAGTCACCTGTTCTCAGAAATCAAGATTTTAACTTGTTCCTGAATTTGCTGTATATCAAAAGCTCCAGATACAACTTTAAGCAATAAGGAATGTGCTGTGACATGCACAAAGAGGAAAAGAACCTGCTCATGTCTGAAGTTCAAGAGATGCCATTCACTGCTTGCAATTGAGACAGTCACTATCTAGCACAGCATTCAGATCAATGAAGCATACACATATCCTTTAGCACTTTCCCAAACCAGTCTTACAGTAACTTTTAACCAAGATGAGATTTGGGGCCCAATACAGCCTTGAGTGGAAAGAAAATCTTTGCCTTGAAGAACATACAAGTAACTTGATTTTAAAGAAGCGGAAAAAATGATTAGTTGATTTTAGAAATTACATTTGTTCTTGACAGTTTTCACAAGGGAATAAACAGCAGCATTCAGCATTTTCAAGCAAAGAAACATTGGAAGTACCAGGGTGTGAAAAAGGCTATTGCTCAAAACCTGTTATTTTTAAGGAGCAATGAGAAATTTACAAGCATATACTTGCCACTAAAATAGCTGTCCTTAGAATTCCTCATTCGCTGTAAAGTAGAGGATAATTAGTTTGTCTTCTGCCTGGTCTTATACAAACGTGGGAAGAATTCCCCTGCTGTCTCTCCAGCTGATTCACCAGTCTTAATATTTATGCCAAATTACTAACCAAAAGTTCACCGATACTGTCAGACAGATGATCAAGCCAGGGTTGAGAGCACTTTTAATCTGAACCTTATTTTTTCTAGGCAGCTAAGGAAAACGCATTCCCTGTTCACTTAAGGTTGCTGAAATGAAAATGACAGTTGTGTGCTGTGACATGAGGCAATGAAATCTGTGCTGCTTCCTAATGAGAAAACCAAGACATGCAACGCAGACTCTAGGTAACTTTGTGCTTCTGTTAAGGTACCAGTCTGATATGGCAGAAGCATGTTTTTGTAAATTCAGTAACTTGTTCCCAAGGAGTAGCCAGCTGGACACCAGCTTCACCTTTGGATAAGATTTTTAAATTTGCAGCTCTGAAACTCACACAATGTAAGAACAAGAGCTCTCCGGGATTGATTCTGCTGAGTTCACTGCTATTCTGATTCCATTTTGACTCATGCTGAATAACTGGTCCATTTTATTTCATCATTGCAGTGTGGCTGTGTACATTTATTTGCAGAGCAATTTGGGCTCACACTATCAAATTTGATCAATCTCATAGAAAGCATTACCACACAATTGCAATTCAGAGCAAAGATGTTTGTAATATTTAAGCACAGTGAAGATATACAGGATATTGACATTAATTCCCTTCCTAGTTTGATGTCTCAAAAGCACCAGGAATTAAATCATCAAGGGAATTTAACGAGCCTATCATGCCTAGAGGGAATTCCTTCAGGTCAAATTTGAAGCACACTGCAGTAGCAGTTTCCTGAAGGTTGCCCTGATTTCCTATATAAACAGCAGTTACTGAAAAAAAGAAAATTCGGCCCCAAGAGCTGCTACATGATGCATCTCAGAAGACCCCGATCTAGTAAGTAAGATGTGTTGGAGGTTCAGCACATGCCGTATTGCAAAACTGCGTAAGTGAGAAATGCACAATGAAGCAGCAGAGTAACTGTACAGACTACAAGTACTCAAGCTAGGAAATTCCAGGTACAAACATTTCTTCTGCAGCACTGGTTGAACAACAAAGCAGAGCATATCTGGACAAACCGAGAGTAGACAATACTAATGTACAGACAAGGAGGAAGAAAGAGCATAGGGGAGAAAACCATCTTTAAGAATTTCTTAACCCAAGTACTCACTGTCACAGTTCACAACTTGAATTAATATTTTTTTTCCACTCGAGTCACCTGTTTTCAGAGTTAACTATTTTCTGCCCTTCTTAAGCACTGCTTGTTTCAATAAATGTACTGGGGAATTCTTCAAACCTTCAGTTATTTGCTTTGTATCAGGGCTTGGAAAAAACCAAACATTTATCCACTCTCAACAGGGACTGAAGAGTTATTTTTCCTAAAAGCATGTTTGCAAACACATTCTAAAGTGTAAACCATGTAGTTCTGCTTCCTGCACCTTCAGGCAGCCTCATGGTTTCTCTTGCTGCTCACAGGTTGGCTTTTTTTTCCAAGCAGCAGAATGAAATCACCAGCATTATCCCAGCTTCACCCCAAATCCAAAGTGACCGGTTTTGCCTGTTTCAGTCAGCTGCTGCTTGGGAATGCAAATGCAGATGCAGACAGTAGCACTGGTTTTCTTTGTGGAAGAAAAGACACCAAATTAGCACAGGCTCTATTCCAAAAGCTGTGGGGGAGACGAGAGCTCACTTTTCTTTCAAAAACCCCAACAGGAGTTTCAGAGCTATCGGACACATCACAATCACAAAGTCAATATGAAAAATGGATTTTCCCCATCTCAGGGTACTGCCTGCGTAAGAATCACCACCTCTTCTTCTATTTCCAGCCTGGATGAGGGTTGGATTCTCACCAGCCCTTTGCTCTGCCTATCTACTTCTGGCTACCAGGTGCCTGAGATTGCTGTCAAGTTCAGGCTTGCACTGCTTACAAGCTCCACAGGCTTCACCAGTGACGCTGTAAGTTCCCTGAACCACAACTAATGGGCTTGGGAAGCTACAAAGGACTACAGCCTTCTTAGTCCAGTACCGAACTGTTCACAGCACACAGAAGCTCCATCAGCCTTTAATCCGAAACCATAAGCCTGAGAGGTTTATAACACATCTCCCTTTTGCTTCTGCAGATGGGCCTGTAAATTCCAGAACCAACAACCAACACAGCTGGTAACCTGCATGCACTTATGCAGCTTACTTATTATATATTTTACTGCCTGTACTCAGACCCATCTACACCTCCTAAGATTTACATATTTTTATAGCGCACATCTTCAAAACCTTACTGATGTACACATTTCACCATAAAACATATTGAAATAACAGGTAAGCTTGAACTCAAAGAACTAATCTTCCTGAATCTTCTGGCAACATCAATTACAAAACAGCAAATATTACAATGGATTTTTTTCCTCTCTCAGTACTTTTTTGTAACTTCAAAATCACCACTACCATTTTGCTTTAACTTTGGTTTGCTTAGACTATGGAAGCTGATGGCTATGCCAAAAACATTCACCTAAGCTTTGAAATAGAGACACCAGGCAAAAGGAAAAAAAACCCACTTTTTTTAGGGGGTGGGAGTGTTTGGGGTTTGTTTTTTGTTTTCACAAATGGGTTTAGGGACAGAAGTAGAACAGTAACTTACTATACTTAGACTACAGACCTGTAACAACATAGAAGTAGCATAAAACTGAGTCCACCCTGCTAACAAGAAGGCAAACCAACTGACAGTTCCTTTGCGGTAACACTCAGCCAACGCAACGGTCTGTTTCAAGACCTTGTACAAGACTATGACTATAGGATTGAACACCACCAGAGCATATACCTCTTCTCAACTTTATCTTCTAAAAGCATCAAGACATTATGTAGTTGTATCATATACCATCTTTGTAAAAGTCACTTGGTGTGATATTAGCACCCTATAAAACTATCCAAGACAGACACACACTTCAGCTATATATTATCATTTTATTTTGAGCAAAACCCCAGACAAAAAGATTTGGCTGTCAATCAGAATCTAAAAAGGTTTATAAAATGAATCTTAATAATAAAGCAATCACAATGGCCTGCTGAAATACTGCACAGGAATAAGATGTCTTTATCTGCTATCACTTTGCATAGATGAGGACAAGGGAGAAATAGTGTTCCAAAGTAGTAACTTAATTAAAGAATAAATGTTACACTATATACCCCTTTCTTTACAGCATTTTTGGGCATGCCAGTTTCAGCCCTACTGTGTCTAACATGCTAGAGGTATACAGTATCAGGTATAGCACGCGTCACTGCCTATTTTGTTGACTACAGCCTGAGCAAACGTACAAAAGGCCTTTTTTTCCTTGATAAATGAATTCAACAGCATTCCTCTGTTCAGAACTAAAAATAGCTGCTAATTAGTATGATAACAATAATGCAGGATTATCATAACAGTTTTATTATGACTATGGGTTTTATACACCGAAAAAGACTAAGCCCTTGTCCTAAAGAGCTTGTGGCTCAAGAGCTGTAGAAAAAACACACCATTTGGACTTTTTACTGCTGTCATATCTGCTCCATATAAGCTTATTTTTTGAAAAGTTAACTTTGACTTTATATAGCAAATATTTTCACAGACAGAACTATGCCTCAAGAGTGATACCAATTCATAATTTTTTTTCCTCCTGTCAGGCCTATGCAGGTGCGGTGAGTCTGAATACTTCTGGGACACCCTGCATGTATTACGCATGTTGAAACCAAAAAGGACAGTCAATGCACACTAAACTGAACCCTTCAGGTAAGCTGAAGTGTACACGAGAGATGCGCCCAGATGTACTGCGGTCCCCACAACACAGCCACCAACTGTTGGAGCCCAAATTTCATAGCTTCATATTCCCCCTAGACACAAGTTTTATGTAAAAGAAGAAGAAACATCCAAAGAAATCTAGATACAGCAAAGTCCAGGCCATGACTGTATAGTTATTTCCACTCAAATGTGACAGCATTTCTGTGGCATTATTACATGAAAACACAACAATAGGAAGGTATTTTCTTTGTTTTTACCTACTTTAAAGCAGCTGCCCACAATAAAAATTTGCAGCATGTGACCCACCAGATCTTCATGTTAACAGAGTCCAGGAATCTCTGTTCCATTATAATGTAAATTAATTTTTTAAAATTTTTAAATTTAAAATTTTTAAGATCAAGACTGAATGACTGATGCAAAAGTATATGGATAGACATTCATCCCTGGTGGCAAAAGAAAACAGGCTTGCTGTAGGGAAATCTTAGAAAGGGCTTGAAAAGGGAGGGCACTGAATCATGCACTGTAAATGGGTTGTTGTTGCAGTACTAGACAGGAGGAGAAAAAGATTAAGACTGCTTTACTGCAAGAGAAACAGGAAGAGTGCAGAATGCAGGGATACGTGCCAAATAAGAACGAACAGAGATGGAGGTAGGCAGAAGACAGAGACAAGAGTCTGGGAGAGGGACGCACAGACGCGTGGGGATTTACATGAGCAGAGCAGCAGGCAAGCAAGATAATCTCTACCGCAGCATGTCAAGTGGATGTACGAACACCATCATGAAGCAGGAGAGAGTGAATAGAAAAAGGTTCCAATCATCAAGGAAAGAACTTAAGGCTTCAAAAGAGAAAGCAATGACTTTGGAGAGGAAAATTAAGAGGACAAGGGCTGGAAATAAGTTCATGTTTTCTCCCATAAGCCAAAAAGATAGTCAGGAATGGAAGCAGACACAACTAAGCCTAGGGTGAAGCCACAAATTTTCTTAAAAAATAAACAAAGCCTTTCCCTGGTACAATACACAACAGCCTGCTTAGCAACAAAGGTTGCCGTGATTGCAGAGACTGCAGCCAAAACCTCTGCCCTGTTATACGAAGCCTGTGTAAAACAGCATCTTCCCCCCTTCTACCCATGCTCTCCCATGCTCTTATATTCTACCAAACAATGAAACTTCACTTGAAAGTAGGCGACAACAGTTTCACTAGAGGCTAGATCACACAACTCACAGCTGCAAGAAATACGACAGGTAGTGGATTTCTTCTCTGTCTGAATTAAAAGCAAAACTCTTTAACTTAAACGAAAAACTATCTTCAATCTCAGTCTCTCTTCACAACTAGTGTATATACAATGCACATGCTTACATCCAGCCACTGTCAAGTTCAACCACTTCAGCAAACTATATCTTCTGAAAGTTTGAAACACAAAGATAAATACTCTCAATTTTTAGCTATTACAGAAGTCACACAGATACAACAGGGATGAAAACAGAGTAAGTAAATGAACACAAAGAAGGAAAATGGTTTAAGAAAACGGAAATGTTCCATTTTAAATAGGTCTGATTGGAGGAAGTAGTGGGATGCAAAACCAATGGTTTCAATCAGTCAGTGTCAGCTGAGGTCAGTAGACCTGAAGTTTATAGAAAGATCACATAACAGATATAGCCCTTTTTTTTTTTTTTAGGTTAAAATCCAACATTCTGATGTCACATCTGATCCTTACCGCAAAAAGTTGTTAGCCAACCACAAAATAACCACCTACAAAATTCAGACAGGCAGTCTGACGTATTTACTGTAATAGTACCCAAGGCTAAATAAATACTGTAGAGTAGGCTCTGTATCACAAAGGAAAGGCAGAGTTTGCAACAGTCAGAATGTAGAGGGACATGAAAGACAGTAATATAATGCTTGATGATCCCTGTGTGCTTCCATAAGTACTTCACCTCTATGTGTATATATATATACACACACATATATATACATACACATGCACATATGCTATAAACATATGCATATATACAGTGATATATGTATAAAAATACTAGAAATAAAGAAATGTAACGCTTGAACACCCCTTGCATGCTTTCATAAAGACTTCATCTTTATATATGTATATATGCACAGATGCACAGACACTACAGATAATACACACATATAAATCTATGTATAAAAATATCTGTATGTATGCACAGACACTATAGATAATACACATGCACACATATCAATCTATGTATAAAAATACCAGAGTTCTGTACTTCCAAAATTAGTAAGTAGTCCCAGATATATAGCTGGACCACTGCACTTTCACAAATCCTAAATTAAGCCTGGGCTCTGTTACATGTGGGCTCCTGTTATTTGTAGGCCCACCTGTATGTGCAGTTTCATGATGGGTGTCCAGGCTGTTTGTACTATGTTCCTTCTTTTCTGTTTTTATAAAAAAATCAAGCTGCTGCCCCAACTCTAAAAATCAACCAGCACTTAACTAGTATATGAATGTGAAAAAATTGGCCTTTGATACTAATGAACAATTCAGATATATACTCTAGCTACATAAATATACAATGATGTTGATCTCAAGTATGCAGCTCCACCTTGAATTTGCAGAATATTCATCATTCCTTTTGAGAACATCCTACATATATTGATTTTTTTTAATATAAGCCAATTCTTTCTATAAATGGATTTGAATAAAATGCTTTTACCCCTGAAGCTACATAGGAAGTCACTGAAACACTAATATCTAAATGCATAGTTTCACCTTCCACTAGCTCATAATCACATTACCATTTAAAGCTCTGCCATATGTTTACAAAGATAGTATGTGAGCATCCATGAAGAACTCATTAATTCTAAGAAAAGTATGCCATCAATGCCTTTCAGGGTCAGTACGAAATCTTTCATAATTTAAAAGGAAATGTATGCAAGAAAAATTTCAGATATTTAGTGTTAACATGACAACGTATAGACCCCTCTCTCTACTCTGTCATGCCTTCAGGACAGAGATACCCTCTCTCATCCATAT
This sequence comes from Ciconia boyciana, assembly GCF_034638445.1. NCBI lineage: Eukaryota > Metazoa > Chordata > Aves > Ciconiiformes > Ciconiidae > Ciconia > Ciconia boyciana. The sequence continues at coordinate 39,646,454 of NC_132934.1, read as the reverse complement.
ATAGTGGCGTACTTGGGAAGTTTCATTCCTAGTAGATTAACTAGGAGTGGGAGATAATGTGAGATATCACAGAACCGGAAAATAACATCCTTTTCATGCCATCAGTGCTTATTTCTTTAGGTAAACTACTGCAGCAATAAAAGTCGGATTCATCCAATCATTGTCCCCGTGTACGGTGATAGCTATTTCTAGGGAAGACAGCTATCAGCCCGAGCTAATCAGACATATAAGGGGAGAACAGCCTTCATTTTTCACCACAGTTCATGTGACCCTTTAATCACAGTGACTAACCTCATTGCCAAAATAATGTCATCTCAAAAAACGCATTTACCAGAACAGCTCCTCTGTGTGAGTGTGGAAGATCGAATTTGTCACTGAAAATGAGACACAAAACCAGACTGAAGGGGGGCTGGGGGGGGGGGGGCGGGGGAGAACGCTGCTTCTCAGTGCAGTCACAGAGTCCCAGCCTCACAACAAACATGCAGATTTCATTCGAGTCTGCAGAAATTAAATGCACTTTGCTTAAGCACCAAACACCTCGTTGGGCGGGACGGGGCGCCCGCGGCGGCGGGGCCCCTGCCCTCTCCCACCCCGGGGTGCCCGTTGGGGTTCGGTCCCGCCGCGGGGGACACCCGGCGAAAGGAAAGCGGCGGCGGCGCGGTCAAGCCCCCGGGGCCGGACGCCCCCCCACCCCATCCCGGCCCCCCGCCCCGTACCCGGGCTCACCGTGTGGGAGGCGTTGCTGGCCCTGAGCGGCGGCAATGCGAGGGGCGACGGCGGGCCGGTCCCAGCTCCTGCCCGGGAGACCCCGGCTCCGGTGCCCGGGGAAGACTGCAGCGGGCGGCCGCTGTCCCCTGCCCTGCCTGCGGAGAGCAGAGGGGTGAGCACGGAGAGCAGCGGCGGCCCCTCAGGCAGCGCGGCCGTCGGGGCGGCGGCGGCCCCGGCGCTTCGCCGGCACCGCCGCCCGTCTTGCTTCAGGCAGAAGCCATTAAAAGCTAATCATCGCCGCGGCGCACACACACACCGATCCGGCTAATAGCGCGGGCGGGCCACGCTCGCCCGGCTAAACCCTTCATCCGAGATTAACCCGCCACCGGCAGGCGCCTAACCGGGAGAACAAGCCGGCTCTGCCCCGCACACGCCTCGGGGCTGGACGGCCGCCCGACCCCCCCGAGCCGTCTGGCCCGGCGAAATCCCGGCGCCGCCGGGGACCCGCCAGGAGTTCACAAGTCTGCAGCGGGAAGAGGAGACGAGCACTGGCTGCCCCCTGTCAAACGCGGCCGCTCCGGCAAACGCAGCGATTCCCAGTTTTTCCTGGGTCGTTTTTCTAAGTGATTTCTCTTCCCCCCCCCCCCCACTTCCCTGAGGCGACCTCGCCACCCCGCACAACAACAGCACGCCGGAGCCGAACACGCAGACCCCCGCCAGCCCCCCGGGCTCGGTTGCCGGGGGGAGGGTGGATCATTGTTCCGACACGCACGGCCCCGCTGCGGCGGCAGCTGCGGGGGCAGCCGCGGGGCGGCCAAGCCTCCCTACCCCCCCCCCACGGCCCGGCCCGGCGCGGCCCGGCCCAGCGCGGCAGGGGCGGCGCGGGGAGCCCGCAGCCCGGCGCGGTGGCGATCGCGGCGGCCCTCTCCTTACCGGCTGGGTAGGCAGCACTAGCGGCGGCGCTAGCTGAGGGTTTTCTGGTTAACATGGCCGCTGGAGAGGAGGGAGAGGAAAAGGCATGTCAGGGTGGCTCTCCTCCGCTGCTCCTCGGCCTCTCCGGTCGGCGGCTGCCTCTCTTCTCCGATCAGCTACACCCAGACCCAGACACGTCCTCCGCTGCATCCCCCTGGCCCCGGGCCGGCCGGACAGACCCTCCAACGGCCCGCCGTCGCCTGCCGCCGCAGCAGCAGCAGCAGCCGCGCCGCCGCCGCAGCCCCCGGCCCAAGCTCATCACCTCCCCCGCCCCCGCCCCGGTCGCCCCGGTCCCCTCACACGGAGGAGGGGGCAGCAGAAGGCGGCCGGACAGGGCCCTCCTCCTCGCGCGGCGGAACAGGGACAAACAGCGCACTGGAGGGGCAGTCCCCGCCCCGTCGGCCGCCTCCCCTCCCTCCGTCCCTCCCTGCCGCCCCCTTCCCTCCCCTCCCCTACCGCTCCTGTCCTCTCCGCTCCGCTCCGCGGCGGCGGCGGCGCGGCCCGCCGCTCCCCCCTGCACCCGCACGTTCCCTCAGCGCGGGGCGGGGAGCGCGCCCCGGCCCCCCCCCCCGCCCAACGGCCGCCTCGCGCCGGGCCCCTGGGCGCGGGGTGGGGCGCGCGTGCCCGCCCGGCCGTTGGTCACCCCCGGGTCACAGCCATCTTGGCCGCCGGCAGGCAGCCAGCGCCTCTCCCCGTCGCCCCCAGACTGTGCCGAGCAGGGGCTGGTAGCCCGCCCGGCCCCTCGCCCCGACAGTGCCGGTGTGTGCGGCGGGGAGGGGGGCGATGTCGGCGGGGAAATCGGAGTGTGTGGGAGTCGGGGGAAGGGGGGGGAGAAGTCGGGGGATCACCAACTCCTCAGGCAGCGGGGGTCACTTGTGTCAAACTGGAAGGACAAAAATGACACTGTGGGAGGAAGGATAAATAAACGTGTAATGGGACGAAAACTTAAAAAATAGCAGCGAGGGAAAAGAGCTTTTGGGATTGCCCTGCAGTCATAAGTGCTTCAAGCTAGAATGAGGGTAACGGGGGGGGGGGGGAGGGGGGGGCGTATTTGCCTTGTTTTCCAAACTGTACAACGTGCTTTGTGGAGTACAATGCCTTGAATTCCTGGTTTGTCAGTTTGAACGTCACCACAGCCAAAAATAGATATCTGAACATTTGCTCAGCTTGGGACAGTGTTGAAATGAACTCTCCTACCTACGCTCAACCCTTTTTGAAGTCTGTACAGACCATGCATATTTTCCTTTTTGAAACAGCTGGTAGATATGCAGACAGATCGCCCTTCATCCCCTTTCACAGAAAAAGACAGAAAAATAAATCTCCCCTTTTCCTATGCCTAAGCAAAAAAAAAAAATAATCCGTCCCTGCTGCCAGAGAGCAAGACTTTGCCTCTTCCAGTGCCACAGATACATGCATAAACAAAGACATTTCCTGTACTGGTACAAAGAAATAAACAATTTCCCTAACCCCTCCTGTTCTGCAGAGAAAACAATCATACCTTCTCCCGCCCACACCCACCTAATCTTTTCCCTTCACTGTAGCAGAAAGAAGGCTTTGTCTTCCTCAGCATCCTCCCAGATGTCCACAGGCACTCCCAATGTCCCTTCCCCTTGGCTGACAGGTGTATAAATGCTGTTTTCTGGTTACTCTCAGTATTTTCCCATCATTTTCACAAGCAGCACATGCACATCAAAAGCATCAGAGTAACAAACACTGTGATAATATTAGTGTTCTTTGTGAGATACCATAAATGTTTAAGGAACGGTCAAGAAAAAGATACTTTTCTAGTTAGACTAAGGAGGGGAAGGGGCAAGAAGCTTGTTCACATTCAAGCTAGATAAGAAAACTGAAGTTGATACCAATTATCTTTTTGCAGGGCTTGCAGGAGTTCTTACTTCATCTTAAATTATGTGTCGTCTGACTGTCAAAGTCACAGATGGCATGTTCTGGGGTTAGTTACACCTAAACATCGAGACAAGAGAAAGCCCATTAAGTGTCCTGTTTCAACCCCTTTCCAGTCAGGTATACTGTTCACAATATGCCTTCCACAGTTTGTTCAGTCCTGGACCACTATGAAAAACTATGTGAAAAACGGAGTTAGTCTATCACATCATAAACAATCTTTTAGTTAAGTCAGTGGAAACACATTACATTGGTATTTGTCCAGCTATTCCCTTTCTAAAACTGTGTGCATTGTAAGCTTTCAGCATTAGTCTTTAAACCTCGGAGTGGGCTTGGGCCTGCCTAGATGCCTCTCTTTCTCTCTCTCCGTCTCTTTCTCCATCTGCAATCCATCCTGGCAGCTGCTGTCAAGGATAGTACCTGATGGAGTCTGAAGTGGAACTCAAGATGAGGGCAAGCCCATCTTGATTCCTTCTGAATGCAATACAAGAAACTTCAATTTAAAAGCCTCTTTCATGCAGGATTTAGGTTGACAAAAGAGGAGGAACATGCTAATATAATTGTAAAATACCGTGGCTGCAAATAGCAACGCCTTTAACAGCCTTCTTCAAAATCAGAGTCGCAGATCTACAAAGAAAAGAAGAAAGCAAAGCCTAAATACTCAAAGACAAAGCAAAGATTAATTATTTTCATGCCAAGTGTTACATTCAGGAACCTGAACTATGTCCCATTGAGCGGCCACAAAACTTTCTTCTTTCTGATACAGGCCAACTGAACATATCAGCACTTTCTAGACCAGTACTATGCAAGATGAGATCAACAGACTTCAGTTCCCAGGACAGAAATATGTTTCAGGCACCTGACAGGAGAAAGTGTACGGTGCTCAGAAAGTAGAGAGCAAAATGAATCAGGGTTTTCTTGATCCTTTTTCCTGCTCCCTCAGCTTTTATTACCCAAAAGTGTGAACAAACCCGTAATGACAGAAGATTAGTCTTCCCTTTCTTGCAAACAAATCTAGTGAGTGTTCATGAGTGTCAGAGTACTTGCAAGGGGCTTGTAAGGTAGTGTCATCAAAGCATTTGTTTTTAAGAGAAATCTCTGAAAACTTTTTTTTCCAGATGGGTACCCAAACAGGCCTGCAGACTGGAAAGTGCCAACTCAGTGGAACACGGGCAGTACCAGTTCGGCACCACAGTGGCCACCTAAGGAAGGAGGTGAAGAGGTCAGCAGTTGGAGCTGCAGGTGGGACCAGAAGGCTGCTTGCTGCAGCTGTCTTGAAGAGGCTTAGGTTGGGCTGTTACAGGTGTCATCCTCCTGTGATAAACTGTACAAAGTGTTCTAGAACAAAAATTAGCAACTATTTGGTAAAAATAAAGTGGTTAAATCACAACCATTGAATGAGAAAATTAAAATTCATTTGGGAAAAAAAACCCAACAGAACCAGAATAGTCTAGAATAAAAAATGTTATCTGTAAATCCTTGTCTAAAAGTATTCCTGCCCACATAGTACATTAAAATGCATTATTGAAGATAATATGCTAGTACAGTGAGGAGAGATACAGAGCATGCTGTGTTTCTTGAGCCATTTGTTCACGGCCCTTGTGACCAAGACAGATATTAATTCCAAGCAAACTGTGAGGGCTTGCTGAGGTCTATTTTGCCAGGCTGCCTTGGGACCCAATTCATATCTAGTTGTCCTGTTAGAGCACTGTCCTTAGCATCGCTGTGAGATCTCCCATGCGAGTCCTCTTACCTTTCCAAAGTGGATGCTGGTTAGGGTTTAATTATATGGGGCTTTGGTACGTAGTTGTAGGGCGAGAGAGGCTGGCTGGTCAGTCACACAGCATCTCTGCCATTGTGGTATTAGCAAACGCTTATGTGGTCAGACACCAGGGAATTCCTGAGAAGCCATGCGTGTCCAAAGCTGTGGTGATGACTTTGGGGGCTCCCACAGTGACGGGTGCAGTGAGTGCTCAGCACCTTGCTATGCTCTGACTGTTCTCACCGGGCACAGCAAACTATTTTGGCTGTAGATAAATGACCGCTAGATACAGCAAATACAAGGCTCCTCAAACATATGATGGGGATGGAGGATGTGGCGCTTAGGGACATGGTTTAGTGGTGGACTTGGTAGTGTTAGGTTAATGGTTGGATTTGGTGATCTAAGGGTCTTTTCCAACCTAAATGATTCTATGATTCTATGAAAAGAAGAGGTAAGACAAGCCTAGAACAAAGAAAGTAAAAATGTCGTTTTCTGCCACCTTTTAATCATCCTCTCATACTAAGCAGACTTTGCATAAGAAGGAGAATCTATACTCACTCTCAACATCTTTCAAAATGTTCTAGGACCTAAGCCATTAAAAAATACATTATTTTTCCCATTGTTTTTGTGAAGCAGGCCTCAGATGCTGAGCTGGAGACATTAAAACACTTAGGATGTGTCTCACCATCAATTAAACATAGGTCCAAGCCTGTTGTCTCAGCTAGTAATCTGTATTTTAAAAGTAAACCCTTAAGCCCAGTAAATGGTTGCCTCAGGATGGCCTGAACACAATCAGCACCAGGTTCTCATTAATGTGTTGTGGATAATGTAGGCATGAGCAGGACTGTGTAGACTACAGTGTGGTCTTTCAGCAGATCATGCTGTGAACAGTGTAGGTGCTTCAAAATACAGCAACCTACAAATGCTAGCATTGCAGATGGAAAGCACACAGGTCAGGGCTCAACTAGCTCTCAAACACGCAATTCACTGTGTGGTACACATGTAAGGTTTGTAACTCCACTCTCTCTCTACCCTCCCCACAAAAAAAAATTCCCAGCAAAGCATCACCTGTAGCTTAGGGTAAAATTGTATTTCAATACAATTATAAAAAATGAGGTTATGTATTCAGAGCAAGAGTGCAGAGAATCACTGCCACAGATCAGTTTGCTAGTACATATTCATACTGACATGAGGGTATATGAAGCTAAACTGGCTTGCCAGGTTCAGATGTTTGTTGGCCTTTATTCCAGTGTGTGTTCTGTTGAGGCTAAACTTTATTCTGTGTTCAAGGGTTTGCTCTTTCTGCTGTTTAAGAACACATAAGTCACCACTTCTGTTACAGTATTAAGACACAACAAAGGATGTTTCAGTGATCAGTGAGTACACCCTGAAGAGGTACTCTGAGATCCTACGCGTCTGCAAGCATACGAGTAATTTTTTATTCTTATGCTATTACAGCTATTTTGCAGGAGATTATCTCACAATATATTTGTATTTTAGTGCTGGCAAATTGCATATTAAGGAAAATGCTTTTCCTTTTCACCAGACCATGCCAATGTTTCTAAGTCTCTGTATTATATATGTTCTATATAATTTCTGGATTCTTAGAGTGTTAATATTCATTAGAACATTAGACTTATTCCTTTGTGTAAACTCCCAGCATGTGTAATGGGAGGAGAAAGGTTCCTGTTTTCCTCTCTCATACAGCAGAAGCAATCCTGATGGAGTCAGTGGAGTAGCATTAATATAAAACTAATCTCAGAGAAAAAAACCTAATGGTGGCTGATTCTTTTCAGCTGCTGGCACACCCTTCTTTATGAACTCAGAAAAAAAGTGAACCTCTGGAACAAGAAAAGAAGGAAATGATATATGTGTCATTGGCCCTTCTTCTTCTGTGGACCCTTCCCACCCTGTCTGTGAAGCCCCTCCATTCCCCCAGCTACGCAAACAAGGGAGATGTGATAATTGCAAAGACATCATTTAAAACTACTGGCTCTCATGTCACTTGGATGTTAGTCTTTCCTAAAAAAGTCCTATAAAATAACTGTTACTGCAGGTTTAGTGTGCAGATGATAGTTAGGATTTCTACCAAACTGTTTCAGAGAGAAACCACAAAGTTGTTAAACTTTGTATCATTCTCTAAATTCAGTTTCCTTTTCTAACCACCTTGAAAATCAATACAGAAACTTGGTGTGATCTTTCTTGCACGCATTGTGTGGGCTACTCAGTTTCAAAACCAGCTGTTCACACACCAGGGTTAGTCCCAGCTGTTGAAACCCTGGTAACCTTTGCTTGTCCAATTCCACATGTGAAACTGAAAGAGACTTAACTTTAAAGGGTTTATGGGAGTCAGTTACTCTCCACAGCAGCGTTTCATAGAAGCTGGGATTTAATTCTGTAAGGTGCTGAGAGGTTTCAGCTCCCCTGAGTCAGGGAGCCCAGTATCTCACAGGGTGCACTGAAATTGAGAAATTACATATCTTGCTCACTTGTGATAAAGCTCATTAAAATCATTAAAATCACTGCTCTACAAAAGTGAGACATAATTAAAAGATAATGGGTCTGAGGAACTCAGAATCCAGAAAGAACTCCTACCAAGTTCTTTTCCTCACCCAGGCCTTCTCTGGGCAGAATTTATTAATAATAAAAGGAAAATGAATCATTAAGTCCCAGGGCCTGAGTGTTATGTTATTAACTAGTATAATCTACTGTTGGGATTTACATGGTGACTTTTGAGTTAAACCATGAGCCACCTGCTGAAAAGCAAATTTAAGGCTACATGCTGGGAAAGAACTTTCTCATTAAAATATAATCAAGGTTTGTTAGGGCAACAAGAAAAGAACCAACCTGATGTGCTGAATTAAACTGAGCTCTGCTCAAAGTGGAAACTGAAGGTATCAGACAGCTGTGGAGAGTTCTTCAGCTCCCCATTTCACAGGGTGTAAGCCCTACATGGACTTAGACTGGGAAACATAGACTACATCTGTTGAATGTGCATGATAAGAGGAGCCCCTGGCCGTGCTTCCTAAGGATTGTATGTGCAACATACACAGTACTTTTTCCTCAGTAATGAGCCTCCTTACCCTTATCCATTTATCTCAGGAGTGTAAAAAGTATTTTAAGTGGGCATGGTCAGACTGATATTTGAGTAACAAGAAGAGATGTGCAGGCATATATTTATATTGGGGAGGGAAAGTTAAGAGTGATCTCCCCAGTTCCCCCTTCAGTATCTTACTATTGGTCCTTTGGCGTAGAAGTACCCTAAGCTGCCCAGCCTCTCATTTAGACTGCTGCGTGAATGCTTGGTGGATGTGTGTATTCAGATGTGAAGAGGTGGAGAAGAAAAATAGCAAATACATGATGTGAAAATGAAACAGAGGCTTTAATTCACTACCATTATTTGTAATCTCCTTCCAAAGGAATAAATGTGCACATTAGCACACAAACAGTTCACAATCAATTCAGAAAATTGCAACATAAAATAATTATATAATTTGGAAAATTAAGTAAACAAAGGAGAATTCCTGCAGATGTTCTACAAATAGAGAAAAAGAAAAAGGAGGCCCAAGGGAACACTTCTGTATGTGTGCTACTTTATTAGTAAAATTAATTCCACTGATTTTAAAAGGACCACTCACACACAGTTCCACCTGTGGTTAGGATCCAGGCTTTAAATTATAGAACAAATTATTTGCTTAGCTGTGATTTTAATTTTAATTTGCAGAAAGGCGGAGGTTGTTAACTACAGGTAACTCCCTATAAACAGGTTTAGTTGTGTGTGAAATGGGTAACGTTAAACATTTGGGGCTAGGTCTAATAAGTACCTAGCTCATAAAAGGAAATCACATGTGGCAGAAAAGATAGGTGCCAATGCTCATTCCAGTGCTTGGAAAAGTATGCTGCAAAGTGGTGTGAAAGCAGACAGACAGAAATCACGGGCGACTGGAATGCCCCGGAGATTTCACCCTGCACGAGCTGGCCAGCTCAAGAACATCTTCTGGAGATGTCGTCTGCATATCCTTCTGAGAAAAAGAGTTACTGTCATCACAGAGTCCCCTTCTGTACAATAACCTAATTGCAAAAGCACTAATTTGGGAAAGGTCAATACCTTCAACCTTCAGCCTCTGAAGGTGTGCAACAAACTACAAGCTGCTGAATCTGGAAACAGGAATTCATGACTCACTGGGCCAGACAGACAATAAGTTACAGAAAAGAAATTAAAGAAGAAAAAGACTATTGCTGTGAGGTTAGACTTTAAAAGTGTTTTTTGAATGTTGCATACAGTACAGTCATATTCTATCTCCCCAGTCATGCAGTGTGCAAAGTTTTTGTCAGTATTTGGAATCAGAATGAGTATTTTCAAGTAGAGTTTAACTTCAGTTTGTAAAGGCTAATGATCTACTTCTGTAAACAGAAAACACACTGAAAAACAGGCAGTAAATACCTAAGAGGCAGGAAAGGAAGACAATATAGGGTAGGAAAGATAACATGAAAAAGATTATGGAAAGCCACATAGAAAGAGTAAAGAGGATGAAGCTAAGAACCAAAACATAAGCATCTTTTATTTTCTGCCATTAGCTTCCTACTAGTCTGACCTTTGTCTTTTTCTGTCTGAATTTGTCTGAATTCAGTGCTGCTTCCACTTGTGCTCTCTTGTTTTAAGTCAACTTTTTGTCTCCGACTTCTTGTCTTTGTTTCTTCTCCTAGCATTGTCTTTCAGTCAATAGGAAGGCTGCAGATGGACCACAGCCCTGCACTGCCACACTGTCCATCTCCCAACAAATTGTGCCATCACAGGGCTGCTCCCTTCCAGGAATCAGAGTGGGTGAAGATTGGAGTCCTGCTATCTGCAGGGCATCAGCTAGGAGAAAGGAGAGCTGGAAGTGTGAGAGGATGACTGGGAAGGATCAGTGGGTTTAAGAGGGCTGAGCAAAGTTTCAGGGACTTCCCTGAATGGAAATAGCTCACCGTTTCCTCAGTTTCTTTCCTGAGGGCTCTGTGCTAGTCCTGCCCCTACAGCTGCAGAATTTGTGGCTGGGGCACTTACCCATGAGAGTAGCTGCAGCACAAGGAAGCACAGGGGAATGGGCACCCAGCTAGTGGCAGCCTCTTGGTGAGGGAATTGGAGCCCTGATAGGTAAATTAAAGAAAGAAAATTTTCTAAGGAACGGACTTCTTAAAAGCTCATTAGTTTCAGGTCAATTTAGTTTCAGCTAAATCCATATTTTATTTTATCCCATTTTCCATTTATTTCTAGGTCCTTCCTTCCCTCCCCCCAACTTGATAGATTTATCCAGTCTGCAATTGCAGAGGCGAGTTCTTCCCATATGCTGAGGTCCTCCTCTTCCACTGTTATGCTTTTTATTGTCATGGAGGACTATACAATGAATGGTACCCTGACAGCCAAGTGTTTGTCGTTGCAATGACATCTTCACAATTAGCTTCCTGGATAAGATTTTCACCTTGCACTTAAATTGCTCAGTAAGGCACACCAAGCTTTGTGTCACTGTGCAATAACCTGTATAGCATGATGGTCTCCACATTACTGAAAACGCTTTATTGCAAGTTGACAAAAATTCAGAGCTTCTGAACCTAATGGCACCTCAAAATGGCATGGTCAAAGGGATGAATTCCTTAACCACTGGATACATACAGATTCATTCAGGCAGCAAAAAGATGTTGTGAAAAGAAATGTGTGTCTTCTCCTGGAAGTTTTAATGGGGTGCCAGACTGGCGACTGTACCTAAATTGCAGTTTCAAGTATATGTACTAAATGGTCTGTTTTTGAGAGGTAACGCAGGCTGTGTGTGATGTGAAGTTAAAGCACAGGCCTAACTAAGACATCTTCTGTACCTGAGGAGTGCCACTGAACACAGAAATAACATATATATTGCCGAAAAGAAAGTTAAAACATTTTTTTCAAAGCAAATGCTCCTCTCTGGCTTTTTAATGAAGCAATTCAGTATACATAAGTGCCACTAACTTTTTTTTTTTTTTTTAATTTTAGAGATGAAAGTCTGTATTGGCAAAATGCCAGAACCACAGGAAGCAAACCAGAGGACCGGAGGCACAAGAGCTGATAAGAATGGAGCACACTTCTTCCAAGGATAGCTGTTTTGTTTTTTGGGGTGTTTTTTAAATTATTTTCCTCTTTTGGCTTTTAGCCAAAGTTGTAGTTGCTGCTTCCAAGACTTAAAGTAGAAATTCCACACTGCTCCACAGCTTTTCCCAAATCCTGTAAGAACACAAAATCTTTTGGTCCATTTTCTAGAGTTTTCCCATGGCATTCAGTTCAAAAAAGTTTTCTCTTTTCTGGCTGAAATTTGGAGTGCAAAGAAGTATACACAGAAGAAAATCATTGCTTCAGATATGTACATATTTATTTTTTAAATGGAAAGATAAATTATCAAAACATGTTGATCCCTTGAGAAGATAAGGCTTCTGAGTAAATATTCAACTACCATAGCATTAGGTGTGCTGTAACAACAGTTGAATATAACAGATCCTACATGCTCACTTCTAGGGAGCTAGTAGCAGTGGAGAGGAACTTGTTTGACAAGGCCGTTCATAGAGGCCATCAACATCAGGCATGACACCTTACTGCTTCATGCTTTTTACAGGGAAAGCCATAAATGTTTAGAAGTTTGCATTGCAGATTAGCATGGAGAGATAAAGAAACTTCCTCAATTTATTTTGACCTATCCTCATGAAAATTTGAACACTTTCTTTACTACTGTGGAGCAAAATCCCCCAAAATCTACATGAGAGGATAACCAGAGGATCAATAGAATATCTCAGCCATGAAACATGACAATCTTTGAACACACCTCCAGTTGAGAAGAAACATTTGTTTGGGAAACAAACCCAAAAGTTAACCTCGAGCAATCAAATCTCCCACAAGGAGGCCTTTTCATTTCTCATCTTCCCCAAGCACTGTGATGTGAAGTCTTTGAAATGACAGTAGCTGCAAAAGACAGGGGCTCAGGCAGAGAACATGCCCTAGGGACATGCTGTGGTTCCAGCAGCTGTGAGGAAGACATCGACTTACAAAACAGTACCTAACAGTACTCTGCCATGAGCATCACACGGAAGAAGGCAAAGATGATTCCCAAAAAGCCAGCCGTCTACAATCAATGCACTTGCCAGTAACTTGTGTAAGGAAGTCTATCATCAGTTGCATAAACGCCATTCACACAACTCACTGATTAAAACAAAAGTGCTGTGGCCATTCATCTATAAGTATAAAGCATCCTAAAATCAGGTGCCTCACTAAACTCTGGACATCACATTTGTTCTCAAATGTTGCCCTTTCTTCTAAGTATTGTAGATTTTAACCAGAAAATAACACTGAGGTCCAGTTTTCTTTAAGAGCAGATTTAGAATATGGCAACTTCTGCTTTTGAAAGTAGATTGCTTTAGACACCTCTGGGCCTTGCTCTAAATGTAAATCACCCATGCAGTATGCTTGTCAGCTTAGGCCAGACATGTCATACAAGGGTTGGTTGGTTTTTGGTTTTTTTTTTCACCTAGATGTAAGCAAACCTTAATGTAGAAACTTGAAAAACAACCAGACTACTGTCATCTTCAGTTGAGAGAAAGAAACAGAAGCACTATGCTTAAGCCCTTCTTTCCCATATGGCTCATAAAATGTCAAAACTGCCATTTTCTTCTCCTGAAGTGATTTTGAGGGTAATTGCCATTTTGATACGCATCCCAAGGAAGTAGACGGAACATCCTGACATTGCTTTTTTCACAGTAGAAGAAGGACCTGGTATGAGACTGACTCATAAGTACCAGACATTATGGCAAACACGGAATTCTCTGTGCCCCGAATGGGAATGCTCAGTACCAGCACAGTCCTGGTAGATCATTAAACAAACGTGCTCTTCATCCAGCTCTAATTAGGAAACACGACTTTGCTGTGCTGTTCCCAGTGATATTGCACAAGATCAACAAAATTACCTTTCTAAAATATGCATCTGTAAAATCTGTTTCAAATCAGTGATTTGATATCCACTTCTTAATCATTGGCTCATAGCGCATATAGTCTGTGCTTGCAAAAAATTTAGCTTAGTGTCTTTAAGGGTTGCATGTTTCCTTTGAGACTGACACTAATTTCAGCAGGGCCCTGGGCAAGAATAACATGAGTGCTGCAAGCCTCCATGGGGCTCCCTCCTCAGCAGTGCTGTGGAGAGAGCATCTTTGCACATCCATGACAAGCCCTAACCTTTCCTCCCACCCTCAGCTGTCTGCGACTTTGCCCCCTCAGGCTGTGATTGCCCCATCTTTTCATTTTTGAGGCTTTGCAGGCTTTGATGCTGTTATAGACAGTGCTGGAAGCCAGGAGCAGGGGAAGGATGTAGTAAGGGGAAGGACATGTTGAGATTGAGAGGGAAACTAGGGAATTCAGTATTTGCCATGGCCTGCCAGTATCAAGTCAGTGCACAGTGTGGATGGTGATGTGTGGACTGAGGGATAGATGGACATGCTTGTGGAGCAGAGCTCTGAGAAGAGGTGGCTCTTTGTGGGTAAATAGACTGCATACTACAGTTAAGGTTTCTTATTCCATTTAGTAATACCAAGGAATCTTTGTCGGTTCCTGCAGACTTTTTCACAACATATGGGGTACCCTTTTCATATGCAATATGAAAGAATCTGGCAGGCACAAACAACTTCTTCACAAAGAAATTATGACCTTGACTGCAGAAGAATGGATTGATGTCCTAAACACTACAAGCTGTGAGAATGGGCTGGTGAGACTCATTCTCACTTTTGATGCGAAGGAAATGAACTATTTGGATCTCCAGGAATCTCCAGTCACACACGAGTGACACACAAAGTTGACAGCTCTATTTGGTAATTCAGCTCTTCCTGTAGGTTTTGTCTTTCTAGCCCATCTGTCAAAAAGATACAAAACCCACACAAGATGGTTAAGGGGGAGCAGTTATAGCTGTAGACAAGAATTAGTCAAGTCTGTGCTACCTGGTGACTGATCTCCTCTCTGTTACGATTTCTTTCACCTTGCAAGCTTTCCTAATCAATGCTTTTTTATCAGAGTCTTGTCCTTGTTCTGTATTTGAAGATCAGCTGGGATATCCTTAGTGTAACCAATCTATCAGCTGGATCTAGATTAACCGTTCTATTTTCAGCCCCCAGGCATTTTTCCTGTTAGACAGCTGAAGAACAGCTTCTCAATCTAGACTGCCTCTTCAAAGTTCACCTTGCACAACAACATCTCAACTGCAAGCAAGAGAAAAGGGTAGGAGAAAATGCAGCTATTGTCAGAAATTGAGACAACTGCAAAAGTGGGTCATGAGAGTACTCTACAGCAGAAGCTCTAAATCTAGGAAATGGGTCAAAACGTAGATTACCCCAGAACTCTCAGCATCTACCTGGGACAAGTGCCCATCCACACACTGATTTCAAAGCTGTTTCAACATGCAGATGCATAGATTTTAAGTTCAGATGGCTCTATGGTGATCACCTGGTCTGAAGTCCTGTGTAATACAGTCCTTAGGACTCACTAAAGAAAAATCCTTCTTTAGACCCCACATCGGTACTTGAAATAGAGCGTATCTTTTTTAAAACAAAATCAATCATATTTCCAGTGGTGGATAATTCATCATAAGCCCTGTGTGTTGAACTTCAGGGACTGTCCCCATTGTTACAACACTTTGATTTTATTTCTGGTCTGAATTTGTCTAGCTTCAGCTTCCAGCAATAAGTTCTTGTCTGAAGCATTTTGTGTCTGATTGGAGGGCCCTCTATTACCAAATTTCAGCTCCCCACCTAGATTATCAAAGGATCAGGCTCCCCCCGCATTCATGTTGCATATCATTTGCATGTGGTCAGTAGATAGAAAGTAAGATTTATGTTGTATACATTCAATAAAAATAATAAATATTTCAAGATCAATTAATAAAATATTGCAGAATATATGTATCTTTTCAAAATGGACATTAACAGTCCTCACTCCTGGACTGCACAGGTCAGATTTTGCTTGCTGCCTGCAATTTGTATTGTGGTTGCTGCTGCGTAGAACAACCTGACATTCTTCCCCTCGACTGCAAAAATCAGGTTGTTTTGATTCTTGAGAAAAATGACACATGCAAAAAAAATGCAAAAAACACCAACCCAAAAAACCTCATTACATTTGCCTGACTGCTAGATTATATTTCACCATCCATAGCAGAAAATAAATATGTAACTCAGAAAGTAACAAGAGACACAAATCTTGCCTCCCAGAGCTATTAGCCATTTATTTCTGAGCATAACCTAATTTATTTTTGTAACCCTTACCTCAATTTCAAAAGAAATGTATGATATTGTAGCTAATTTCATCCTGATAGCAAAGGTAACTTACCTTGCCTTTACATGTAGCATCATGTAGCTGGAAAAGATTATTTTATTTGGATAGAGTTATGGCAAAACTGCTCATGATAGTCTGCATGTGTACAAGGTGTTTTCCCTGCAACTTAGAACCAAATGATTCCATTCTGTGCTTCAGATTTTTCAGGTCTGATCCTATTCCATTTTACTCTGTCAGGGATACTATGCTACTCTTTCTAATGACAGCAGCATTGGAGGTTTTAAGCACTACATTAAAATACTCCCAGGTGAGAGGAGAAGCACTTCACAACCTCTGTCAGAGACCAAAACAGCTACAGATAATACAAGGCAGAACAAAACCAAGCCCAGCAGGATTATTTGTGTAACTGTGTTAATAGAATTGGATCTTCTGAAATGCCTTTGGATTCTTTTGGATGAAGTGAGTGTCCTGGTTTTGGCTGGGATAGAGTTAATTTTCTTCCTAGTAGCTGGTATAGTGCTGTGTTTTGGATTTAGCATGAGAATGATGTGATAACACACTGATGTTTTAGTTGTTGCTAAGCAGTGCTTATACTAGTCAAGGACTTTTCAGCTTCCCACGCTCTGCCAGGTGCACAAGAAGCTGGGAGGGGGCACAGCTGACCCCAACTGGCCAAAGGGCTATTCCATACCATATGAGGTCATGCTCAGTATAGAAACTGGGGGGAGCTGGCTGGGGGGCAGCGATCGCTGCTCGGGGACGGGCTGGGCATCGGTCAGCGGGTGGTGAGCAATTGCATTGTGCATCACTTGTTTTGTACATTCTATTATTATTAGTAGTAGTAGTAGTAGTATTAGTATTATTAGTATTAGTATCTCTTCCTCTGCTGTCCTATTAAACTGTCTTTATCTCAACCCATGGGTTTTATTTTTTTTTCAGATTCTCTCCCCCATCCCACCGGGATGGGGAGTGGAGGGTGAGTGAGCGGCTGTGTGGTGCTTAGTTGCTGACTGGGTTTAAACCATGACAGTGAGTTATGCTCAGGTAAATGTGACTAGTATGGATTTTTTTTTTTTCCTGGGTGATTCCAAAATACTTTTGACAGTGCAATGGTAAATTAAAAAGTGAGTAAATTCACTTGTTTGATGCTCAGGGCTGAACAGTGAAAAAAACATAAATTCTGTATTGCCCAGGTTAAGGGTTTAGATGTATTTTTCTTTAAAACAGTTTACCTCACCAGTGAAATAAAATCCTTGTTTGTACAAAATAAAGAATCTGTTTAGTATTTATTTAATGTGATATTTAATATATCACAGTCACACTACAAAGCTGCTGAGAGTAAAGGCATAAAATATGTGATGTACATGATATAACTATGTAATTGGATGATGTACATTCAAAAAATTCCAGCCAAGGAGGGGAAAGCAAATCTTTCCAAACAGCACAGGGCCCACCAGAACATAAATCAGAATGCATTTAAATAGATACTATGTTTTTGTGGGTTTTTTCCATTGCTTTTGGAAAAATCTCTATATAACACTGAGGTAGTTTTAGGTAAATAGAAATACCAGGATATGTGAAAAACATTTTCTATAGGTTTATACAAACTAAGAACAATCAAAAGGAGCAGCAGCAACAAAAATAGTGAATAGTAACCCTCCATTCTTCCAGAAGCATTTTTTAATGCAGAATAAAAGAAGGGTGAAATTCAAACCCAAGTGCTTCACAGGTGAAAAATAGATTAGCACACCAACGTTGCTTGCCAGTGTTTGTGGACATGAATAGGACCAGACAAGGTACACTGAGGCCACTTGACTTGACTTCTAACTACCATGGCAGTAAGAACCTCACGGAGGCTGTAATCATTATTTATGACCTTATTGAGACCTCTCTTCACAGCCAGGAGAGAGGTTAGTATCAATGGCAGTTAGGCTTGCAAGTATCCACAGGTATACTAGGGAAACATGAATTGAAATAAGATACGTGAAGAAGAGAAGTAAATGTGCGTATCACAAAAAGTACAAATGCATTGCAGAGCACATAGTTACAAATTAATAATGTGGTATTGGCTGTTCACGCATTTACTGGGAAATAAGGAAAAACAACACAGTGTCCTAATTGCTCAGGACAATTGAATTGCCTTTTTCTCTTCCTGTCAGTGGGCCAGGCATCAGCAGACCCCCAGATCCAGAAAGGCACCACCGTCTGTTTGGCTTCCCACCACAGCTTGTCACACCTCGGGGCAAGGCTGAGAGCAGGAACAGAGCATGATGCATGCTAACACAGCAAGAGGGGTACTTGTCACATGATAAAAAGATCCAGAGGTCTCTTGAGGGTGTCTCACGCTTGTTCTTAGGGGGTCTGAGTGTTTCTGATTGAGCCTGGCCAGGGCTAACCAGGCTTGGCAGGGGAGTAGGGCATGGCTGTCCAGCCCTCAAGGGGCCCTGGCAGCGTTCTTGCAGATGGGCACAGAAAGTCTCTGGGGACGTGCTTCTGGGGTAAAGACCACAATATAGCTGGGAGTTTCAGTCTTGAGGTGCACAGCTTGAAAGGCCTTGTTTTATGACAGCACACGCACCAGACTTTCTGATATAAGATGTCTCTGGATAGGAACCTCAAGCTGGGGGCACACCAAGGCAGCCATCCTTGTTATCCAAAGGTACACAGAGGTTGCTTGACTGCTGCTACTACCTTCTATGGCACATAGCATGTTCCCCTCCAATGCACATGGTCATGGGCTCTGATGGTTGGTATTTAGGTAAAAATATGCTCTGCACTTCTGTCATTTTGTCTGTTGGGGTTGGGTAGGAAGACCAGAAGTTCTGCTTAGCATTGAGTTAGTCCTAGGGGCTTTGGCCCAGCACACTTGTAAATCATCCATGGAAGAAGTAGATACAGTGTGGCATTAGAGAAGCATAGGATAGACATGAGAATATTGCATTTCAAAATGGAGAGGATCTTGAGGGCACACTAATGATAGTAGTGACTTCCAAGGAAATCACTCCCATTTTATGTATTATTCAATTGTTCAATAACTAGGAGCTAGCCATACAAAAATAAAATCTGCCTGATTAAGCTATCACAGATACATATAGAGCAATGATGGTTGAGCTTCAGGCTATGGCTATCAAATCTCAAGGCAGAGTTTTTTCATCAAAAGAGTTGACTAAGGGAGTTCTTTCTCCCTGGATCTTCTGCTGCCAAAGCCTGTCAAGGTCAATCAGCACAAAGTGGCACAGCTCCAAGCACCAGCATGACAGACTGGCGCATGGTAGTAGCACGTAATTGGAAAGAGCCTGTTTGAATAATAATTGAAATTAGTTATATAAAGCAAAAATGTTTGGCACTACTTAGTATAAAAAGTTGAGTATAGGAAAAATTCAGCCTTGTGACTTTATGCAGCCACTTTCTAGGAATGTCACAATTACAGGCTATTGTGGACACCATCTACTGAGAACCAGGTTCTCTCCAGATTCTTCTGGAGGAAATAATTTTATTTTGATTGCTTCTGGGTCGTTGAACAACAATGCCAAATTTTGCATGGAGTATATCCTGTATCTTCCTGATACAGACCTGGAGGAGCTGGAGTTTTAGTCATCAGGAGCAGTAGTCCTCTCTGCCAACATCAGCCGTCTTAAAAGTTTGGTTCCTAGAATAAATTAATCTTTTATTTTTCTTCCCTTATCAAGGAAGAGACACAGGCACCTCTAAAGTACCTCATCAATGCCTATTTTTTTCTCATTTAAGACAGTTTTGTAGTTATATCTCCAGAAATTCAAGAGGCTAAAAACAGGTAACTTCCCTTGTAGTGAACAGACCATACTATGTCTGGTCTGGGTCTGCAAGTATAATGAATCAGGAAATTTCAAAGAGCAGTTTGAAGGAAAGGATTGGTTTATTTTTGTTTAGGACAGGGGTATCTTCCTTCTTGTGTTTCATGGGTGACATAAAATAGAGTCTGCAAATCAAAAATGTTTCCAAATATAGCTCTGCTGTTGGCTTGGAGGTTACTTGTGACACTAGAAAATGGCACTGCTTCCAGCACTGTATGGATGACATAATGAAATGTCTTCCAGCTGAACAGGTAGCAGTTCCTCACAGAATTAAATCTCCAAGAGCAGAACAAATTTAGCAATCCTTTTTGTAGGATAAAGCAGTTCTTAGCATACAGCCTTGATAAAATTGTACATTTTTTAAACTAATGAGAGGTTTTCAGTAGTCTAGCCTGGGAGTTTGATATCACACTATGTATTTAGCTGGATGTATTTTCTTCAGTAAAGCTGCCAGTTTGTTCATTAGCCCTGTGCTCACAAACCAGCAGTCGTTTGTTAAAACTTTAACTTTCTATTTTTGCGCACGAAGTTTCTACTGAAGTTTTTGAAGACTGTTTTATCTCTCATCTGTGTTTTTCAGGCTAGGCATATTGCGTCTAAAGTTTGAGGTAGGTTTTCTGGGACAAGCTATCTGGGACATTTCATTTCATTTAAACCTACTCTTCCAGTCTTACTGTCTTTGTACGATACCATGTAAATACTTGATAACAATTCTATATGCATAAGCAAAACACTATCAGCCATTTCCCTGTTATAATATCAATTTTGTAAAAGACTTACAATTCTCCGGGCTGTTTAGCCTGTGCTCAATATTTAAATGTGCTCCAATTGCGGACTGCTATACACATTCATCACTGCTATGCACTGCTTCCGCGCATAGAGTTGTTACTGCTTCAGAGCAGCTGGTCATGCATGATTATAAGCAGATAGAGCTCTACTTTCATCCTGTCTACAATCTTGATGTATCTGTCCTCTGCTGAAAATGAGTAACGTGGCTTCATGACAATTCAAGTGTCATCACGCTGTGTTAACAAGGCCTTCATATCAGCATCAGGAAGAAATGTGTTGACACCTTGTTTACAACCATCCTCTGTGGACGTCAAGAACTGACTCTCCTTTCACTCACGTCTATTTTACATTGGTGCAGTTCCACTGGGTTTACAGGTACTTTTCCTTGATAGCCACCTGAGAAGAGAATCACATTCAGAATTCACCAGTTCTGCTCATTCTGGAGTTGAATGTTAGTTTCAGATCTCAGACTTGCAGAATGTTTCGAATGACTTTGTGCATATTTTTTAAAAATGTAAACGTGTAAACATAATAATGTCGTTTAAAATGTAAAAAAACATGTTTAAATGTACAAGTGTAAGCATAGTGAAGCATAAGCTTGATATTCATGTGAACCAATTTTTTTTCATCCCTGAGTGCTTAAGGTTAGCAATTTGGTCTGGCCTTTAAATATGGACTAGTGATTTCAATTTTAAGTCCCTGATATGTCATTTTTAGATTGAGACTTAAGAGAAATTCCATTTTTGTTCTCAGTGTTTAAAATCTGTTCTAAAGTATTATCGTATGGGTGAGGCACATCTAGAGATAAGCAGCAAAAATGTTGATTCCTCTGTATCTCTGGTGTAACGGCTATCACAATCTCTGGCTTCAGAAGCTTCAGCACCCATCAGGACATCTCCACTACCTGATAATCACCTGCTTATGGTCTTTTACTCCTCAGTTGATCCCAGACAAACCGGTGGTACTCACTTAACTGCCTTAAATACCACTCCAGCTTTTGGGGTTTCTGTCTTTCCTCTTTCAGACACTGTGTTTGCCAGTCACAGAAATCTATGACTTTGCTGCTGCAAGTGTCCTCCTCTCTCTCTTATGTTGACTTTTCACATTCCCTCTGCTCTTCTCACACCTTCTTCACTCTTCTTCTTTCATCAGGTCTGTTCCTCTGTGCATTTCTTTTTCCCTCCTCCTTTTTTACCACAGCCATCCATGTCATTGCTGCAGTATGGCTCTGGAGAGAAACTGTAACACTTCCCGTTCTCTCGCTCCTTCCCACAGGATTCTCTTGATTCTTTTAATGAAAAGGAATCAGGGAGGAGGGAAAGATGGGCAGCTGACCTGTAATCTCCACTAGCATGAGTTCATCGGCCTCATCTTTTCACACTGTAATACCTCTATTATTCTCATCTGACTCATATAAACCATGCCTGGTAATATCATCTTCCTTCCACATCTTGCCAGCGCCATCATCCCCTCAATATGATCCCTGCTGTGGGTTTCCCCGTCCTTTCATTCCACCACAGAAAAACTCTTTGATTTTGTTGTCCTCTCACTCTTGCCTGTGTTTCAATTTGCCCCTTCTCTCATTGCTCTGCCCTAGTGGCATAGTCGAGAGGTAATGAAGTCCACCAGCTTCTACTTTGGGCAAAAAAAGTGCTTTTCCACTTCTCCCTGCCCAGCCAGGAATGCCGAGTGAGGAATTTGCACAGCTCTTGCTGCAGCCTCCTACTCCTGTCCCCAGCAGCTGCCTCGCCACGCTCACCCCTTTGCCAGCTCCTCCTGCGGCAGCCAGCTTTGCCACACAGGGCGGCTCCTCCTGCCTCTGAAACTCCTCGCTGCCCTCGAGCATCCCAACCGGCAACTCACTCATGGCTCAGGGGACTGAAAATATCTGCTTACATATAAATATGTACACAGACACACGCTCACATATATAAACATGTGTGTGTGTGTGTATATATATTTCCATATGTTCATATGCATATCTATATGTATATGTATACACTTTTGCATGGAAACAACTGACGTCCTGGTTCTCTCGTTTCCCTCCATAGGGCATGTTAGCATGCTTGTTTGAAGTGCAGGCGTGGCACACCAGTTTTGTCTGCCTGTTTCAAATCTTTATTGGAGGAAGATTACACTTTTGCATGTGAGTATGCATGTTTGCATCGTACAGACTTGGCTGTAGCTGATTTTTCCAAGCCCTTTCCATGTCATGTATCTCTCTCAGTCCTTACATTCTTTGAGGCAGGGCTTGGCTTTTCATACCTGTGGGCAGCCCAGAGAGGCTCCAAACCCTACTGGTGCTGGCAAAATATGTTTTAAAAATAAAATATTCCTAAAAATATAACCTTCAAGAAGAATTAATGCAGATAGCTTCTGGGGTCACAGGCTTTTCAGAACACTCACTCCTAGGTGGAAAAAAAGCCCAGCCGAATATATTACAAGTGTGTTAAATGCAGCTTTAAAATTGTTGTGCCGTGGCCAACATGCTGTAATTTTTCACAGGCGTTGCTGTGCTGTGGGAAAGGAGGAGGAACACAGATGAGCATTTCTTTGTGCAGGAGGCTGGGTGTTTCTCAGCAGCTTTGTCCTCTAGGCTGCTCACTCACAAGCTTGACTCCTTGCCTGAGGCTGGCAAGAGGCAAGTCTCCTTCTCTTGCGTTTCTCGCTTTTGCTCTCCCACATCTCTACAAATCCACTGAGGAGCTCCACCCCTGCATTCTCACGCTTCTTACTGTGACTGTAAACAGCACCTTATTCTCTGCCAAATCAAGTTATCTGCATAGGTCATTTCAACCTAACTTTTGTGCCAATCCCATTTTATTTCAGCCAGAATACTGGCAACAACCTTTTCCTTTCCTTGGATTGCAGGAATGCTGCCCAAAAAGTATCTACTCTTTCAGAAACAAGAAATGACTTAATGTTAGAAGCCTAATCTCTGAAGGGATGACTACACTGGGGAAACCGCTTGTGTTTTTCCCTTGGGTGCACAATCTTGAGCCCTGTCTCTACTGGATCTTAATCCACCAGCGTCAAGGTTTCCGTATAAAATCCCTAGTGTAGAAACAGTTGAGATCACGATCAGTATCTCTTTTCGTTGGCCAAAATCCCAAGACAGACTAGGACTTGAACAAGACAACTTATTAGAAGCCTATTCCAGGGCCCTTTAGCTACCAAACCCAGAAGAAGAAGTAAACATCTATTTTTAAAAGAGTAATTCAGCTCTCCTGGGTATAACCTAGAGCTTGCAGATATGACCCCATCATAACTGATGATTTCGTGCATCTTCAAAAAAGCCCTGATGAATAAAATGACTCATTCCTGCTACCTCCAAAGCAGCCTTGTCATCAGAAGAGACACTCCCTTTTGGCAATGAGAGTCTATATGGTTGCAGTTTAGTAACTGGGACATATTTCTGCCCTCTTACAACAGAACAAGTAGGGGAGCCCAGGATAATAGGCAACTCTATACTTGACTTCCAAAGTAGCCCATGCAGGGGCAGCAAGTTGTGTGTTTGAACACTTGCAGTTCAGGCTGGTACTGAATAGCACACCTTGATCACACCATTGAGATGCTCCACAGTTCTGCTCCTCTCTCCTTACCTGCTCTTGTTCATCGGCATGTTTTTCCTTTTGCATCTGCCATCTCTATTTTAAATGGGCTGCCAGCCACGAGTGCCCTTTCGTCTGACTTTCCCTGCAAAGGTCTCTGTGGCTTTGTTACAGCTATCACACCAAGAGCCCAAACCAGATGGCTGCTAGCCTCTCTTTTTTGTATCCAATCCACTGTTGTAAATAATTAAAGGAAATCTGCTAATGAGAATCAGGGATAGTTCACGTGACCTTTCCGCCAATGCTTTTAAGGTTTTTAAACAATTAGGAGCCACACCTTGTGCCTATAGTTAACTTATACAATCAATTCTCCTTTGTCATTTCTCTACCCACTCCACCTTTGTCAGATGCTCCCCTTCTTTTAAAGGTCATTTAAAAGCCCTGAGGGAGGGAGAAAATGATAGCTTCCCACAGGTGTTTTTAGTACCCAGTCGGGAGGAGGGGATCCTGGTTATGAGCAAGGCTTGTGCTCTTATAATGCAAGTAGGCCAGATAAAGCAGTACTGGTGATAATAAAGAACACTGTATCAGAGAGAGACACTGGTGGTATCTGTGTGATATTTTGGATGCTTCTGCTTTCAGGTATGAGCAATCTGAAGGTGCCAAACAATTGCAAGGTGATAACATAAGGTCACGAAGGGAAATTGTGGTGAGAACTCTAATAAAACAATCTTTCCAGGAATCTTTATGGCCTGGAGAACTCAGGGGTCAAAGACAACCCATAGCCAGGAGACACAGGCATGCCTTGTACTGTAGACAGAAAAACACTGTGTGTCCTCTGCAGGAAACCCTTGCCTGGGGGAAGGTCAGCAGAGACAATGCACATAGATTGCCAGTGAAGAAGAAAAAGGATTAGTTATGATAGCTGTACATTTGGATTTTTTCAGGGCTTAAATCTGGAAAACCTTAGATGGGCTTAATTGTTGGACCCTGACAGGCTGCTTCAGATAGAAACTGCCAGTATGACCTCCTCTGAACTCACTGTCTAGCCATATTGCACTCCATGAACTCTTGAAGTGTTTTATAGGTGTGGAATAAGTCAAGGATCCTCAGGTGTTAAGTTTAAGCTTCAGGACAGCTATTTGAGGCTCATAGTTCAAATGACTGATGCATGGTTATATTTCAGGTCTCAGCAACAAACAACCGGCAACTTGGCCACTGTTCAGATTAGGGGCCTGGGTGTTAGACTGTTGGATTACATTGCTGATGTTTTGGCAGTAAGCTGAAGAAGGCAAAATTTAACTGAAATTAAAAGAAATTGCTTGTTCAATTGACCAGTGGGGAAAAAAAAGAACAGCAACTCAAATTGGATAGGAAAATGACAGGTTAGAAAGTAATTGGATAAACTAGATGTGTTCAGATTGCCTGCGCCTGGTGAAATCCGCCCTGAATAGTGAAGGAGTTGGCTGAGACAGCCTTAAAGCTGCTTTCAATTGTTCGGAAAGAATTGTGGCGGAGCAGTGAGCATCCACGAGACTCAAAGGGGACAAGGCTAACACCTACTCAAAGGGGCAAGCAAGGCACTGAATTGTCAAGCTGGAAAAAATGAACAATAGACTCTTTGTGACCATCTCAAAGAACACAAAGTGGTGAGTAACAGCTGAGATGGATCGGAGCAAATCTGATCTAATCCAGTCCAAACAACCTAATTTCACATGATGAAAAGTGGTCAGATTACTGCCGCTTCTCAAGCTGCTATCAGCTGAGGCAGGCAACATATGCTTGACCCACCCCATTTGCAAAGCAAGACTATGTCTACAAATAAATGTATTAATTGATATATTTTTCTTCACAATTTGTGGGAGGTAAAAAGGCACACAGAGAACATCTGTTCAGAATTTTTTTATTTAGAGAACAGAAGATTTTCCATCAGTTGCAGCAAAGAGAAAAGGAATAACCTGATCTCCAGATGCACTATTAAAAAGAGAAGAACAGACAAGGAAATACTCTTAATCTGCAACAACAAAAAAATCACATTATACAGAACAAAACTGTGTGATCTTAAGGGTAATTTAGTGTTAGACTAGATTGTGCAATTGCCATCATCTGAACTCTCTAAGAACCAATGAGACAAACACCTGCTGGGAATCACATGGTTATTCCTCATACTTCCAGTTTTATTTTCTGTGGTTTTCTGTGATTTAGAAAGACTTGTGGCCTCTTCTAGCACTGGTGAAACAAACAAAACTTCCTCCATCTGAGGAATAAGGCACCCTGCAGTTTGGGGGAACTCTGACTACCGGAACAGATACCCCAGGCAATATTTCCTGGCCCTCTTTCCTAGGTTCAGCTCCCAGTTCCAGCCAGTTCAACTTCTCAGGCTTTTTTGCTTTCACCTCTGCAATGTCTAAATCTGTGGTAGCTGGCAGGCCTGTGCCATGCAGAACATTGTATTTAGGGCCACTCTCTGGTCTTGGTGTTACAAGTAAGGTAGAAGGAAGAGAGATTCAATGTACTGTAACACC
Organism: Ciconia boyciana; assembly: GCF_034638445.1. Lineage (NCBI taxonomy): Eukaryota > Metazoa > Chordata > Aves > Ciconiiformes > Ciconiidae > Ciconia > Ciconia boyciana. The sequence continues at coordinate 39,620,103 of NC_132934.1, read as the reverse complement.
TGGGGGACGCAGCGCACTGTCAGATAAGCACCGACCTCTCTGGATGCACCGGTATCCTCCATGCACATTCAGCAAATGTTGCTTTATAAAGCTCTCCCTGCCTGCTGTACGAGTGCTGCTGGCAGGACAGGGCAGCTCCTGTCGGGCACCGAGCCCTGGGTAGAAGCTCGAAGTTCTCACCACACACCTTCAGTATCAGCTTCTTTAGGTGTTTTGTTGAGCCAAGACAGCTAATGAACAACCGGTCTTGTAAAGAATATAGCCAAGACAGCTGTAGAGACCAAGTCAGCAATTTGTTTAGTCTCATAGCCATTTCCCTCCCCTGTTATAAACTACTTCCCACCCCCCCCCCCCCAGGTTAGTGTATTGTTTTTTATGGAGCAACAGGCTCAGCTGGAGGCAGGAACTCAGACAGGGGATGATACGAGCCTCTGGGGGACAAACATAACCAAGAAATGTGTGTGGCAAAAACTTGACCTTTTGCATCTATCCTCTATTTTGCTGGGCGAATCTTTGTAAAATCAAATCCACTCTACAGGATTAGCCAGAAATAGTTTATAGAGATGAAGTGGTTGAGTGTCCCACAGGAAATTCCAGCTGAGAGCCATGCAACTTCTTTCCTACTAATTTCAACTAGAAATCAGATTGTAAAACAAGTAATCCATTTAAAATTAGTCCTTGCAGATTGGTCTTCCAGCAGAAAATAATAGAAGCAAGAGTAATCCACGGAGACCAGCAAAGATTCCTGTGGAGCCCGGTGGAATTTCCATTAGAGAGATGACAACTGTCCTGAATTAACAGTTGCTGTCTTTGGCAGGGAGAAGCTCACTTTACCAGTACAGCCCTATCAATTACCAAACAGATTGTTCAAAAAGAGGGGTTAGTGACTGGCGTTTAGGTGAGAAGTGGTGCTAAGGAAGCTGGATGGAAGTGCTTTACAGAAGGGACATTGAAAATACAGAACGGGCTGTGCCAAGAGGAAAACCTGAAACAGGCAGTTCTGATCAGCAGCGGGCAGAAATAATGACTTGCAGAGAGGTGGGAGATGCCAAGGAGCACATTAATTTTCCATTGCCTGAAGCATACCTGCTAAAGGACAGCCTCAGTAACCCCTTCTGGCCCTTACGTGTTCCCAGGTAACGGTAAACTTTCCCCTCTGAACTCATTCACTGTCTTAGAGATATCCTCTTGTTCTCTCCTTCTGTCTTTTAAATTGTTTTCAAAAGGTTTCCCTGAAGGGTGCTCAAGCTATCAGTGTCATTTATATTATCTACAGGGAAAACGAGAGTGCGAACAGCTGCTTCCACTCCTGATACGCTCCTCTCTTTAGGCCTTCTGCTGATGACCTCTGCAGTACATGTGTTGAAATCTAAAATATTTATACATTGGGGTGACACTGTTCTTCTAATTAGTGCAAATGATGTTCCATGTCTTTCATAGCGTCTCCTCCGAGACAGCATATGTGATCAGCTGTAGTAATAAATTTGTTCTCTCTTTCCCCTTCATTCTCTCTCTCCTCCTGCCATGCTTAAAGCTGGTTTTATTCTTGGCTGAAACCCCTTCCATTTAGCACTGTCCCATTTACTGAGTATCTCAGAGTAAAACGTGATCATGTTCTCTCCAAGGAACCAAGTAAATGTCTTTATAATAAGAGTATGGCTAAAGCACGAGGAACAGTACACTATCCTCAATGCTGTTAAGGGTGAAGCTGTGCTGTTGAGTTTATTTAGGGTGCCACATCTCAGATGTTGTTCCTCCAAATGATCTGTACGATAGTGAGCAGGACGGGTTGGAAGTGAAAGCAACATAAGCGATTGTGTTAGGGCTCATGCTCTGGAAAGAGCTCAAAGCCCTGCACTGATTTGGCATTTCGTGAGCTGGAGCTTGATCTTTCTCTCTGGCTGTGACTCAGAACTGGCAGCCCGGAGCTCTGCTCTACCTTGGGCCCTGCAAACTCTGTGATCAACCCTGAATAAAATGAGAATTGGCTTAACACTGCCAGGTGTCACGGGTAATATTAAATTGTCATATAACTCTCCAGAAGGACAAGAGAGAAAATAAGCAGATCTGAAATGGATGCCATTCCAGCTGCTCATTGAAAAGCATTTCGTAACACTTTCCTCAACACTATGTAAATATGAAATCCTTCTGCCAGTAACCCTTAGAGGGAGCTAAATATTCTTACGCCCAGATGAGTAAATTGAGGCACGGTGGAGTGAGATTTCTGGAGAGGGGGCAATGCTGGAGGAGAACTCAGCAGCCTTCTTCCACCTACCTGCTCTGAGCACCCCATGTACGTGGTCTACCCCTGGGGCCTCTGTTGCAGCTCGGTCTGAGGGATGGGAGCACCAGGCAGGATTTAGAGCAGCCTGGTCATCCCGTCCCCGGGGTGGTCCCCAGGCACAGCTTAGAGCAGCTCTGTCGCTATTCTTCCACATGACAGCAGCTTCCCACTGCTGTGGATGGGCAGTGCTGGTGCCCAGGGTCGGTGGTGATGGGCTGGCATTGCACGGCTGCAAGACAGCCGAGGTTTGCTGTTCTAGTTCAGCATTATAACAGCATAGAAGGTGCTGCTTTCTGCTTCTAGACCTTTCATTCTGCTGTGGCAGAAGCATATGGGCGATTTGGATGCTGATTTATAAGCCAGACAACTTCAGCAAAGTCCATTTTAAAGGCTGTAGTTCAACTGACTAATTAAAGTCAGCCAGAATTTTGCCAATGGTCTCATTTCTACCCGATTTGCACCAATCGAAGATTTATCAGCAAGTTCAGTCAACCTTTTCATGTTTCATACCTTTTCGATCATGTACTGGTATGTACTGATTGTGCCTTCATAAATTAGTGCACATACTGCTTTACCAAGGTGACAGGGTAGCAATGTACTTTTTCGGGGCTAATGCTTGGGCAATAATAATTTGTCCATTAGGCAGTATTAAAGTTTTCTTATGATCCTCCATCTGCCTCATCTTTCCCACGGAGCGTTCTTCTGCTGTTGCTTTATTCCATTTTTTTTGCCCACCTCTTCACACGTGTACCTTTCAGCATCTGAATTCGGCCAGGCTGCGATCTGGGATGGGGGCACAGGGGCAGTGCCGCTCCACCTGGTCGTGCCAGGATGCTTTGGAGGGCACTGGCTGGGGCAAGACGTTGGGGTCCGATCGAGTTGGTGGTGCTGTGGGGCTGCCCCAGGGCCCATCTGGCTGGCCCATCAGCCAGCCAGGCTGACACAGCTAATCCCCCTCGCCTGCGCCAGGGACAACTGTCAGATGGTGGCAGCTTTTTGGTCACTGCCAGCCCAGGCCAGATTTAAACTGGTGTCCTGTGGATGGATCGGATCTCATCATGGCTCCTGCAGGTGACTTTCCCTTCGTTTTTTAAATTGGAGTTTATTCTGCTGGGTAGGTGGTGCTGGTGCTGGTTACAGCAAGGTCGCCTGAACCCAGAGAGCTGGGGAGGCTGAGCTAACCAGCCCTGCAGGTTTTAATCTGGGAGCCCGGGGTCTGCAGCGATGCCTGTAAAATACAAACAGGAGGGCATGTTCAGGAGTTGGACTAAAACACATCCCTGCTTATTGTAGTCCTGATTGCAAAGGTCACAAAGCATGCAGAAGAGGCTACTTCTAATTATTAACCCAGTTACCAAAAAAAAAGTCCCCCATGTGCAGTCATCCATGCAGAAGTGAAGGAAGGGGAATATGTCTCATATAAAGCAGCAGCTTTGGGGATTCACTTGGCTTTGTGTGTGCATATGTATGTGTAACATTTGGTGAAAAATGCTCTTTCTGTTGGAATGGATATTATTCGTTAATTTGGTTCCAGTTTAGCTAACTGCTCTTGACTAAAAAAAAGGAAGGGAAATTTCCAGTAAGTCTAAATACCTTACTTAGGCATCTTCAAAATGAGGAGTGTCAAATTCTCATTTTAAAAGAAAAATTTTGCACGATTATCAATCTGTCTTTTTTAAAATTTTTTTTAAAGGTTTCAGAGGAGGAATAAGAAACTAAAGGAAAAAGGAAGCAGCTGACCTAAAACTACATTTGTCAGATATTCTAAATTTGGCCATCTGACTGAATGAATCCATCTTTCACATAGCCCCTTCTCAGAGGAGGTGAAGTGCGATCTAGCTGTTCAGGGTGAGCCTTTCACTCAAATTCTGCCTGATGGAGAAGTCTCTGCATACCACAGGGATGAAAGTAGGCCAATCTTTGTCCTTTAGAGAGGCACCTGAAGCTATATCATTGAGGATTAAAATCTTCTGGGACTGTCGCCTCCAAGATGGACAGATGGCAACTCCATGTAACAATAAAAGCATCCTTGCAAAATAAATGAAAGACAATTAGTCACCTCCTACATATCAGGAGACCCTAATCCAGGCAGCAAGTGTTTGATGGGGACTTGAGAGTGATCAAACAAGCTGCTCTTAAGCTATACTTTTTCTACAGCATATGGAGGGTAGAATTTAGGGCTGTGCAAATAGATTTTTTTTTTTTCTTTTTCTTTTTGGTTCTGCAACTGAATGGCAAAATCAGAAATAAGAAATTACAATTGGGATTGAATTCTAGGTTTTCACTGAAACAAGACTAACAAAAATAATTACATATTCACAACAGATCCCATGTATTTAATTTCATTTTCAGCCTTTTAAAAAGCCACACCAACACACGGTCCCATTAAGAAAACACTGTTAATACCCCTCTCTTATTGCAACGTTAGTGATTACAGCGTTGGCTCAGGATGTGGGATACCAGCATTGAATTCCCTACTCTACCGAAGGGTCTTTCAGTGCGCTTTCTCTGGACAGGGCTCTTACCGTGCACATGTCCTGGAGCTTGCTCTGCTGACGTTATTCTATTTATTTGTATGATGTTATTCTATTTATTTGTATTTCTAAGCAGATGCTGGAGTGTAGACCGCACCTAGCAGCCTCTCCAGGAGGGGGGTCCTGGGGCGGCACGGGTGGGCACTGGTCTCTCCCGGTGGCAGTGGGTAAGTCAGGGACACCAGGGACAGTGCCACAGCTCTCAGAGCAGGACGGAGCCCGCAGCCATGCAGCACCGCAGCCAAGCACCTTCCAGCTCTGCTTGACCTTTGAACTGAAGCCTTCCTAGGACATAAGGACATGCTGTCAGAAGTGCAGAGGCTTCTCCACCAGCGTGTGACTTTGCTTTTCTTCTGGCTTTCAAAGCCAACATCATCATGGGCGGTACCTGTCTGAAAATGTAGCCTCTCACTCCACCAAGGGCCACTGTTTTGTTCCTCTGTAACATCCTCCCTTCACCCTTCCCCATTCCAGCCCAAAGTGCTGCTACCAAAATTGCTTCTGCTTCATATTTTTCCAGCCACATCATACCTGTTAATTCCTTCAGGCTCCCAGAGGCATCTGCATCAGGTTCGTCGAGTCCCCATGTTTTCTCTACGCCTCACTGCAGTTTACACCCTGCTGTCATACCTGGCCCTCACGGCATTAGTTCAGCCCCAGAAACCCTTCCTCGCTCTGCCCTTTGGGTTTCCTTTCATGCCGCTCGCCAGGCCCTGCTCATGCTGCAGCTCCTGCTCGGCTCAGTCTCGTTCCCTTCCGGAGTACGTGGCCACGTTGCCTCCAGTGCAGTCTTTTGCTGCAGTTAAAGAGGCTTCTGCCACCGCTCTTGCCCCAGGAAGCCTTAAGAAATTCACTTCCCAGAGCCCAGATCCTTCCTGGGACTTGCCAGGTGCAGGGCAAGGCTGGCAGAAAAATTGCAGTATGTACTTCTTTCAGACCTCAATGCCATCTTACTGCATTCGTCGGTGCAATGTTGCGCTGACTTCCCATGCAGAATTAATGAATGAGCGACTTCTCTCTGCGTTTCTTCTCTTCCCAGCTCCTGACTGCTCAGCCTACAAACTGGCTGGGACTGGTGTTGTCTCCCATTTCTTGGCACAGAGTCTGGTACAAAGGGACTCTGATCTCTGCAGATCTAAGCCCTGCTGTATCAATAGCTAATTAAAGTTTCTTCCATATTTAGGACCCTAGTCATCCTTTTACTGACAGTGCTGTGAAATCGCAGTGACTGGAAATCAGACTTGGTGATATTAAAAAATAACCGACCAGACTGAACACATCAAACGTTTTCTGACCTGTTTCACTTTGTCTCCCTTATCTGAACCGCATGGGTGGAATTTAGCTCCTCTATTTTTAAACCTTTAACTCAGGCGTTGACCTCTTTACTGCAGTCACCCTAGGTTCCCTTTGCAGTCAAAGAAGAGAGAGGCACTTCTGGGGTGCAGTTTGCTTGGCCTACTTTTGGGGTCTGCTTTAGGGCATGATGAAGGGGACCCCAGAAATGCCTATTTCTCTTCACTGACTGTAAAGGGAGTCTTGGTAGTCATGCCACATGCCTACAATGTCAAACAAAACCAAACCTGGGTGCTTTGAGATGTCTTTTGTACACCGTTGTGCACACTGTTAACTCTGAATAAGTGTATTATTCATAGCATATATAGAATGTTATATGTGATATACGTTCTGTATTTTTATATATGTAATAGCAAGTCCGTGCATTCATGTATTACTAGGAAGCTAATCAAACAGCTGTCGTTATCATTGCAATGTTTTTCTTACAGTTTCGTAGATGAGAACTCCACCTTCAAACCATTCTAACCAATATTTATACCAGACTAGACTGTGTGAGGTATAGATTTGCTAGGACCTTGTCCTTGGTGATTCTTTGCATTTCTGACAGTGTCACTTCAGCTCCGGCTATGAAGTCAGAGCTGCACCCTGGAGAATCTGGCTCGGGATATTTCTTTAGGTCTTATCAGGGCTGCACAGCACCTTGCTGGGAGGATGGCTGGAACTGGAACTACTGAGTACTTGTAGCATCCACCATGAATTGATTCCTTACCTGGGCACAACTTCCCTTGAAACTTTTGGGAGCGAGGACTTCATTTGTCAGTGTGAGAAGCCAGGCTGTCCCCTCTTTTTGCCCCAGCTGGCCAAAATGAGATCTGGAAATTTGAATCTACATTTGAATCTACGTGTAGGTCGCTTGATGCCGAGACCCACAATATGCAAAATTAAGAATCCACCAGTGCCACTGGATCTGCCTGACAGATGCTGTTAGCCATGTGCTACACTGCGACCACTCCAAAACTGGAATTGGCACTTACAGAAAAGAATGTTTAAAAAAAGCACTCAAAGTGGTACAGCCTCTGAACTAACCTTGCTGGTACATTTATTGCAGAAGATGAGGTTTTTTGGGGGAGGCAGGCTGCACATGCCTTTGTATTGGGTTTGCATGGCAAGGTTTTGGTAGCAGGGGGGCTACAGAGGTGGCTTCTTTGAGAAGCTGCTAGAAGCTTCCCCTATGTCTGATGGAGCCAATCCCAGCCGGCTCCAAGACAGACCCGCCGCTGGCCAAGGCCGAGCCCATCTGCAATGGTGGTAGCGCCTCTGTGATAACATATTTAAGAAGGGGGAAAAAAAACTGTGCAACACCAGCAGGAGTCAGAAGAGAGGAGTGAGAATATGTGAGAGAAACAACCCTGCAGACACCAAGGTCAGTGAAGAAGGAGGGCGAGGAGGTGCTCCAGGCCCCGGAGCAGAGATTCCCCTGCAGCCCGTGGTGAAGACCATGGTGAGGCAGGCTGTCCCCCTGCAGCCCATGGAGGTTAATGGTGGAGCAGATCTCCACCTGCAGCCCGCGGAGGAACCCACACCAGAGCAGGTGGATGTGCCTGAAGGAGGCTGTGACCCTGTGGGAAGCCCACACTTGAGCAGGCTCCTGGCAGGACCTGTGGCCCCATGGAGAGAGGAGCCCATGCTGGAGCAGGTTTGCTGGCAGGACTTGTGACCCTGTGGGGGACCCACGCTGGAGCAGTCTGTTCCTGAAGGACTGCACCCCGTGGAAGGGACCCACGCTGGAGCAGTTCGTGAAGAACTGCAGCCCGTGGGAAGGACTCACGCTGGAGAAGTTCGTGGAGGACTGTCTCCTGTGGGAGGGACCCCACGCTGGAGCAGGGGAAGAGTCTAAGGAGGAAGGAGCGGCAGAGACAACGTGTGATGAACTGACCGCAACCCCCATTCCCCGTCCCCCTGCACCGCTGGGGAGGAGGTAGAGAAAATCAGGAGCAGAAGGGAGGGGTGGGGGGAAGGTGTTTTTAAGATTTAGGTTTTATTTCTCATTATCCTACTCTGATTTGATTGGTAATAAATTAAATGGATTTTCCCCAAGTCGAGCCTGTTTTGCCCATGACGGTAATTGCTGAGTGATCTCCCTGTCCTTACCTCGACCCACGAGCCTTTCGTTATATTTTCTCTCCCCTGTCCAGCTGAGGAGGGCAGTGGTAGAGCGGCTTGGTGGGCACCTGGCGTCCAGCCAGGGTCAACCCCCCACAGCCTTCTTGGATATGCCTAAACAGTAGCTCTGAAGAACGTTTTCATTTTCTGGTTCAAATCACTCTGGGAGGAAGTAAATTATTTGACTTTTTTTTACTTCAGTATGTACTTGAGAAGAACCGGTATCAGTCACAGCAGGGGACACAGGACTGATTGCACAGATGAGGGGAGACATGCTGCCATACATGTAGACTAAATAGCTGTCCTAGGAGCACATTCTGACATTGCTAGTTCATTTAACTTGCCTACAAAATAATGTAAAAGAATGGAAGAGAATAAGCTGCCGCCATCACTTCTCAGCAACAGTAAGTCATTCGGTCTTGAGCAAAAATATTGCAGTAAAGCCTCTTAATACAAACACCATTTTGTGATAGACAATTCCGTTTATTTCCTTGAATTGGAATGCTAATTAAATCTGTCAGGGGTTCTCCTGCCAAAGATCTGCTGCTACATCTGTGGGCAAAGCTGTGTTTAAACACCCTTCCGAGCCAGTACCATTTCATTGATCAGATTTATGAAGGGAATGTAACCAGGAAAAATATATCCTGTTATCTTCTCACCTAGGAATAAGTCTGATAGGCAGATTCTTTCGCTAATGGGTCTAACTTTCTGCATGGCAAATGAAAGTATTATGAATAATATCTTAATCTTTCAGTGTATCTCTTTCCAATGATGAATTGCATTAAAAACGCATGGCAAAATATTTTCCCTTTCTTCCTAAGAGGCATTGTAGCTGTTTTATTTTATGCTCGATGGAGCCTGCAGAAGCTGTCCTGCTATCCTTTACGTGCTGCAATCCTGGCACTCTCATGTACCTTTAAAAGAAAATTGGCCCTGCTGTACTGCATTTCTTGTGGAAAGCCCCGGAGATCAGTATTCTCTTTCTCGCTGGAAGTCAACCCAAACCATTGATCGATATCCCACTGCATCTTTCTCTGCAAGAACAGAACTTCGTGGGCTTATTAGCATTTCCCCTTCCTATACATCTGGCTTTATGCGTGGTCTGTGACAGATGAATAGTTGGTACTTCTACCTGAATCATGCTGAAATACTGAACCGCAGCAACGCCTGCGCTAAGGCAGTTCCCAGGCAGGCCTGGGGCTGGCTGAGCACTGCCCACAGCTGCACCATCGGGCGCAGAGTAACCCTGCGTGCAGAGCTAATAACAAGGAGATATGTCACTTCAGTGTCCAATACATCCTTGGCCAAACACGTGGATTTTAGATCACAAAGGCCTCAGTGAAAAATGTCTTGATAAGTCTCAGTGATAGGGAGGGCTATGTGCTAAGCATTATGTTTGAAAACAAGCAGGACTCGGATTAAACTGATTTAAGTCCATGGAAGTTAACAGAAGTCTTTCCGTGGAGTCCAGGACTGTGGAGCAGGTCCCATCTTCTCCCTGTGCAACACACTGTAACATGAAGCATCTTGCAGGGTGGCAAGGGACCGGGTAACTTCTCCTGTCCATGCTGGATGAGCAAAGGGACACAGGGCACCTGAACAACAGCTCCCACTCTGTGAACCAAACGGCTGCTGAGGCTTACAGCAAGGTGTTCATGGGTGCAGATGTTGGACATCCCAGGCAGTCTGGCCCCTGTTGGTATTGTCAGGACCCCAACATGTTAAGAAGGTGCTTGCTTTACAGTTGCTGCACTAGGAAGGCATTTATGTGACTGAACTTGCATGTTCTCACTGAGCTATTTCTGGGTGTGTTTTTATAGACGGGTTAGTCCCATCTGGGAGCGGGTTTAGTGGCATTACAGGGGCTTTCTGGCTTGCCCATGCACTTTCTGGCTTACAACTGTGCAAGCAAAATATGTGCAACTGGAGACGGAGGCTGGCCAAGGCCCTGCGGTCGGCTCCTGTATTTAGGATCCCTGGGAAAATCAATACACCCTGGCAGTCCCCAGCACAGCCCCAGCACCTGGCACACTCTGTCTGCCCCTCAGACCTGTCCTCCTCGCCCAGGTCCCCCCTCTCCCTGTGAGAGGGCGGTGGGGACCCCAGGGCCACCGCGAGTCCCCCTGTAGCCTCCAGTGTAGCACTGGGGGCTGTGGGTGGTGCGGGCTGGGCTGGTGCTGGGGGAAGGCACACGAGCAGGGGAACCAAACCCAGCGATCCCACGCGGCTTTGTTTCGTACTTGGAAACAATTAGTCGCTATTAGAGTGGGCTGTGTGTTTGCATGTGAGCCTAGAAAAGTGCTTTCCAGAGCAGTGAGGAGGAGCAAGGCAACAGTGGGAGCTGGCTGGTGCCAGCAGCCTGCCCTGCGAGATGGCTTATGCAGACACAAGCCCCCTGCTGCAACTTAAAAGGCTGTTGATATATAAATAAAAAGGTCTCACCTTTTAGGAGAATGAAAGCATACTGCCAGGTGAAGCTACCTAGGGCTTGCAAGGAGGCAAAGCAGCTCTACAGCAGCTCTAACTGATGCTCAGCTTCCTCATCGCTCCGGTTACCGAAGCATGGGGATGCCCAGCTATATTAGGTAAAATCCTTATGCTGATAACATATAGCAGGTGCTCTGAGGGCAGCTCTGGGGATTTCATACTACTCAGAGATCCTGGCATCTTCCAGTATTAAGCCAGAATTATGGCCCCTTACTGACACCTAAAGCAACACGGGGTCCTCAGAGCAAAGGTCTGCCTCGATGGCTGTTATTTTCCCAGTGTAGCAAGTGTGATTATTGTTTTTAGCTGGCCATCAGCGATGCAGACAATTGGTCTGTGTGTCTGGCTAACAGCTGTTATCATGTATGGGATCAATATGTGCCTGCCATGGCTCAGTATTTTAAGAAGGACAAGACAGAAGCACAGACGTGTAACATCTCCTCTTCCTATACCATTCTTGGTCATAGGATACTGGCTTATTCTAACATCTGATGTATCCAGGCTAATCCACTGGAAATCAATCAGGTCAGCTGGGAAGGGGCATCCAGTGATGACAGATCGAGTTAATGGTCTTTATCATCGGTTCAGTGACAACGGTCTAATCCTGGTATTTGTGCACTGACATGCAGAATGGAGCATACATGGGAAAGCAGAGAGACAAGCAAGGTAAGTGCAAACATAATTGTAACTTCTCAAAGACTTGTACATGAGTGGGCTGGTGCTGGAATAAATAACTTTTACCCTGTATTTCCAGTAGAAGGTCAGGACCAAGCAACTAATCTTTGTATCTATCTTCCCCCACACCTCGCTGATAACATCACTGACTTACATGTACCTATTTCCTCAAGATACATACATTTTAATTATAGAAGTGTTCCAGCTTTGGTCTTGCCTTCAAATATATCAAGGCTTTTAACATTATCACAGATATCTAAATAGCAGTAACACCAGAGCTCGGTGCTGTCCTGCTCTGGGTTTTGTGTTATTTAATGTTAAGTGTTAATTTAAATATCATTTAAGCTAGATTTTTCTTCTTCTTCTTCATCACTGCCACCTTTCTGAAGGTGATGTGGTAGAGAACTATAGTCTGTATTTTCCCTTGTAGACTCCAAGGTCTGTTCCCCGAAGATCAAGAGGTAATTTTTTGAGTCATAATTGGGGATGTCTTGAATTTTGACTCTTTAGGGGAAGTTAGGAAAAAGCACCCAAAACCAGACATTCAAAGTCACCAGTCATCTTTTAAAGACTTCATCATTTCCATGCTGCTTTACCTGTAATTTATCCTCACAGCTATTATCTGTCTAAAAAATAGGCCTTTGCACATGAATATAAGAAATATCAGAGAGACTGCTGATATGGGAAAGGCCAGCACGATCAGACCTTAATATTGCACATCTAATCCTATGAATATTGTGTTTATTAGGTCCCATATGCTCTGCTAATTCCAGCTTTATTTATAATACGTGGCTTATTTCTTAGGATTAGGTTTAGAACAGCAATTGGCTGTTCAACAAACTGCACGAAAGCAGCCCTGCCTTACAGCTAGAAGTGACTTCTTCTTGGATTGTGAAAAATATTTATCCAGCTCGATATCTAAGCAATGGAAACTCTCCATGATGAAACCTATGCCTCCTAATGGGCCTCACGTATATACAAAAGCATTTCCCGATGCGCTGGTGCTAACCGCTCCGCAGCCGCGGAGGAATCTGGGACAGCAAAGATTGTCCGAAAGCGTTATCCAAACCGTCTGCTGCACCTGCCAAAATATTTCTGCCTCCACCTCTACAGGGCTGTTCGGCTGCGCTTTGCTGCGCTTTGCAAACCCCTCTCTGCCTTGCGCTGTCGCTCCCCGCCGCAGCCGGGACGAGCCGCAGCATCATGCCGCGGCGGGTGCACAACCTGCTAGCTCGGGTGGGAGCAGCCGGCGTTTTGAGCCAGGCGAGCGGGGAAGCGAGTGCGTGAGGCTGGGAATGGTGCTGGAGGGCAGTCTGGGCACGGAGGACAGCAACTGGGCTGCGGGGTCAAGGATGCCTGTGCCCCCCCCCCAGAGACCCTGTGCTACCTTCTGCTGGAGGCCGTCGCTGCACCCAGGTTGGCAGCGTCCTTGCTTTAATGCCCAGGACCAGACCCCACCAGTGACACCTCCAGGCTCCAAATCACATCCTCACCCACGTAGCCCTCCAGGTCCCAGTTCCTTTTCTGAACCCCTTGTAAAAGCCCATCCTAAAAATAAGCTGCTTAGCTCATGGATGCAGCAAGAAAGAGAGAGAACACAGTTCTTAAACAAACACAGGCGAGGCATAAGACCATACAAAATATTGGTTCATTTACACATCATCCAATTAGTTCATTTTGTCCTCTGCCATTTGCATCACATGGCCAGGCAGCCGTTTAAATGCTGGAGTTTTTCCTTTATCTTTGTTGCTTACAGGATTATTTTTCCTTCTCCTGGCTGGTTGGACTCACTGTCTCTCTTCCGAGGTCAGGATGAGAGTGAACCACCCACGCTCCCGTCACCGAACGTGAACCGCTTGCGGTGCCGTGACCGACTTTCTGCTCTGCTTGCAAGGTCCTGCGGCCAGCTCAGAGGGCTGCTGTCTGTGCACCACACAGGCCTCGGACACGTCTTCCCTAAAATAGCCATCACCCTAATAAACAAGGATGCAGAAAATGCTAGAATCAAAATTGTCAGCCATGAAGCCACTGTTTCAAATAAAGCCGAACAAAATTAGTTAATTGGGATGGCAAGCAACGTCAATTTGCTAGTCTATAAATTAGTAAGAAATAATTTGAGCTGATCAGAAGATTGCTTGTTCTCCGTACTTTGGGAATGCGCAACACCCTTCTGCTTTAGCACAGAAATCAGCATGAGAGGGCTCGCAGTCCCGCGGTTCCCACCCTGCATACGCTTCTTCCTCCCCTTTGCTTCCCTAGCTTCTGCGTTGCCAGGTCTTTCTGTCTTCTGAGATTCCTTCTTTTTCCCTACTGTCCCCTTTTTCATTCTCTCTCTCCAGAAACCATTTTCTCTTCCAGAGCAGCTGTGTGCTTTAATCCCAAGTCCCATGTCCTGGAGACTAAGGATCATACCAGGAACACCAATAGTTACAATAATAACAATAACCATAGGAGTAATAATAACAATTCTCATCTGCAGTGGAGGATATTGAGGGCAAATGCCCAGGACAGTTGGCCAGCGAGGACTTACAATATATGAAGGAAGACCCGCAAGGGCTGCGGCTGGTGGGCAGCCTGGCCCTGAGCCATGCCTGGGGCACGGGGGGCTCTGTGCACATTTCCAGGGGTGCAACGACAGAAGCACAGGAGGTAAATTGCAGTTTATTACGTCCCTCGCTGACTGACTTCAGCCGGCACGACTTTCTGGCAACAAAGCTGTAAAGTCATAGAGGCGAATAAGGTGGGAAAGATCTTCTCAATCTTTCTTTTCAAAAGCCCCTGTCCCGGTGTGAGTGCCACGTTGCTTCTTAAGCCCGTGGGTGAAGCCCCCGTGAGTGGCTGCACATGGCGCTTGTGGAGCGATGCTGCCCACCTGGCTGCTGCCCACCCAGCTGCTGCCCACCCAGCTGCTGCCCACACAGTTGCTGCCCACCCGGCTGCTGCCCACACAGCTGCTGCCCACCCGGCTGCTGCCCGCCTCGGCACACAGGCGCCCAGCGCCGGCTCCAGCCACGCGGTGAAGCAGCCGCAGGGCTGAAGCGCAGCTGCCAAGAGTGGCTTTCTAGCGGATGGCTTACTGCATTTCACAGAGTGCTGAGCCTCGGGGATTTCCTAAGGCAGCCTCGCTGGATGTGCGGGAGAGGGCAGCTGAGCACCCTCTGCTACCTAGTAAGGGAGTCCAAATCTCTAACTCAGCCGGGGAGACGCAAAGACTCCCAAAGGCGTCCCTCTCTCCTGCCCTTAAAAAGCTTAATCCATTGCTCAGTGCTTTTCTTCAAGTCCCAGCTGCAGAACAGTGAGTTATGGAAGAATCCCAGCTGAAACGGGGCAAGTCCGTGGCTTTCAGGTACTGCAACAAAAATCCCCCAAATCACCCAAGGCAAGGGAAAAAAGTACAAAGATGTGTTTCTTTTACAATCTTATGTTTTTTTAGCAAGCCTCGTGCTTGCTTTCCAGGGGGAATATTACATGCATGTCAGTACACTGAAGTAGACCTGTCCTTATAATATTCCCTTTAACATGATGTTGAGACGCTTTTTAAAGGTATGCATACCTACACACGGAAAGTTAAGTTTGACAGACTAAGAAGAATGATAAATGAGGTGAACTTGCAAGTTTTTTCCTTAATTCCCATTCCATTATCATCACTTTCTCCCTGCGCAGAGCTGCCTGCTTGGACATTCACCTTAATTTGCAAGTGCAGTTTGAAAGACAACTGCATCAAATCTGTGAGGAGCCTGTTGTGGCTTTGTTAAAAGGGAACCGCTTGATATCGGGGGTGTATTTTCAAGTTTGACTTATTTATGGACAGCAAGGATTAAAAAAAAAAGATTAAAGTGTTCTAATATCATCTTGTTTAGCTAGTGACAAGGGAATTTGGAAAAGATTAAAATTGCACTAAGGGGTTTTATTATTTTACGCAAAGGACGGGCAAATTAAATTAAATCACAAAGTGTTGGTAGTTTAAAAAAAAACCCACACCAGAAATCAGCCTAATCTTAAAATCTTATAAATTATACATGTAATATGGTAATAGGGTCTAGTGAATATGTTAACTTTTCATCCTCGTTCAGCTAAAATGTTGATGCACAAATGTTGCACGGAAAAATCACTTATTTGCAGTGGGATGTAACTGCGATCTAATTTAGCAGCGTATCTTTTCAATTCTCTCTTTGCTTTCCTCCTCCTGAGCCACGATGAGCCTTCTCCCTTACACGCAGCTCTCCAAGGCAGGAGTGAGGGGCGGCTCAGGGAGGCACTTCGTGGCACCTCGTTCTTCTGCCAGCACCCGGGGCACGGGCTGCTAACTGTGCGGGACCACAGGATCGCTGCCCACTCCCATCCAGCTTCTCCCCCCGCAGCTGGTGGGTTTGGCAGCTTTTTGGCGCGGCTGCAAGGCCCCAGTGGGACGGCGGGGCTCCTGCCCTCCTGGACTTCCCTGGGTGGGGGGTGCAACATCCAGAAGCTTTGGCTGCTCCGGTTTCTCAAGTTGATGAATGGCTGGAAAATTCAGTCCTGGAGATGTTTGCAGCTGTGTGTATGGAAACATGGGAGCTGACGAACGGGAACCAGAAAGACAGAAATAGCAACAAGTTGTAAACCGGGGCGGGTGGCATCTCCCTCTGCCACTGGGAAGTACTGAAAGGGACTGAAAAGCAAGGATGGCGGGTACCCAGCTTGCCTCCTTAATATTGTCCGCAGCTTCTAAAAGACTGTTTCTCATCCCTTTCCTTGCTGCCATCCCATGCCATGGCCTCGCTCACACCAGGGCGTAAAAGCAATGTCTCCCCTATCCTTTCACCTTTCCTAAAACTCAGACAAAGCTAACAGCTCTGAGAGCTCTGCCCACCCTCAAATTCAATTTAAACTAGTGGGAAGGTTAAAAAATTATTGTGGGGTGGGACTGAAGCACACGGGTGAAACCCCACACAGCCAGTGTCCTCGCAGAAGCCCGATTTCTTTAGGGAACAGGGCCTCAAATCATAATTAAGCAGGCAATGCTGCCAAGAGAGGCCGTGCCTGTGGGGTCTGGCCAGGCTGGATGCTGGCTGGAAGCCCTGAGGCTTTGTTATCAGAAAGCTGACCCCCCTACACACACCCCCAGTACACACACGCCCCAGTACACGCACACCCCAGGACACACACACACCCCCAGTACACACACACACACACACACACGTGTGCACACACCCACACAGAGCCCAGGGTCTGGCGTGGGGTGAGCACCGCACTGGCCACCACGACAGGGCTGTCACACAGCTGTCACGGTGCACGGGCAGGGCCGGACGCTCACCTCTGCCGGCTCGGGACTGGAGACGTTGCAGAGCAAAAAAGCAATTATATTGTCATCTCAAGTTGAGCCAAAAAAAAAAAAAAAAAAGTGTTGTGGTTTTCTTTGGGGTTGTTCTTGTGGTGGAACAAATGCATTTCGCTTATCCAAAATGCAGTGGTTTATTGGTTGAGGTACATGGAAGACAAAAGCCTTAGGGGTGCAAAATGGATGCAGCCCCTCCAGCCCAGTCAGAAGACTCCAGGCATTTTCTTACCTCTTTGCAAAAGAAGTTGTCCCGCTGAAAGAGCAATGGTTTCCCAGGTGCAGAAAACCCTCCAACATAAGTAACTACAAACCCTGCATACCTTCCCCGGTCCTTCCACAGTGGCTATTTTGCCCCTGCCCCAAGGCTGCCGGCAGCAGCGCGGGGCTGCAGGCAGCGTTGGACCCGGCAGCGCTGCTCCGGATGGGGCTCCCCTCCAGGTGAGACGTCCATGGTGCTCTGGCCCAGGGAAAGCATGGGTTCATCCACTGCCTGCACCAGTCTGGTAAAACCCATAGGTGACATCCCCAGGTTGTTGCTGTGTTTTGTGTGACTTTGCTTTGCTCATACCACACGAATGGGTGCCACACTCTGAAAGCGCAAGCTGTTCCTCTCTTCTTCCCTTCCTCTTTTTTTCCGTGATTTAAAGCGGTTTGCTTTTTGGAGCAGCCATGTCGCTGGGGAAAGGCTCCCATCTCTTGCCGCTGGCACGTGGCATCTCCCTGGTGCAAATGAGATGCAGGTATAAATAGCACCAGCCTCCATCAGCTGCCACCCCAGGGCTTACCCCAGGGCTAATCCATTTCAAGGCTGTCAAAATCCAACCCGCCGGCCAATGGTCCTTCTCTACAGACCTTTTCATTATCATTTTCACAGCTTCCTGCCTCTGCTCCTGCCTGGGGTCTGCTCCAACCTTCCCCGTGAACCCGAGGGTGCCTCACAAGGACGGGGCAGTGCTGGCTGGGGGAGCAAGGAGCTGTGAGCAGGCTTCTTACAGAGCACCCAACCCATGGAAACCATTCTCAGTCTCAGCTAAGCGGGATGGGACTGAACTGATGATTATTGTGCTTGTCGAAGGGCCGATGGGCAGAGCAGACGGCAGGCAGGCGGCCTGAATATTTATGCTCCATGACCCCATTGCATATAAGCACGACTAGCCTCTTTGGGCTGATGGGCTAGATCTCGTTGTACTAAGCATTAATGAAAATATGTTGCATTGCTATTGGAAAAGAAGGATTATGGACTTGCTGGGGCTTAGTAGCAGCAGGCTAAGGTTTAACTTAGTTTTGCTTCCTTGACTAATATTTTATGCAGGAAAGCAAGCTATGACCTTGATACATAATGTTGCTGCTACCTGAGAATGACAAAATCCCAAGGACGGTCACAGTGCAGGCATAAATATGTATATCGCATCAGCAGCAAGTGCAGATATTTTGATAAGACTCACAGGCTACGGACTTCAGTGTGGATGCCTCTGATCAAAATTTAGACATGGCAGACAGTCTAAGCCAGTAGCTCCAGGCCCCCTTCAAAATCAATGGAGAGAAGTGGGCATTTCTAAGGCACAATTCATCTGACCTGTATTAGACCTGCTTTAGGCTAACATGAGCCCCACAGGTGTCTGACCTAGAGGCACTCTGGATAAGTAGTCCAGGTACAGAGCCCACTGTAAATGTCTGACTTTGGTTAGGTGAATGCCATAGCAGAGGAAGAAATAATTCGAGTCCTTATAGCACAAAACCAGGAGAGGAATGGAAGGTAGGAAGCGGGGTGAGATTTGTTAACACTCCTCCAAGCTCTCTTGCTGTTAGTTTGTCCTGCTCAGCTTGGGTCAAGCACAAAAACCCTGCACTGCCCTAGAAAGGAGGTGCTGTCTGATAGGAGGGAGAAAGAACGGGACATGCCATGAAGTCCCTGCCCCGTTTTTTATCAACCTGAAATCCACCCTGCCCAGGTAGTTCTTGTGAGATTTTAAGCCCAGGCAGGAAGGTTTCGTCATGAACTTGGGGAGGTGTTTGCAGACGAACTCATACCTTACTTCAGCAGCTGCTGTTCAAGGTCTTCCCACGGCTGGCTGGAGCACAACCAGCATCCTTGGCTTTCTATGGCTCAGGCACGTCTCGAGCAATGATTATTTTCCCCCTTACACCCAGAAGCTTTTTTCTTAAAATGGGCCTTTAAAAATAAATCCTTCCCTCTGCATAACTGCTCCAGACCAGCAGCTGGGGGCAGGTCTCGACCCCTGATCTCACTGTCTGAGGACAGATTCCCCCCTGCAGAATACCTGTAATTCAAGCATTTGATTTTTCCCAGCAGGGCATAATTTCTGCAAATGAAGCCTATTTGTGTAATGAAACATCAAGTAATTCACACAGGGATGCAGAGCAGTCATAGAGAGAAAGAGCTCTCAAATGAAATGCCATGCCAAGAAAGATTTAATTGTAGTTACTGTACAATACAAAAAAAAAAGAGAAAAAAAAACCCCCAAACCTGCAGGAACAGGCTGTTTTCATTTCCCAGCAATTGCACAACAGCAAGCCTACCTCAGCGCTCAATAAGCTCCCGTTGGCACTAATTGGCACCCTTGTTGGCAGGTCCCCGCAGAGGAGATGAGGTCTGAACGGCTTGCAGGGGCAGACCTGCTCCCACACCTCCGCACAGGCAGGCGAGATGCAGGCAGGCGAGGCGCAGGCAGCCGCTCGTGCCCCCTGCTCGGCGGCAGGCAGCGGCCCCAGCCCCTGGCACCTTTCAGGACTTCTGCAAAAGAATTTCCTCAGACATGAAGCAAGCAAGTGTGTGCACAGCCATGCTGATATCAGATGGGGGACTCGCGCCAGGAATGTGAGTGTAGTTAGCAACTTTGTAGTGTGCGGGGACACCTACTCCTTGGGTAGAGTGAGCGTGTAGATACCTGTATAGCTTGGAGCATATGCTTCAGTGCTTTCTTCCACGGGGGCCTTAAGGAGCCTGTGAGTTCCTCCCTTTACCAATAGCATCCAAGATGATCACAGGCTTTTCCCATCCTAACCTTTGCGGTGGCATTTTCCACATTTCTTACTTCCTATGAACCTCCCCTTCCCTCTTGCTCTTTGCCACTGCATTCATTTCTCTTGTCCCTGCTGGAGTCTAGAGTTGTTCGTGTTGAGGTAAAGTTTATTCCTGACTCTTGAGTGAATCTTCAGCTGGAGTCGCCCAGGTTCTTCACTTGGCCAGGAACCAAACCAGCCCCTTCTCTCTGCCATTTCTGTACCAAATGGCAGCCTCTCCCAGGGTGATGCCTAACATGGGCATCATTAAGTAATGAAGCAGCCAGGGAATTTTAGGAAAAAATAATAAACTTATGAGATTTCCCATCTTATTTATTATTCTTATTTTTCAAACAACAGTTAACTGAGCTGAAAGGGCTGTTACAGCTTATACAGGATTCCCCTATTACTTGCATTACACAGAAACGTGGATTTCAGCCAGATGGCTCTCGGGCTGCAAGACTACGGGCTGAGTTCGTACCTCAGCCATTTAGATGCTCCCATTCCCTTCAGTGGCAAGTGCTTACTGTTTCTTGGGTAATTTGTCTATCCAAGGTATTTCCAGGGTGTTTTAAGGTACTTCCAGGAGTTCACTAGATATTGAGAGCAGACTAGGTGTATTTCCATTTGGTTTAGCGGTACTAGCTGCTAGTACTGCACCAACACATAGCCCTCCAAACCCAAATCCTAAAGGAGGCTTATCTGAAACTCACCAAGGGTTAAGACAGTTTTTCTGTTGACTTCTGCAGGTTTTAGAGCATGTCCAGCTATATGATTAACCAAACAGACTGGGCAGGATTTCAGCCCTACCATTAGCAGTGCAGCAGAAGGGAAGGGAACAGGCAATGGCAAGGCTGCGCAGCCTTCCCTCTTCAGCTCTTTCTCCGCTTTTGCAGAGACTCAGCCACCCTTTGGGCTATATCTTCCCTTTCTGAAAAGGTTTTTAAAGCTGGGGAATAAGTCTGTAAGTGACAGAGAGGGTAACAAGGTAGGGCATGTATAAAGGAGTCATTGCTAAAGTTGGCTGCAAACTTTCGGTCCAGGTTGCCTTCCAACAGCAACCTGGACTTTTGGAAGAAACAGTATTATGCACACAGAAGCACTCTATCAAAAATGTAAAACTGTTGCCAAATATTTTCCAGCCAAATCTAGGTTTAGTTTTTGACAAGAAAAAAGAAATAAATGTTCCCATGGCTAAAAATTATCTCTGCAGTAGCTCTGGGTAATTGCTGGAAATGCAGACTCATATATGAAGGATATCTTGCTATGCACAATACTGTAAGTAACTTTGTGAATGTGTCAGCAATAAAAATGCCTGAGTTTTAACACAAAATTCTTGCAGTAAGGCAGAGAGAGAAGAGCAAAATCTGATTGCCTACCAGTAAGTAAGCATTTTATTTTTGTATGGAAATAAGCATTTCCATTCCTAATGACTATGCAAGCAGAAGTGCTTATGACAGCTAGCTTATTTCTACAATAAGAGGCTTCTTTGGGACTGGATGGTTGGTAGAATAGGGAAACTGCTTTGCATTCATTAATATTTGTCTGCGTGCCTAATATTTTAGGTGGTCAGAAGAGAATAGCCCTTAGAAAGATGGCCTCAGTATCATAGCAGTGAAAACCTGGTTAAGAGGCAGTCAATGGGATGTGATTTATTCTCTCCGCAGCTTAGTGTTAGCAACTCCTAACTAGTCTCAGCTCTGCCAGTGAGCTGGTGTACAGTCCTGGAGAGCCTTTAGCTTCCAGCACTGGCAGAGGGCAGCCTCCATCCCACTCGGCCACTATTTTGCAGGAGCTGGAGCATCCCAGCCATTTTTGGTGGCCTGAGAGAAAAGAAAGGAGCAGGCACGGGTCGACTCTCCTATTCTTGGAGGAGTCTCAAGTCACCAGCAGTGGTGATGGCTTTTCAAGGGATGCCTCTCTTCCCCCTTCCCACCATCTGCGCTTTCTTTTGGCGAGGTCTGTGCTTGCTCCTGGCATGGCATGGGATGGGATAGGATGGGATGGGATGGGATGGGATGGGATGCAGCAGGGCTGTGGGTCCCTGCCGAAGCCCAGCTGGTGGGCTCCAGCACTAGGGCTTGCTCCCGGGACTCTCCTCAGCTCTGCTGCCCCGTCCAGCTCCTCTGTTCCTGTCCCTGCTCTGCAGTGGGAAGGTCTCTGCTGTGTCCCCTCCTGAGCCTCAGAAACTGCTGGCAGTCCTCTGGCAGGTATCCCTGCCCCCAGATTGGATGCTGGCTCCCAGGAGATGGAGTCTCAGCAATGCTGTGACCCAGGCCAAATATTAAGTGCCTCTGGAAGGGTTTAAGATCCTATCTTCAGGCCTCTGGTTTTGAATACCCATGCTTTAATTCAGGCGTGGTGTGTGGGAAAAATATTAAATACGCAGTAATTGCTTCATAGGTATAATAACCATGCTGGCAAATCATATTTTGCCTTTAAAATTGATAATAAACACAAGCAATAAATAAAGGTAATCATGCATTACATGTCCATGGCAGTAGATGATACCAAACCTATTAAAACAGTATCAATCAGGCACTGAAAATGGTTTATATTTAGCACATCTCATTTTAGATTAAACAGACTCTGCTCTCAATTATCCCGTAATTACCTAGAGGCATGAAGGCATGTACACAAAGCTACTGCAACGCGACTGTGTGAGCACTGGCTTGCTTTGCTGTTGGTAAACTTCATTTTGTCAGGATTAATTGGTGAGAAGGCTGGTGATGAACGCATGACAAGTGCAACACTCAATAATGCTTTAATAAAGTGATGGAAGCAAATGTTTTCCATCAAACCTCTTCAGCACAGGAAATGTGATTAATTAAGCACATTCATCTAATTACTGTATGAATTCTCAGGAGGTAAACGTATACTCCAAGGCAGATATGCTGGGTATGATTCCAGAGGCTAGATTCAATTTATTTTTATGTGGCATTTTTATGTAAACATTAAATAAGTTCTTTCTTTAGGAGAGATCTTAACTGTGATTGGTTTCCAGCACTGGATCAAAGCCGGTCCTAATCACCAGTATTCATCAGAGCTAAAGAGAGCTCTTCCTTCAGAATAACTCTCTGGCTTTTCTATTATCTCCAGTGAGACAGAACAGTAGGAAAAATGCAACCACCAAAATGTTCCTTGAATGCTGGCTGTTTCTTACAAGCCTTCAGCTTTCCTTTGCATTAATAGCGTTTGGGTGTGCAGAGCTGGAGCTGCTTTTCTAATTAGCATCAGCAAATGGAGGATACGAAAATGTGTCCGTAAGAGTCTTGACGCTCGGTACCGCCAGGGGACAAACCTTTTCAAAAACAGGAGCCATAATGTTGCTTTCCTCAATCCAGGCACAGCTACCTACATCAGCAGCTGTAGGGGATGCTGAGCTCCCAGCGCTTCCCACAGCTGGGCAAGGGAAGCCCACGGGCAGGGCAGCCACGGCGGCAGCCGTGGCTGCTGGTGGCATCCCCCCGGCCACCGGCTCTGCCCCGGGGCTGCCTCCCAGCGCTTCCAGCCAGCACCCGGCAAAATTTGTTTCCGCAACGGAAATACTCATTTCGCCTGGGAAAGGAGAAGCAGCAACTGCAGGAAGGGTTCAGCCAAGCGACCCACGGGGCAGTGACCCCTGCCGAGTCCTGCCCTTGACCCAGCACAGCCGAGGGCGCGTGCCTGGGGCCGAATCCCCTCCCCAGCCGCAGGGTGCTCCCACCCGTGAGGGCGCACAGAGGAAGGCTGAAGGGGCTGAGATGCACGGCACAAACAGATAACGCAATCGCAGCGGTGCCTTGCTGTGGCTTTGTGCAGAAACACCAAATATTTGGGGGAGTGAAGCTGGAGAGAGGGACACCAAAGCTAGCAGCGAGGGGAAAAGCCGTCTCAAACCTCCACCACCGCTATCAGCACTGCTTCCACTCCATCCCCCTCTCCCTTCCCCATGGGAAAACCCACGCCTGGTGCCTGCAGCCTTAAAAAGATCATTGCCAGGCTATGAATATCCAGCCATCAATTAACTGCATAAATACGCACAGTCCAGAGAGCTCTCCTTCTGCACTGCTAAGGTAACTAACATCAGCATTGCTCACCATCACAGGTCCTGCCATATTTGTCTCATTAAACCCAACAGCACCTTGGTCTTTACCGATGTATTCGTTCTAGGATTTTACAGCAGCCTAGCCCATAGTGCATTTAAAGTCAACAGAGACACTCTGCCTGACTTCTGTGGGCTTGGATCCTTTCCAAGGGAAATATTTTCCTACTTAAGTAACTCTGAAACAAGGCGATCACACCACCACCACCACCAAAAAAAAATGGAACGTTTCTTTTAAAAATACTTTGTTGACAACAGAGAGCAAAGAAATCCTAGCACTGGCAATATATTTTTTAATGTTGCTTCAGTCAAATGCTTCAGAGTAAGAAATACATGCAAAATAAACCTGTTTGCATTTATGGCCTTCCCAGCTATGGCTGGGCAGGGAGCGGAGGAAGCGCTGAGAAATTCTAGTCCAAAGGAAACAACTAAGGAAAGCAAGAGCTTTCTCAGGCAGCCTGGCAGCTTGCTAGCTTCCCTGAAAGGGGCAAGGAGAGCGGAGGGTGGGGGAAGCCCCGTGGCATGATGCAGCCAGTACTTCTCCTTACAGTGCCCTGTCGCTGTATGAAGCTGTATCTGCCCCTTCGGTGGGACCTAACTCATTGCAATACCAGCTCCCATCAAACAGCTGGAGACCTTCCACAGCATTTCAGTAAGGATACTGTAGTTAGATGAATACAGCTGAGGAGGCATCCCCATGGGAGTAGGCAGGGCGCTGCTTGGCCTTTGCTTGCTGACAGCAGCCCTGGGAGGCTCCCACACACCCTAAATAGCTCATTGCGGCATTGTTCATGCGCCGCAGGTATACACAGCAGCAGCAGGTGAATATACCTGTGGGTAGGTGGATATCTGAGAAGGCTCCTGTAATCATCCCTGCAATGTAATCAGTGCTCTGCCCTCTACTTAGTGCGTAATACCTCCTTGTGTAATGCTGGCAGGATAATTAGTGCCACTTCAGCAGGGTGAGCCCAGACACACAGCGTTGGAGCAGCCAGGTGATTCTCCTGGGACCGTCTGCTTGCTCCTGCCAGTGGTAACCGGCCGGTGTGGTGGAGGAAACCCTTGCGGTGCTCACTGGGAGGGCAGGGTTAGCCCCTGCCGAAGCACGCAGGGATGGACCAAGCATCAAGCAACACTAGTGAAACCCAAGACTACATAAGTATCACAAGATGTTTAACTACTAGGATTATTGTTTGGGAAGACTGTATGAGAGGTGCCACATGGGCACCGGAGAGCCTGCAATCATCTCTTGATTCTCAGGAAAAGGAGAGGTCTAGCATAAGCTTGCCCACCCTGTTTCATAAATCAAACCCATATGTAGGTATCTCTCCAGCGTGGCTGACCTTGTGCCTTCCATCGTAATGTGTGTGTGTTTGATTTGGCTATGACTTAGGACACCAGATTTCTGTGTGTCCTGCTGGGATATGCAAACCCTCTGACATCTTTGCTCTAAAAATAAGCCAGAATTGCTGCTTTTCTTGGTGTGCTATTTGCTGATTTTGGTTTCTACTCTCTGTCTGGGGGAGGTGGCATTTCGTGCATGGCCAGGGCCTGTAAAGCGCTCTGGGCGGACCTGTGCAATGTGATGACTCAGATATAGATCTGAGTCAATTGTATGGGCTACCTGGGAGACAACTGTGAGGGAGGCAGCAATCTAACTCCCTCCAAAGTGTAGTGAAGGGACAAGTGAAACTGTAGAACATGGGCTGCAAAGTCACATTTTTTTTCCTTGGGTTTGGAAGGGCAATCCCAGAGTTCGCTTTACTGACATACGCTAATACACGAAGAGCTCACCTCTCCCAGCGTGCATTTAAGGTATGGATATCAAGGTAACAGATCTGCTATTTTGAAGGCCAGCATAGGAAATAGTAATTTGTGATAGATCTTAGGCAGGCACCGTCTGCCTAGGACATGTCCCATGTTCTTCACCTCCTTTGCAACGCCTTTGTAGTCCCCAGGTGGGGACCTTGCTTACATGAGTTGCCATTGAGTTAGGTCCCCGTCATGGAAAGCAAAGGAAAGACAGCATCACAGTCCAAGAAACTGGGTCTGTGTCCTGGTGAACACATAGTAGTATGGGGGGAAAATAATAGAACAAGCGCTGGAGAACTTGAAAACACAGAAATAGCGGTTGCCCTTCCCAGCCCTGCCAGTCTCACCACAGGGGCATGAAGGGACTGCCTGAGGAGGTGCAGCCTTGGGTGCAGCCCTGACAATATTTCTAAGGCAGGAGGTGACTTGCAAACTCAGCTAACAGAGACCAATAGATCTCCTGCAGCTGAGACCCAGAAGAATGTCTTGGGGGATGAAAAGAAAAGCCATCAGTGAGGAATATGAGGATCTGTATGAAAAGCCAAAATACAATAGAAGATACCCACCCAGGTCCTGTGCCGCTCTCCTTGCTCCTCCCTCATCTACACGGCTGAAAAGCAGCGTGGTGCTGGGAAGGGTGCAGGGCTGGGGGTGGCAGGACATGGGCCAGACGTGGCAGTAGGAGGCTCCTGCCCCAGACTCCAGCTGAGCTCAGGTATCAGCAGGAAAAGGTCTGGAGAGGACATACTTCACATTCAAAACCCATAATCACATTTCTCCAGTGCGCCTCAGCTTCGAAGTCATCCCACAACCGATGGGACAGGTCAGCCCTTTACATGGGAGAACCCCCCCCACGTGCCCTTGTGAAAGCATCCTCTCTCATTTGTCTGCATCCAGCTGTCACAGTTTCTGAAATATACACCAGCGTATGGGCAAAATGCCATTTTGATGAAAGAGAATAATACATGGGAGAGCTGTGAACTGAAATCGAGTGTGGGATTTTGGAATAACTGAAATATCTGGACAAGGAAGGATTAGTAGATGCTGCTCATGCCATTTCTAAGGTGACTAAAGCAGCAAGTAATTTCCACTGCATTGCTAAAGCATATTACATATCAAATATATCCTATAATTTATATACAGTGAGAAATAGCTAGAAATGCGCATGTTTTCAGAGTGCTGTTCTGAATGAAAAAGAAACAGTTTTTCATTAAAAATAAGTCAGAGGTGTCTCACAATGTCTGGAACCAGATTTATCCTAGAATTAACTGTGGGCAGCCTCAGGCAGACACCTACTTTTTGTTCCCCTTTTACATGGTGCTGAGCACAACAGGGCCCAGCCCTTTGACAGATCTGAGATACTGCAGGAGTATAAGGACCATACAGACCATAATTTGGCTAGGATTTTGAAAAAGACACCAGGGACCCAGTGCCCAAATCCAATGGCAGTTTTGAGATCACTGGTCCGTAACATTAATTCTTAAAGAATGAAAGTAAGGTGTTAGTGTCTACTGTAGTGCAAAGCCCACCTTGCTCAAGGAGTCCTTTCCCAGTTGTCCTGGTTTCAGCTGGGATAGAGTTAATTTTCTTCCTAGTAGCTGGTATAGTGCTGTGTTTTGGATTTAGTGTGAGAATGATGTGATAACACACTGATGTTTTAGTTGTTGCTAAGCAGTGCTTGCACTAAGTCAAGGCCTTTTCAGCTTCCCACGCTCTGCCAGGTGCACAAGAAGCTGGGAGGGGGCACAGCTGACCCCAACTGGCCAAAGGGCTATTCCATACCATATGAGGTCATGCTCAGTATAGAAACTGGGGGGAGCTGGCCGGGGAGCAGCGATCGCTGCTTGGGGATGGGATGGGCATCGGTCAGCGGGTGGTGAGCAATTGCATTGTGCATCACTTGTTTTGTACATTCTTTTATCATCTTTATTATTATTATTTTCTCTTCCTCTGCTGTCCTATTAAACTGTCTTTATCTCAACCCACAGATTTTACTTTTTTTTTCCGATTCTCTCCCTCATCCCACCCGGGGCGGGGGGGGAGGGGGGAGTGGAGGGTGAGTGAGCAGCTGTGTGGTGCTTAGTTGCCAACTGGGTTTAAACCATGACACCAGTACAAAAAGTGAATAGTCATTTTTTCCCTGTTACAGTCAGACTGTCCTTTTGTGGTTTGGGGGACTGCAGATTTTTCTAGATGTTGAATCCTGCTGTCCCCAGGTTTTTATGTGGGAGACTACACACTACAAAACCCCTTCTTGTATCCATAATGCCAATATAGAAGAAGAGTGATTCAGGATGCCAGGATCTGTGTGGCATCCCACTCAGGAACAATAAAAAATGGATGCTAAATTAGAGAAGCTCAAGGTGGAGCAAGCATTTCATGAACATTTGGTAAATACTGAGCTCAGGGTAGCAGAATAAGATATACATAGGGTCAACTACTTCACAGTCCTGGGGATACTGTTGATCAAAAAGGAGACAATGATTTGTCAGGCTTCCCATACCCACAAATTGAGAAGCGCAGTGATTCATTTCCTGTCCAGCAGTTCAAAGCCAAAGGTGTACTAAGCTGGCTTCTTGACATTTGAGAAGAGAAGCTGTCTTCGACCCAGCACGAGAAACAAGATTAGCCTTTCCAGATTAGAAGGAAAATATTAGTGAAGCACCAGAGGGTTCAGTGTGGGGTCTTTTTAATAGCAGCAGACTTGGATGATGATGGTGAAAGCACAAGCTGCCAAGTCTAGAAGGGAGGATGGATGAAGTATTAATTTACTTATTGCTTAAGTGCCTCAGCTGATGGTGAAATACTGTTCAGGATAGACTACTATAAAACAAGGTTTCTTGGAACAAGGTCATAATACACAGCAAGAGTATCTAAAATAATAAAATAAGGATTTAAAATTGTTATATGAAAATTTCCAAAGCCTTCAACTAAGTACACCTGCAAGAAGAACAGGAAACATGAAACTGGGTGACCTGGCCTGAAGGAAAAAAAGGGGACCTTGTTGCTAATATCAGATGTGCCTCACCAGGGGTATAACACATAAGCAAAGAGTCTGTTATCATTTGAAGACCTGCTAGTAATCAGAAGACAGATTTTCCTCACAGTTTGGGAGTTTTCTACTGATTCAATATTTTTCTTTTTACCTACTGCCAAATCTTAGACTAAGGGCAGATTTCCTATGAGACCACAGAATTTTGTGTGTGTATTAGTCACTAGCTCTGGAATTGCATTGATCTCTTCCTTTATTTTTTTTCTTTGAGTTATTTCTTAAACAAAATCACCCAGCAGCAGACGATAGCTAGATAGCCTCCATGGTGTAGTTTTAGGATACATGCTTTGTCCAAGAACGGTGTCTCTATACTTTTCATCTAGTAATTTTAGTTTGTTTGTTCAGCAGAGCATATCAGAAGCTGTATGGTAGAGACTTAATCCAGCAAATGCTAATCCTTCAGATCGGGGCCAGAGCACCCTGCACCACTTTGGCCTCAGCCCTAGAGAGGGCTCAGTTTGAAAACCTGGGTTCCCAGCCCCACGTGCTGCACGGGGGTGTTGCCATCCCTGCCCCGTGGCGTGGGCCTCCCCATGGTGAACCAGATCTCTGTGTGGTGCAGATCAGCTGCACTCCCTTCATCGTGATGGAGCGACACTACTTTAACATGAAATAAGAACATGGGCTTACATGACAATTCCAGCTGTTCAAGCTGAATTAGTAAACAAGCAAAAAAACCCCCAAATATCTAAATATTTTTTATTTGATGTGGACCTGAAAAACAATGCACAAACTTCCTGCGAAGTCAGCTGTCCTCCTCCCAGAAGGTGAAGCAAATTGACATAATGCTGTGCATTTGTGATGTCTTGTCTTCTTCGCTCAACAAAAATCAGATGGAAGAAGCACTGTTGGATTTGAAATAAGCTACAAATAAGCTAAGTTCAAATGTTAACTAATCACACACTGCCTTGGTATTTGGTGCTACAAGCATTGAGTGGTTTCTGACACATAGGAAGCCACAAACCATGGTGCATACCTCTAGTGGGCTGCTAAAAGGGATGCTAAACACTGTCTACGCTCTGCATGTCTTGTGCGGTCACTAACAGCGGGCATGGGGTTCACTATTTGAAATGTATTCATGAAAGGCAAAATAAGAGAAAAAAAAAATCCTCCTCTGAGTGTTGCAATGAGAAACTGCTGCCCTTCAGAAGTTAAAATAAGTCACAGTGTGCGGGTACGTGCTGCACGCCTGAGCCCACATAAGCTGCCATCAATGTGCGCTGCACAGCGCAGGCAGCATGGCAGGTTCAGCTAGAGCTGGCATCGCCATTTGTCTCAAAACCAAGCTGTCTTTCCACAACTGCCTCACGCTGGGTTCTCCTGACTTGAAATCCAGGCTGCAAGAGGCAGTCAGTGTTTCTTGCCTGGCTTGGGCATGCAGACCCCATGAGCTTGGGCACGCAGGGCATCAGCACCGGGCAAGGCAGGGGCTGAGCGGTCAGCCACGGCACCAGCTCCATGGTGGGCAAGAGGACACGTCCTACGTCCTCCTACGTGCAGGGGAGTGCAAGCAGGTCTGAGGACATGTGGTTTTTCCTTTTTTCTCCAACTAGCAGAGCACTGGCAGTTCACACCATTGCAGTCGCGCTGGTTTTGTCCAGGTACATGGGAGCAGCCCCGGATCCCATCAGCTCTGGGAGATGGGGCTGCCGGGCTCTGGTTTCATCATGTCTGTAATTCACATGAAACATAGATTTAGATGGTTTCGATGAAACGACTCCAATTTCAAGGCAGCTTTTGCAATCAGAGGCTCCTTTCCCAGAATGCTTTCCAGCAATCTGTTTACAACAGCATCATTTATTGTCATCGCTTAATGATACATTAGCAATACTTCTGCCCGGGCAGTAGAGCTGTCTGTACCAGCCCTCTCCTCCCGCTGGGCAGCTGCCAGACACCACGCTGCCTTGCCAGCTCTCCAGTTTCACTCCACTTGCTGCTGAGAGCTGCTTCAGGTATTCAAGCTAAGCCTCGCCTGCTGTGCTCACTTTATACTTTTTGTGTTAGAGTGACCGACCACTAAAATAAACCTGACAGGGCTTTTTTTTTTTCTTTTTTTCCCTTCCCTGGGAAGGGATTTCAGCAGAATTTCACCTATTGCCTCACAAACACAGTTATTTAACACAGCCTGGAACCTTAATCCATCTGTTTGCTTTTTTGGCCAATATAGGCAGTAAAAAAACCCCAACTTTTTTTTTAGTTTTTTTTTATTTAGATATCAAGATCAATTCTGCTTTTTTTTCTTTTAAAGGTAAATTTACCTCCAAAATCCAAATAACCAAGTTACCTCCTGTTATGGCAATAGGGGAGCTGCGCTGAATTTCTTGTCCCCAAACCTGGCTTTTTCCTTACTGGAGAACAAGCCAGGTGTCTCCTGGCCCCTGATAAGAAAGCAAGCTCTAAATCAACAGGTAGCAGTTAAGATAGGTGGCTCGCTGATACCGTGACTTTCATGTTGTTTTTAATGGCACTGACAGCCTTGACTTTCTGTGCTCTCCTCATCAGACCACGAACCAGCTGGGAGCCCAGAAAGCCACGAGCGATAAGAGGCCAGTACAAACACAGCACCTGCCTGCAAGTTTTGACGGTGTCAGCTCTTGCAGTCATAGCTGTATTGCTCAAAGAGGTAGGAAAAAGCTGGGCAAAAACTTTCTGACAATGTTTTGTGTCTGGAAGAATCCCTTGGTCATAACCACAATGTCTGAAAACGCCAATTCTGAATGAATTTCTTCTCAAAAGCAAATGAAAATAAAGCATTGAGTTAAGATCACTGTGGAAACATAGGCTAGAACATTTCAATCTGACATTTTCAAATACTTTGAAATTATGAATGCAACATAAGGAAATCAAAGCTATAATTGAAAAAGCTGCATTTCAGATGATTTCGTCCAATCCAGAACAACAAATACTCCCAAATTTAATGTTACCAGAAACTCCAAAATTACTTTTTTCATTATGGTTTGAATTTTTTTCAATTTTAAAATCTCGGGGAACAGCTCTAAAGCTGGTAGTCATTACCTCTTTGGAAAAAAAAAAAAAAAAGAATACATTTCTTTTTTATTGCTTTTGATTAGTCTGCTTTTCCCTTGCATGCAGAGGGTTCTTATTTTCCATGCTTGAACAGCGCATTTAAATCGTAGGTTTTTACAAGAAAACTTAAAGGTAATTTTAGATGGAGACACAATGTAAGAACAGGGTTTTTTTTCTCATTTTATTTACTTAGATTACTGAGCTAGTAAAAAAGGACACCCAAGGTAAAGGTACAGCATGACAACACATCTGAAGTATAGCGCTTTCAAACCATCTCTAAATTACCTCCTCCTCCTGGAATTTGCCTTTGTTTTCCAGTGCCTGGAGAAAAAATGAAATCAATAACACGAATAAGTGGTGAAACGTGATGAAATGAACTCTGAAAAAATGAACTACGATAACATAATTTGTAAGTTAATAAATTTGTGGCCCGTCAGAACGAGGGCTTCATAGCAAAGCACCCTCTGCATAAACGACCTTAGCCAGGGAGAGTCACGCCTGCCTTTACCCCCAGGATGTCAGCGAGGCGCCTGCGTCGATCCCAGGTGCAGCGGTATGGCTGGGGAATGAAATCAGTAGGCAGGAACAAAACTGGTACGTGATCATGTAATGAGTGCTGAAATTTGATGACCGCTCCTGCGTGTGACCAGGTCACCGATGGGATGCTGTTACGCAGGAAGGGAACCATACTGCCTCCAAGTCCCGGTACGGAAGAGAATTTAAAAATTCTGGCATTTCTATGTCATTTGTCATCCCGCCTCCACCCCACCACTCCTCTGAGTTGCCACTCGTGTGAGTTACCGCTCGGTGAGGAAGAGAGGCAAGACGAGATGCTGCACCTCCGGACGCACAGAAGGTCTGGCTGGCTGGGGAGATGTGCACCCAGGGATGCCCTAACCCACCTTTTTCCCCTTCTTTATGGTCCTATCACAGCATAAATGGGGAAACCAAGCCCCCTCTGGTTCTTACACGCTGGCAGCTCTTCCCTCCAAGACCCTCGTTCAGTGCTTTTCACTGGTGGGAAGCAGGCAAGGAGGGAACCCAGACTCTCTGGGCAGAAGGCTGGGCCCCATGAAAACCCCAAATTACTGACAACATGCAAGGCCCTGTCACGCTGGTGCATCTCCTTTAGAAATGGTCTGATTTTAAGCCTCCAGCTTACCCCTTTGGGTCCTGCACTGCCATTTCCCTTGTGCCGCGGCACTGATGGCTGCCACCCATCCCTGCTTCCCCGGTGAGCACAGGTGGGGAAAGCGTACCGGGCGATCGGACCACAAGGCAGCGAGTCGGGGTTTATTTTTCGATGCCTTACAAATCGTGTCATCTGCCCAGCACACCAGGAGCCAGCTCCCGTTTTTTTTTATCCTCTCAGGTCATGGCTATTTGAATTATATCCTCCATGTTGTCTCTGGTTCACATCAGCAGGGACAGGGAATGGTTCTTGCCCGACAGCGGTTTGGTGGGTTATGAGAAACCCCAGCAGTCTAAGTGCCCTCTGAAGGCTGCTGCTTCTGGCATCTGCAATGCCTGTGGCAGCTCAGTCCCTGGGCATTTCACTGCCAAGTTAAAAAGCTCATTCATCACTTGACACTAAAACAGTACATTTACAAAATATTCAAAATATTTCTGTGCAAGAGCCCACCTCCATAACTAAAACCTGGTTGAAGGGATTTTATTCAAGCTTTAAAGGGAATTAAACTGGTTACTTCTAGGCACAAAGCAAGCCTGGGAGAATTCAGGTGGCAGACCGAAAAACCCATGCAAACTTACGGTGACAAAATACAGGCTCTCTAGTTTATCAGCCTGTACTCAAGTGGCTGCAGACAGCAAAAAATTAGCTGCTTGTGGATGTTTCAGCAAGTAGGTAAGTGCCCAGATCAAGTTTTTACTGTGAAATGATTGTTTGAAAAACCTGCTGTCGTATCTATTTCTAGATCATACACAGTAAAAAAATGTTAGAAAAAGAAGAAAAACTGTGATGGTATTTCAGCCTGCCTCCACACAGTTAGAAGGACAATTACTAAATAAATGAGGGATTTATCAAATCCGCACCGTTGGTCTGATCCCTCTGCCTGTGCTGCACATTCACCGTGACATTTTGGTCCACAATTGATCAGTTTTGCCTTATTGCTTAAGCACAGTTTTCTTGTCACGCGCTAACCTGTCATTTTCTCAGTAATTTCCTCTGTGTGCCTCAGTCACGCTAAACCAAGCCGAAAGCAGACATTTACTGTCCCCACAGAGCACAGATGGCATTTATGGCCACACAGAGGTCTTAGCGAGGTGGCTATTTAAGCGTGAGAACTGAAAAAGGGTTTCTAGAGGCAAAGTCTTGCACAAAATCCTGCTGTGGTCCTCTTGAAGTTTTATCTCGCGAGACTGTGGTTGCCCACACTGGGTCTCCGCAGGGGCTTCTGTGGGGCTCCCTCCTCTCCGCTCCCCATAATGCCTGCATGCATGCTCCCAACCTGCTGGTCTGGGCAACTGGGCTTCAGCTTTAGGGTGACCTACGTTGACAGGTATCGGTCAAAGCAATGTCAAAGCCAAGAGGTGGCCCTCTCTGTCCATCCATTGAGCCAAAACCTTTTCTTCTTCTGTACAAGTGCTCATCACCGTAACCCCTACAGCTGCTTCCTCTGCAAATGTGATCATCAGCGTGTTTGTATTGATCTATTTGCTAGTTTTGCTAGCAAAGCTCTCCTCTTTGCATTCTTCCAGAAGCCTCACCTGTCCTTTGTCAAGCATTAGCAACAGATTTTAACCTTCAAGGCCCAGCTAGCCAAGCTTCTGTATGTATAAATACATATAGGCCATGACTTGAAGACACATCCTGGCATTCATTTCAGATAGATAGTTCCAAAGCAAAGGCTTCAAAGGTGGCTTTCGCAGTTAGGCTCCAAGGAGGAGGTTGGAAACTCCCATTTCTACCCTCACTGCTGGCACATTCCCTAAAGTCCTGACTTCTCGCAGCACCTGGGGAGACTTGGGAAGTTGGCCACCTGAAAACAAACAGTATGAAATGCCATGCTTACTCTGGGCAGCTAGATACTTAACACTGTTAGGATCTTTAGTCATGAATCCTCTCTTGGACTGAAGTCCCAGAGCTGGAAAAAAGGAGACAGCAATGGACTTCACATCCAGTAGTAGGTGATGGCAATGTGGACAGAAGTAATGGGTGGCCCAGGTTCAAGTTCCACACTCTTCCTGATCTGAAGCAGGGATCTGAACCCCAGTTTCTCTGGAAAGTACGCCAATCACTAGGCCATTGGATAGCTTTTTGTGAAGGATAAAATGTCCATGGTAGTTGTTTCACTGCACATAGAAGAAATAATTACATATTAAGCTGTAAGCAAAGTTAAAAGGCTTTACAGCTAGACATTTAATCCCCTCAGCTAGGATAGCACAGTGAAAGTCTTTGTCATCCTAGCTAGAAGTGTGCACGACTAAATTGTCTGCGTATTTTGGGATGTGTGTAATCTCCACCACCCCTCCCCAAACAGACACTAACTTTTATGGCAACTTCTCGGTTTCACCACCGTAATCAGCTTTCCCCCCTGCCATAGCACGAGGTTTGGATACAAAAACAAGTCACTTCCATAATTAATTAACTAATTAATTAATGTAATACATTTCCCCCCTTAAATTCAACATGAAAATGCTCTGCTGTTGGCAATGGCCAGCTAGAGTAACCCATTTGAGCATCATTTCAGCAGGTACTGCTGAAATAGCCAGCAGCTCTGTGGAAGCCAAGAAGGACCGTTATAAAGATCCTGATGTTGTTTAGTGGTATTTCATTACTACGGTATGATTTAGTAAAGATGGTGAAGAGTGAAGCTCAGAAAGTTCAGAAAAATTGAGCTCTATTGCTTATTTAATTATTCCCATGGATTGTGTCTATGCTGGCAGGACTGCTTCTTCTCTGGTCTCAGCTATCTGTCAGAGGTGCCCAGGGACATCATTGTGCTTTCCTTCTCAGAAGAGCCTCTCTTAGGCTTAGGGCAAAACCGCTGCCCTTGGCTTCTGCTGCAAACAAGAGATCCCTGCCTGTCCCAGGTTAGATTCGGGCTCTGCCTCCAGTGACACAGACTGGCAGGACTGCTGCGTGGTGCCTTCAGAAACATGCAAAACCACCCTACAGCCACGTTAGCCAGACTGGTTGGTCAATGAAGACTGACCCAGGCAAGCCAGGGGAGGGGGCAGCAGGGGGGTGAAATGTGCAGCGACAGAAATCGCTTGGTGCTCACCGGCTGATATTCCCTTAGTGGCTGCCAGCACTATCAGCACAAGTGTCATTTTGAGTCCCCCAGCATCGCCCCTCCTGCTCCTAGACCAACCATAATCATAACTGCCTTTGCAAAAAATAAACTTTAATGAGCGGTTATAAAAGCGCGGCAGCTCCAGTTAAAAGACAAGCAGTTTGAGCATTGCTATTCTTGGCCAGGCGGATAATTGTCCTGCAGACAGCGAGGCAGAGCTGGGCTCAAGCCACTCGGCTCGCC
Organism: Ciconia boyciana; assembly: GCF_034638445.1. NCBI lineage: Eukaryota > Metazoa > Chordata > Aves > Ciconiiformes > Ciconiidae > Ciconia > Ciconia boyciana. Next base: position 39,583,852 of record NC_132934.1, on the reverse strand, counting down.
TTCCCGAGGCAGCAGGGCTGCCTCTGCCCCTCCGCTCCTGAGTTACATATCCAGGCGTGTCACTTGTCACCTCGGTGTCAGCCACTTCGGCATCTCTTTCTAGCAACGTTAGCTTCTGGTGGGGAAGGATGGGGGGGGAAACCTGCCTGTTTACCTTCAGACGTGTCAGTCATTGCACACAAGCTGGAGTTTGCCAGCATGAATCTTGTTCCCATGTTCCTGGCAATATTAATGCAAATAAACGCCCCAAAAGCAGAGCTTGAAAACAGGAGCAATGTTCAAAGTGCCTGTATCATGGGTTTGCTTGCTTCTTTTTTCCTTTTCTTTCTTTTTAGTTTGAAAAACAAACAAAAAACCCCTACACCTTTAAAATTGATGTTCTTTGAAGGCCCAAGACACAGGTAACCATACCAGAATGAGTCTGCCCGCTGCAAGCCAGTGTCAGGCCTCCCCATCCATGAGCTGGCATTCGAGGAGCCCTCGCTATTATTTTAGTTGCCCGTGACCCCAGTGACCAAAGATGGGAGGTGGTGAAACCCAGCTATAAATTTAAAAAGGCAACACAGCAAATGTTTTCATTTAACTACATTTCTAATATCTCAATGGAAAAGCTGTTTGTTTTGATAAGACCTAACATTTTTCCACACAAAAAATCAACACTAAAACTGTTCAGACAATATTGAGTTCTTCACAAAATAAATTTTCCAGTCCATATCTTTGGTTGGTTCTCCTGCAATGGAAAGCAATATGTACGTAAACAAAGCAGGTCGATAAGTTTGCTCAAATCTTTTGTCCTTTATGGAAATAGGGATGGTCTATGCAAAACTGCAAGCTCCCAATGAAGGGCATTTTTTGGCAGTCTGAAGCAGCAGGCTGTGCCACAGAGAAACCACTGTCTGTTTGGAGAGTGAGGAAATATCAAGAAAAAAAAAATAGCTAGGTGTTTTCCTTTCTGTGCCTGAATATGTACCCCAGCATCACTGCACCCAGCACCTGGGAACCCCTGGTGAATTTATCCTTGCCAGCCCAGCTGACATCCCGTTACATCAGGCAAAATCTTTTCAGGATCTGTTGGACTGGGGCCCATGCAACTGGAAAATATTACTTATGTTTTAATACCCACTTATGTTTACTTATGTTTTTTTAGACAGCAAACTACCTTGTTCAAGGCTACAAAAGAAACTGTAGAAAACTCCTCAAGATGTGGTCTGTACCAGACTCCATCCTCCTAATCCTTTTTGAAGTCCCCCAAATATCTGTCACAAGATAAACAGTAATGTTTCCACTGCCAATTTATAAATAACATATTTTGAACTGCCAGGTACAAGGTCTAACTCTGCAAACAGAGAAGGGGCCCAGCCCCCTTCCCTGCAGAGCTACTAACCGCTCATGCTTTTGGACAGGGTACTCTCTGGAATGGCCTTCCTCCATGCTAACAGGTGAATAACAACATTTACCTACCTCACAAGCATGGTGACAGAGTCAAGACAGGATTTATTAAGCATTTCAAGGTCCTTGGAGAACAGGAACTACAGAGCTGATATGGTATCAGGCAGAACATTCATATTTTTTTTAGGATAACAAAACAAGTTGCTCTGTCTTATGGCAACATTAAGAACTCAGATGAGATGCTCAAAGCATGAAATCCAGCACATTTCTCTCCTAACAAAATTCCCTTCATCAAAGGATCATAAAAGGATGAATCGCTTTAACCAGTCTGTGCGATAAGACAACTGTTATGGGCTATGAGCTTAACTCAGAATTTCCTCGGATTTGTGGGTTTAAGTTGGAATTGGAAATAATTTTGGATGTGTTTGTGCAGAAATGTATGCATACTGGGGAGAAAAAGAAAATCTGGTGGGAGCTGCCAGTATCTGGCTGACAACCCCGCACACGGGGTATGTTGGAACTGATTCACAGTCTTGTGCAATAAGTTTGTTTTGGGTTAAAAGAGGGCAGAAAAGATAAACTCCACTGAGACTGTGTTATGTGAGTCCATGGGCAAGGACTTGACTTTTGATGTACATATATTTGGCAGTCAGCACTGGAGATTTGTTTACAGGGTGTCATTTGAGGTTTGCTCTGATATACCCCGCAGGATACCTGCTAGGGTTATTTTGCATGGGGCTTGCTCTTTCCAGCTGCCTTCTTTAACTTTCTTCAACTGCTCAGGAGAGATTTCCTAAAGGCAGCTTATTCCTACATTACACTGGGCTCGAACATTTCTGGTGTTTGTCCCTCTACTGCTCCCTCTTAAACCTTGCCTGACTAAGCAAATAAACAGGAGGCTTAAATATGTTCTTACGTATGCACATGCCAAAGAAAATACACATTAATTCACCCAAGGCCACACCACCCTGCTCCTGGAGGGCCTGCAGACCCTCCTGAGGTACTGTGAGCTTTCCTTTGCTGAAGATCCCTTGCTGCAGCGTGTTCACCCTCGAGGAGAGGTTACAGGTATTATGTGTTACTCGATATGCTTCAGATGATGTAAAGCAGAAAGGTTTCACTTGTGTCAGGTAAGGATCTAACTCCAGAATATAAGCTGAGGGACAGGGCATTCAAAACAAATCTCAGATCTGATTTCATTTCTTCATCTGAATTGTTTAATCCTTTGTCTCACTGTGAATTATTTTATGATTTCCATCTACAGCTTGTTATTAAATCAGTGAGTTCAAAATCTGCTTGTATTACACGCTTGATGAATGTATTTCATAAAGTTACATTTGCAGTTGTGTAGCGTGTAAGAAATCAGTTGTTCTCACTTAGCATGAGATTCCAGTAAGAGCCAGTCAGGCACACAACATCCGTCAAGAAATGTCTTTGATCTCTGCTGGCTGAATCAGTGATATCAGCCTTAAGGGACCAGAGGGATCCTCTACCAACAGCGAGACTCTCAGAGTCACAAAACCTTTGTAAATAAAAGCTAAGAACTGTCTGGTGATGACACGGTCTGTTCATGCTTTAGCCCCAGCATAAGTACTGCACAGAAATGTAATTCATGCATGACAGTGATTCTGTGGCTTTCCCACTAGAGACAGCACGGCCAGGGCTGCCCGTACCACATCAGTCGCTACAAATTCCCTCAGGTTAAAAGAACCACATCTCTCAATTTGATGTGGCCATGTCTGCTACACAGTCTTTCCTGTTACTTGTGACGAGAGATTGCTGGCCATGGGGTGAGAGAGAAACGAAGGCAAAACGTGAACTACTGAACCCTGAGTTGCTGGAAAGACAAGCTATTTTCCTCTGCCTTCTCTTTTTCCCTGGCACGGGCTGCTGTGAACCATTTTGTCGGGCAGCGCGGCTGGGCACGGGGCCTGCCCGGGTGGGAAAGACCTCGCTGGGAGGTTAGCACGCTGTGGCTGTCTCTCGGGTAAGCGCCTGGACCCCTCGCAGCACACGAGAGATGGGGCAGGGAGCAGGAATGATGGCGATGGGGAGGCGGGAGGAGCAGTTTGCCTCCAGAGCACACGACAAGAACCAGCTCAAGTTGCGGGAAAACAAACCATGACCTTACAGCTAAAGCCTGTAGCATAATGCACAGGCAATTCAAGTGCTCCTGTGAGCTAGTCTCAGTTCTTGCATTCCCAGCTCTCAAGTATCACCCTACTTTTAACATAGCTTAAGAATATTCAAGAGCAGATATACTAAATAATTTTCTACAAAATTGCATGTGCAATTTTTTTTAACCAGCCTCTCTTGGGTCTTCTGTTCAAGTGCACAAGTAATCATTTCTGACCAACTCCTCTGACCTTTTTAACAACAGTTATTTGCATTTCTATAACCCTTTTCACTTGGGCATGTCCCTGCTCGGTCCATGAGTGAAGGTGAAGACCACTCTTGCTTACCAGGTCATGATGCTCAGCAGAGAAAACGTGCCTGAGCTGATCTCAGTTAGACAGAGACAGATCTAAAATTTGAGCAGATCTTATCTTATCTCTACAAAGCTTCCATATTCTCCCCGGTTACTGACTGAGAGAGAGATCATTTATCCAATGGAAAAAGGGATTAATTTATATTGATTGGCCTTTCCCTCCTGCCGTACACATTGTGTAACATCAGGGTACACTTATTCCACATCAGTAACTCTCAGCCCTGCTGCAATCTAAGTGCTCTCCCATTTAATTATTCAGGATGTCAGGATGGGCAACCAGCTTAAAAAGAAAACTCAGAATGATCTAAAAAGAAATGAATGTTTTTTTTCTTTTAAAAAAAACCAGGAACCTTGATGCTATTTTTATTTAGAAAGATCTAATTCTGGCAATACTAGTTCAGTTGTTTCACTAGACAGAAGCCTATAAAAGAAATCAGTGTCATCAACATATAGGGTAATGCTAATTTTTTTCTTTAGAAATCAGTCCTGCTTGCTGTAACTGAGGTTCAAAACAGAAGTGTGAACTACACGTTATTTTAATGTGTGAGAACGGAAGGGAAGGATGGGCTGGAACAATAAATGAGTTGCTTGCTTAAAAAAATAATGGGGAGGGAGATCACTGTCTTCGTCTCTTGGTCACATAATCCGGTGGTTGTTTTAAACAAATTAAAGCAGACTGCTTTCTTTCTTTGCATTCAAGTAAAACAAAGTTTTCAGCCAGCAGATATTCAATTTTCCTGGCTAGTTTTTGGATGCTGGCCATGTGTGATTAGTGACCTATTTTCACTGCAGTGAGATCAGCTATGTTTGTAGGACCCTGAATCAGCAGATTTGTCCTTATTCCTGGCTCTGCCTGCCAGAGCGCCAAGCTAGGCCCATTCTCCGAGCGTGCTGCCCTGCCATCTCCATATAGATCTGTAGGAAACAGCACTCGGTCATAAAGGACCTGTACTGGTACCTGCCAGGCCAGGACCATCAGGATCCATGGTGTACAAGCTGCTGATGCTGCTGAACTTGAAATTTTCTTTGTCTAATTAAAAGGGTCTAGAAATAGAAGAAACACGTGGTGTTTCTGGGAATTATAATCCTTCCTGGACAATGATGTTAGAAAAAAACAGAAGGGGCAGAAGGAGGAGTCAGAGAAGGATCCTGGGGCTTTAGCTCTAGACCTGAAGCAGTTCTGGTCACAAACACCTGTGACAGACCCCTGTTTGTGGAAAACATGCATCATATCTCACAGTGTGCCAATACTGCATTAATTATCATTTCCTAATGCAATTTTGAGGTCACATCCAAAGTCTTCTGCTGCTTTGTTGCCACCAAAGCCCAGCACAGTGTCTGTGCAAGTTTGCTGGTGCTACTTGGACTGACCCATATGAGGCTGATCGAAGCCTCAGAGGAAAATTTAGGCTGGAAGGGACCCTGCAGAGGTCTTCAGGTCCAACTCCCCACTAAGAGCAGGGACAGCTGAGATTGGGCTGCTCAGGGACCTCTCAGTTGAGTTTTGGCAGCTCAGAATTAAGTACACCATGCCCAGGATCTGTTCTTCTGAGATGAAGTCCATTTGGATTAGTACATTTAAAGATGGATTTGAATGAAAACATTATAGGTAAAGGGCTGCAATGGAGACCAGAAATATTACTCCAGCTTCTTTTCACTTAGCCCCACAGCTGCTGGTGCCAGCAGCACCGGGCACTCAGCTATCAGGGAGGAGAGGAGCTGGTGGAAACAGGCAGCAGTCAAAACCTGTCCCCAGTGAGCAGCCAAGATCAAGGGAAGAGAAGGAAATAAAGAAGACAGATTTCCCTCCTAGCAGCCAGGAAAAGGAAAGAGATCAGCAATGGCTCACATCCTGCCTTCATTTACCTCTTATCCTGTGGCTGTTGGAACAAAGAGGTGCTTCATCAGGATTAGGGTACTGCTTCTCCTCTTCATTTAAACCCAGTGGACCACCTCCGGGATGAAGTGATGTAAGAAGGACTGAACTTGGTCTTGTGGTCTCCAGTGAAAAGTATTGCTGTGCATCACCTGAAATGTCCTCGCAGTGCTCACGGAGACTGTATCATCACCAGCAGCGCTGGGATTTTGCCCCACGTGGCTGTGTGATGAGGGCCTCCCTGGTGGTGGAGCCTCCATCCTGACCTTCGAGGAGAAAATAATTGACTCCATTGGCAGAGGTCAAAACCAGTTCTGGTGAGTGTTGTGTACCGGACTGCCTCTCACTGGAATCCCATGATGAGCAAAAACCACCGACTTCTGTGAATTTCATCCAAAAATACATATAATTTTGTGACAATCATCTGTCTGATATGTTGTCTTCTTTTATTCTCCCCTGCAGTTCAGACTACTGTACTTGCCTGGTAACCTTTCTTCTCCACTGCCACCCCTGTGTGATCCTGAGAGGCCATTAAAATGCCAAAGATACGAGTGTGAGATGAAGAGGGCTGACGTCTCTGCCAGCGCGACTTCAGGGATGCCAGTAGCCCAGGGAATTGAGCTATGCTAGGGAAGCATCTAAGATTTTAAGTTTGAGCTGTGTCCCCTTAGTGCCATAGACATGCTCTTTTTGCTTTCACAGTGAGTGACAAGTTGAAATGCCAGCCCTCAGGTGTGTGACAACAACATGGGACACTGTGAAAAGCCAAGCTCCTTCTGAAACAATGGGAATTATTTCATTAAGTTAAAATCTCCGAGGACTCGTTTAGGCAGACACACTAGTGAGAATGACAAAAGGCATCACGCAGAAGATGTGCTGTGGACAGTAAATACAGCCAGAGCTGGGCAGGCAGTGAATACAGCATGGGTTAAAGCATTTGTGATCTCCTGTGCCAGGTCACCTTCCTACTGCCACAGACCTTGAGGAACGTCCTTGAGCCTCTGCATGCATTTTACAAATAGCTTTGCAGTGACTGTTGTGCTCAGGCTTTCCTTCTGGATATAAAGCATCACTGCATTTTAGCCATTTCTTTGTTGTTTGCTGCCTCCAACAGGATTACTGGGAAATTTTCCTCTGTCAGTGACAAAAGGGCCGCAACAAGAAGAGCAGCTGCCTTTGATACTCACAGAGGAGGGCAGAATGGTCCTGAGAAACAAGCAAGAGGTTTGCAGAGAAGTCAAGAGAAGTCAGCTAGAAATTAGCACAACTCCAAATTGAAAACTATCTCTCTTCATAGCTGCTTAAGTATTAACGAAACCACTGTTTAAAGGTTTATGAGTAACAACAGCCCTGTTTAAAAAAAATATAAAAATCAATTGCTTTTTTGAAAATACAACACAATGATACTTTCATTCCTCCAAGGTCATTCTTGGAGGTTTTATCTCTGTGGAAGGGCAGAGGAAATAGGAGGAGATTGCTGTGGGCCACCTCTCAAGCCAAAGCTTCAGGCACTATCTAAGCCATCTCCATATTCTTACACACCTGCTAGCACAGGATCTTTGAATCCCAGGTGCAAAGTCTTGGTCATAAGGTTCACTAGGACTAATGAAACCTGAGCTTAAGTCCAAAGTTTCAAGAAAGGTCAACCAGATTGCTGGGTGCTAGAAAAATATGAGAGTGCTGCTTGACTTGGAGGAGTGCAACTGCCAAACACAAGCTCAGGTGTGAATGGGTTAACAAACGTGTGTGTGCTTGCACATGTGCACACACACACGAAGAGGGGGGATAGAGGGAAAGATTCTGGGCAGGGACATGGGATACCCATCATTTTCCTTGCGAGAGACAAGGCAAAGAGATAAAATTAAAGGGGATTTCTCAGAAGTGGAATATGAGCACAAGTACGGAGTGGTCCCTGGATGGATGAGGCCAGCTGCAAGCCTCAGCCTGAACCGCAGCCATCCCTACCTCCCAGCAGCACAGCTCCCTGGCTCGTGAGACCCATCAGTCACGGCAATGATTTTCTTTCCAAAAAGGTGTTACGTGAAGAAAAACAAAATCAGCAAGGGAATCTGAAAGGACTTCTTCATTTCTGCATTTAACTCTGATTTTTCCATTGTGTAAGCATGCTTGAACCTGGGCAGACGTACTGATCTCAATACTAAGGTGCCTGAGAGCTGTGTGTTTATACAAAGCTGTATTTAGATTAAAACTTTATGACCTCTTAACATACACTAGTCTAAAAATAACATCAAGCACATGTTTTTTATCACAGGGAAAGCTATTGCAACAAACTCCTTTCCATCCAACATCACACCCAGCTGCTTGCTGTTATGTTGCATAGTAACAATATTCAACAAAAACAAAAAACACTTTTGGTCCAAAGAGATGGGGAACGAAGATTTGATAGTAGCTCCAAATCTCCATGAAGTCCTTGAAGGATACACAGCTGATGCTGTAGCATTTACCCTGCTGAGGGAGACACAGGAAAGAGGCAAATGCAAAGCAGAGACCAAGCCCAGTGCCCTGATACCCAGCCAGAGAATGGGATGGGGTTGGAACACACTTTTCCCGGGGATCAGCAAACATTTTTTTGGTCCCCGGTGCAAGGCAAAGATACCACAAGGCTGCACCCTGGTCCAGTCTGCTCCACTCAGGTGATGAAGTGAGATAAAGACAACTTCAGCAAGTGCCCTCCAGCCTGGCCGTGCTCTGGTCCATCTTGCCGGGAGCTGTGAACCAGTGGAGGAGCCCTCATTTCAGGTGACTCTGTGCCTCGGATATTTGGGAGAAGGACGTTAATGAAGAGCAGAAGGAAGAGGAGCAGGTTCTGCCAACATGAGCGCATCTTCACGCAACTGAAGCATCATGAAATTACATTAGTGCAATGGAGAATCAGTCCCCAGACACAAAAGCATCAAACTCTTGGAAATAGCAGGTCTATGACCAGCCCTGATGGCTGGCCTGTGTTTTCAGCATGGCCAAGCTCATGCCCCTGAGTCTGGTCACCTCCAAACTTTCAAACTCAATTTTTCCTGTATGGAAAAGGGGGTTAACTCAGAGGTCAGACACTCCAAAATACCTCCAGTGACATGAAATTCAGCATCTGACCTACTTAATTTGAAACTCAACCAACACTTCTCTTCAGTTAATAGGAGCAGAAAAACACTGTTCCTTACATCTTTCTGTTCAGCTTAGAGGCGACAGCACATGCATTTGGCACTTTGTCAGTCAAGCAATAAAAATAAGGAGTTTATAAAGAAAACGCTGACACAAATGCTGGCAGCGCTACTGGGCATCCCTATAACACGGGTGAAGATCACGAGCTGTTACTGCGATTGAACCCACCCTGGTGAAGGCAACACTGCCTATGCCCACATGTGAGGCATAATAGTGCTATCTTTGTGCTACTATCAGCTTTGGAAAGGCTGCTGACAATATGTTTGGTCTTAGTCAATCCTCAGTTAGAAGCTAAATGGAAGCAGGTAGCTAAAGGCTTGTGAGAATGGAGGCTTAATTACACCTCATCACTGCCAAGCCAAAACTCCCAACGTTAAGTCAGAGGTGGTTTTCTGTGTTTCTGAACATCACTGGTGCCACTCACAGTCCTCAAACAACCGTTTAGAAACCAGCAGGTGAAAGTCAAGTAGCATCCTCCTAGCTGGTGAAGAATTCTCTCTGCCCTCTATCAACACTGAGCTAAAATGCAATCATCGGGGCATGCTTCCCGGCACCCACACGGGAGTGCTCCTGGAAGATGTCCTGATTTTCCTCATCTGCCTGCTGCAGAAGAGTGGCTGCCATCATTACAATGCATAAGTTTTGAAGGCAATAAATATTACTTAATCAGATACAGATGTAGCTGCTGTTCTAGTCAGTTGGGTACCAGGCTGCTTTGTGTCTCTCCCCGTGTCAGTGCAATGAAGGTAGCACCGTGTTTGCTACAGAAAAAGCAAACTTCTACCCACAGGGAAGTGGTCACTGTGGCCTCTGCCCCACCATGGCATAGAGGAGGGCTGCCGGAGGAAGCAACAGTCAAAGCAGGTGCACGGAGAGAATTTGCTTCAGTCCAGAATTTGCTCCATCCTTCCCTCAGCACCTCTCCATCTCAGCTCCACTTCGTTCCTGGCCCTCCAACTTGTTCCTCTTCATCTCCCTCGGCTTTCTTTCCATATCGCACATCTCCTTCTCTACCCTTCACCTTCCCAGAAAAAGCCATGGAAATAACGTAGCCTTTGCCGCTGTCCCATGATCCACCTCACTTGGCTGCGCATCCCCACCCCTGCGTACAGCTTGTTATGGCAAGGGCTACAGCACAGGAACTGTCTGCTGCGCTCTGCTTTTACAGCGGGGTGCATGCCCAGCTGCTCCTATTGTCGTACACAGAAGAGGTTTTTTACCAGTATTGGGGCTGGATTAGTGGCTTTGGAAACAGCATTCAGGACAGTCAGCTATTTTTATTATTTTTTTCTTGCAGTCCGTAGGAATTCCAGCCCGCCCATCAAAGATCCAGTTTGTTGCACAGCTTCCCACACCGACCAAAGATGGTCACCGATTCCTGGGCTGCGTGGGTGGAAGATGTGCTGGAAATTACATGCTCTCTTTGCATCTGATTTTGTTTTTCCTGAGGAAGAAACCACAGATTTTGGTCATTTCTGTGTACATGCAGAGAGGGCAGGACAATTCAATGAAGGGCCTCAAAAACACCCAGAAATAGGGCACAGCTTTTTTTTCCCAAGGAACTGCACGGTACTTTCTCTTCCCTCTCAGTTCTGGGAGCAGATAACACCAAATTACCCAAGATTTGTGTAAAACACTACCCTGTGTGATACTTTCTGAAAGCTGCTGGAAAGAACAACCCTGGCTTGTCCTCTGCCAAAGAGCTGGGCTGGCGGGGAGGATGGACAGATGTCTCATTTTCTGTGTGCTGCTGCCTCAGCACCTCCCGACCCGCTCCACACCTCTCAGTCTTCACCAGACATGAAATGCACCCTTGGTTAGCCTGACAGAGCGAGCTTTCTGCTCCCAAAATGCATCTCCAGCCTTCCTTAAAACAACCCAAGGAGGGGGCTTGGGGTCTCCTCTGTGCTCCAGGCCGGAGGGCTGTGAACCCAAGCCAGGGGATGGCACAGGGTAAGGACCCTGACACGACCCCGGGGACCTGCAGGCACAGAGAGACCAGGGAGGGGGAAAGGATCCCGCAGGAGAGGAGATCGGCACCTTCCCCAGTCTGCTGGGGTCACCCCACGGTTTAAAGAGCAGAGAGGTGTGTGGAGAATGGATGAAAGCCTGCTTCCTGGGGACTCTTAAAATTAAAACTCTCCTGCTCTTTGGGTTGGTTTTGCGTCTTTCTCCCTTACCGGTGCCTCGGGCCCTGTCACCCCCCTCCTGGTGCCACGCCAGTGCCGGCAGCGGTGGCTCAGCGAGCGCTGGGGGTCACTTGGCACAGCAGAGACCGGCAGCGTGGCCCGGGGGCTTTGCTCGCTGTGGGGCTGGAGGCGAAGCAAGGCCCCTCCGTGCCCCTGGTGCTGCGGGGCTGCAGAGGAGAGGTGCTCCTGGCCCTGCGGATGCTCCAGTGTGGGTGGTTGTAACAAAAAGCTGTGGGGGCCATGGACCACTGTGGGGTGCCAGGCTGTCGCTCCCAGGAGGGGTTTTCGCTGCGTGGTCGTGTGGTTCAGCCCTCGGCATGCACCGTTTGCTGGCCCCCAGATCCCTGGTGAGATGCAGGTGGCTGGTTCTCATCCTGTCCGGACCAAGAGAGCAGGGAGGTGCCCTCAGCTGTCACCATCACACGGCCTAAATGGCAAACCTCTCAGCGACGTAGGAGAGCAGACCAACCAGCCACAGAGCTCCCTGTACCCTTTTCTTTGCAGCTTTCAAAGGATCTTTCGATGAAGGAAGGGCTTTGTGTATTTGCTGTAACCTCCCAGCACTTCTTGCTTTCTACAAGGGGTGGAAGTTGTTGCCCCACTGAAGTCCAGGCTCCTCCCCTGTAGTCAGGCCAAGGAGGTGAAAACATGCGGCAGAGGCCTGGGTATTAGCTCTCTCCCTGCTCTGTAAACATGACAAGTATCTTCTGCATCTTGAACACGCTTCCAAAGCAAGGGAGAAATTTCTCCAGTGCTGTTTTTTCCCTACTACAAAAGTTAACTAACACGGCTAGAGATGAAGACTCTGCCTGTCCCCTGTGTCCCCAGGGCTCCCATGTTGGGGCTATAACAACATTTGAGGAACATGCCCAACTTCTTATGGCCCACAGCAGCACCAGTTCAGCAGGTGACTCCGAAGGACAGACCCACTGAGGGTGCTCTGGTTCATGCACCTTGTCCGTGTCCACACCACTCCCAAAGCAGACTAGGAGCACCCCTAGAGGACATCTGAGGTGGGGCAATGTTCATCTCCCACATCAGGGAGGAACCCGGCAAGGTCCCCTCACCCCAGCCACGGACACACCTCCACCTTCCACCACGCACAGGGAGGAGGCCACACACCCTGCAGAGAGGGTGATCCTTCACCCACACCATGCTCTACTGCAAAGCCGGGGAGGCAACTTGGGCCAGATCCCAAAACCAGGATCTGTCCATGCTGTTGGCTCCCTTAGGGCCCCTGTGTGCCCTTAGCTTCCAGCCTGTGCCTGGCAAGAGGGTAAGCACCTGCCTCCACAGCCTCAAGGATGACAATGAAGAGGACATGGGTGTCCATTTGGTGTCTCCCCCAATGCCAGGGCCGCTGCCATGCCCATGGCCTTCCTCCACCCTCTCTTCTTGCTGCCCTTCAAACCCTTCAATTCTCTTGCACAAGGCATCTTTCTCACCCCACAACTGCCTGTAGCACGGACTGTCTCACATGTCTGTAGGGCAGTGCCATGCTGTCCCCTTAGATCCCCAACCCAACATCTCGTGCACACTGCCCAGTCACACCCACAACTCACTGACTTGCTGAACCAGGCATGTGGGGTCCCAAAATTGGAAAGAAGCTGTTGGACTTGGAAAGCAGATGATTTTCTACCACTGAAAACACCCTCGCTCAGCGGTGCCCATAGGGCCAGCTGTCCTGTGACCTGGGAGGTCTGTGGAGTGTTCGTAGGTTCCCAGCCTGTATTAGCTTGCTGTCTGCGGGACGGACACCTCCCTGCTGAGAGCCTGAGCCATGCACGCCCAGCAGCTCCTTTCACACCGGCCACAAACAGCCCCTCCGAGAGCACAGATCTGCAGTCGCTTGACCTGGTTTCTAACCGCTGGTCTGCATTTGAAACACTTGGTAGATTTTATTTCCTATGGAAACAACACCAATTCGATTTTGTAAGACGGTACATACCAGTGCAATACCGTACCTACCCCTTCCAAGTAAGAGACATTTTCAGAGAGGGGGTGAAGCAAATTAGAACAGTAATTAATTGAGAAACAACTTGAGTTGTTCTCTCAATTCCCTATGCACCCAGCTGAAATTGTATTCTGGCTTCCTACAAAATTACATGTACCACATCAAAAGTAAACACTTAATCTAATATTCTAATTGTGTTTTTAGATAAACATCAGGGCTATAAATAATTTTAATGAGTATATAAAAAAGAAGCAAATACCACATTAACTTCTCATTACCTTTTTAACATCCCCCATGGACAATGCAATTCATTTATGGGTATAACAGCCCCCTCTACTATATGCTGTAGGTACACAGAGGGATGAAATAGTGTAGCTTTGGGGGTGGTTAAGGTGTTTTAGAATAGGAAATGGCTATGACTTGTTGATGCACTGCTTGTAAAAATAAAGGTCATGTATTGTAACAAAGAAGACTGGGACGGAAACATGGATAATTTGATTCATTAATTAAAAAGAAGAGTTTTCTTAATTGCTGCCCCCATACAGAAAAGGTTCTTAATCAAAGGAAAAGTGAACAGGAGAAAACTCTGAAGAAAGTCAACTTTTCTTGACAAGCTGTTAATCTAAAGACTCTCCTGTTACAGTCCCATAATCAAATACATCCAAAAAATCACAGTTAAGGCAAACTAAGCATCCCAATGGGTGGCAACTTCTTAGGCAATAGTAATTCAACTGCTTTCAGAAGTGTAGCCATATGCTTCAGTAAAGAACAGAAACATCTGGCGAAAAATCATGCTGTTCTGTAACTCAGCAGAATTTCAACACTGACTTCAAATGTGGTCAGGCTTTGGGTGGTGCTTCCAGTCCTCTCTTTTAGGGAAAAGTCCCTCTTTGGAGCATTTGGTTGATAGTAATAGCTTAAAAACATAACATTTTAGTTATCTGAGCAAAAGCAGTATGAAGCTTCTGTTTCTTTGAAACCATATAAGCAAATATCCCACTAAGCCTTCCTACAACAGTACATCTATTGTTTCTGATCTTACATAATTTCTTTGCATCTTACTCTAAAAATTATGTTGTAATATTTGCACAGGCAATAGGATTTCACACAGAGCTTTGCAGTAGCTGAATCAAATAATGGCAATAGTGAAGAAAATAAACTCTTTCACTGTATCCTAATTTATTATGCTTGACTGAAATGGTTTAGAGCCATCTCTGAGCCACACAGCCAGTAATTCTTTGCTTCACGGACAAGACATATTTTCCTAGATGTAAACTAAATTATTTATATAATGCGTAGAGCATATGAACCATCCATTACCTGATCCTTCTGAAACAATAGGACAGAAAGCAGCCAGCATTAATTGATCACCCAACTGGCCAGTTACTCTGTGTGGGCAATTTATGTCAGATGCTATATAATCACACTTTGAAACATTTTCCAGAAATAAATCTTCCCTATAGAGGGAGGTGGTTGTCTTTGGAAAAACTATTTATGCGCAGTGATTTGCCAACTACAGCACTTGGTTAGGACGTGAGCCAAGCTCTCTTCCCCACTGAACAGCAGGGCTGGTGTTCACGTACAAACACACCTGACGGAAGGGCTGAGTTAATAGGGCACTGCGAAGGTTTTCTAAGACAGGTTTCTGGGAAGCGTCAGCAGCAGTTTGGCCTGGCTCAGAGGAATCAGTTATTAAAATTACAGCTAGTTTCCAAACCAGTGGTTTAAAAACCACCTTCGACAGGCTTCCCCACTGCCACTGCAGCTCCTGGCTCAGCAGGGCTCGGCAGGTGGGTTGGCTTGCTGATCTGCTCCCAGACCTGGTGGTCACCAGCCGAGCAGGAGCTCGCGCAGCTGAACCAGACACCCTGGCAGAGGAAAAACTCCTGCTCCAGGGCAGAGCTAGCTTGGCACAAAGCCCGGGCCAAACAAAATAGCAAGGGCAGCGCACCCCAGCCCTTACACTGAGCCACACTGGCTGGTCCACGGGGATGTCTCATGTGTGAATGTCACCCAGGGCTTCTGGGCAAAATCAGCTCCAGCAACATCAAAGCATCACCTTCCTATCCTGTGTCAGCATGGGCTATTTCACCCCATGCAAACATGGTGATTAATCAATTAATCAAACAACAAGTTATTTTGGCCAATGAAAATGGTGAAAAACTATTTTTTCTTCCTCTGATTAGCCCACCAGTTCTGAGAAACTTTCTGCTCTATCAGTTTTCTTGTCTCCTTTCAACTATGTGCCCCACGTGAATGTTTGGGAAAGCTTTCATTTCTATATCTCAACTTTCTACTCCACCAAAGCAAATATATTTACATCAAAGACAAGCTGCCTCTTAAGTTTGCAGCCTTCATCTCATTTTTTTTCCATCGCACAAGAATTCTTCCTTTGGAAAAGTCAGCCTTGGAGCATTCTTCAAGCTACAAGGCGATGAAATGCTCTGCACAATGCAAACTGGCGCAACAGATCGACATTGTATGTTTTAATGGACACTTACAGCACATCCACAAAAATTTTGTTTTATCTGCTAGGATATTACACATAATATTTTTTTACTGCATATGGAAGAATGCAGAAAAATCTAATTTGTTCAATTGCAGTGTAAATCTTCAGGTGGCCTCAGCAGGAGTGCCTGTGGGGCATACAGAAACTCTACAACACATGAAAAATAATTGCCTTTCCTCATCTTTTCCTTGCTGCTCCACAAGACCCTGATAACAGGTCACCTTGATAGGCTGAACAATTCACAGAGGTCTTTGCAATGACAAACTCATCTTTCCACATGTGCTGCTAATCCCAGTTTCCCCAGCAGAACCAGCCTGGGTGGCAAAGGATCCCGACGTGAACCTTTCGGGATGCTCCACTGCCACCTACAAAGGCAGGGCCAGCTGGCGTGCACGGGCCCTGCTGCTCTGGGAGGGATTTCTTTCATTACCGCTGTCTCCCACAGTTGCTCTGTCCCTTCCTTCCATTTGCAAACCAGCCCGTCTTTTCCTTTCTTCCTGCCTCTCTCTTTTCCTTGTTTTTCCACTTTCTATGAGTAATTTTTTCCTTTCTTTCCTCATCTAAGCTTCCATTCTGTTCACTTCTTCCTTTATCCTCCTAAAAATCACTCACACACACACACTACTGATGACCAGGAGAGGAGCTGGTGGTGGCAGGACCATCTTGCGCCTCCAAGACCTCTCCTCCACTTCTTCCCCGTAAAGGTCATTTAAATCTTACAGGAAATGACGATTATGGAGGTTATGGGTAAAATCTGACAGTATCCCTTTTCCCTGTACCTTAACTTAGACAGAGGCTCCAACTTAGTAGGGGTTTTACTAAAGTGCAGGAAGACCTCTACCTTTTCTGGACTTCCCAAGTAGAAAAGACAAGACTGCACTATACAGAATTACAGTCCCACAGCTCCAATACACGAAAGCTTGAATAGGGGTGTTAATATGAAGTGCTGCTCAAACTAGTACCTGGGGTCTGAAGAGGTCTGCAGTGAATATGAGATCAGACCTGTCCACACAGTCGTGTCTGAATACTTGAGCTCCCTCTCCCCCTTGGCACGATATCAAATGCTCAGATTTCCATATACATTTACCATGCATGGAGCTCACCCTGGTGGCAGGCAATATTCTGGAGTTAATTCACTTCCCCTCCTCCTACCATCTCCAAGGCAAACTGTTTGTCAAGTCTTCTGGTGATACTTAAAAGCAGAGGTGAAATACATACAGCTGGTGACCCATTATTTTTTAACAGAAGGGATCAGACTCTGGTCTGAATCCTAATAGCAAATCATTGATTCAGTTGGTGTTTTCACTCGCTATTGAAATACGAGTTAAGGCTTATGCAGAAATGGTGGAGACCAAGGAAAGCCACCAGCTGAATCCTCTCGGCGTGCAGGAACAAGAACTGCAGCCAGTTTCCCACCGAGCAAACCTGACCAGCAGTTGCCCTGGGACACACGAGTCCTTAGCAAAAGGCACGTGAAGGAAGACTCAGCTCTGCGCTGAGTGCAGGGAAGCCACCAGCACACGCCCAGCTTTCCAGCCAGCCTCGACAACCTGCAGGCCACGTTCAAAGCATGCTCTCACCAGCCCCCACTCTGAGTGAACAAAGCAGAGAACTGGTTAAATCACTTCCACGTGGGGGAAATCCTGCCCAGTTTCCAAAACAGCTATTGAATATGTGGTGGTGTGGACATCTCTGGGATCTTCTAAGTGATTTGTTCCTGCAAGTGCTGAGAGGGCACAGAGAGTTCAACTGAAAGCCTTGTCTTGTCTGTACCCAAAAGCAGATTTAGCAGTTGAATTGCCCTGCAGACATGGTGAGACCTTTCAGTCTCAGTGAGGAGGTGGGATGTGGGCATCCCCCTGCCATGCCCCTTCCTGGACGTGAAAGGCAGATCGTGCACCTTCCCTCCACCTCCAGCACTGGTACTGTGCATCCTCCTCCCGGCGGGGGCACAGGTGCAAATCCAGAAGGCTCTCAGAGAAGAAACCAGAGTGCATGTTCACCACGGCACCAACGAGAAAGGGGAGGAAGGGTTTGCTCTTCATCTCTTTGCTTAGACTTGTCTTTTGATGTCTGCTCACATGGTCCCAGGAAACCAGAAAGTCACAGAAAGTGGATGCCTAACTATTAAACCTACATTTGATCCAAGATTCTTTCTAAATTTTATTTTCTTCACACTTCTTTCTACAGCAGAGGAATTTTCATACTTTAACAGGGCCTCCTTATCTTTGCAGGAGAGCCCAGCCATCTAACAAGCAAAATATAGGGCCATTACAAAACAGGAGAGTAACTGCTTGACTGCTTATCTCAATGATAATTTACTCTCTAACTAAAGAGGCATATAGCTGCGAGACAGGAATTTATTTACAGTTCATGCCTGACCTTTTTAATGTCTGGTAAAATCATGTTACGGAACTGTTTGAAAATTTATTGTCCCCATTTAGCAACACTGACATTTTGTGATTATTGGCTCTGGAAAATCTACTGGCACTGTCAAGCAGAGAAAGTTCAGAAATTGCTTCCAGGGAACAACAAAACCCTGATTTTCAGAGTGCTGAACACTAACAGATCCTTTTTATTGCATATTTTTAATATCCACAAAAAAAGGAAAACAAGCTGCAAAGCAAAGCTGGAAAAGGAAAGGAGAAAAATACCCTTGATTAAATGCAAATCAGAACAGGGCTTCACTCCCAGCTGGCTGAAGTCAATAGTAAAAAGCATCATTACTTCAAAGCAAGGATCATCAGGTCCAGGGACACTCTGAGACCAGTTCTGTGCCAGTTGGGGCTGGCAGCAGGTGGAAAATAGCTCAGAGTGGTCCAGCTGGCAGCGGAGCAGCCACGCGTGAGCCCCAGGCTCACGGGGGGGCTGCAGGCAAGGAGCCTCAGCAATTAGCTCTTGTGAAACTTTCCAAGTGCTCAGGCCACACAAGCAGCCCGCACACGCACGTGAGAGCAATGGCAAATTCTGCTTTTTGTACATGGCCCAAGGAGGTGCTCCTCAGCGGGTATCTAGCACACGGCATTGATGAGGTTGGGCCACTGCATGAGTAAAACCTCAATGAAATTGTCAGTAGGTAGTGGCTTGACATAGTGCTCAGGATGGTGTTGAGAAAACCTTTGCCAAGACACTTCAATTGTGTTCACGTACAGCAGCAAACCATTACCGCAGAATGACCACTCGTGGTCTTTGTTAGAAGGTGTCATTTTTTTCCTGACCTCTCATTTCTCAGTTTTGGCTTTCCTTTTTCAAACATTACCAACCTTCCTTTGCAAAATTTTCCTTTCCCCCCCGTTAAATTTTTCCACCTAATGCTACAAGAAAGTAGCATTATATTTGTAGAAACCAATATTTTTTTGTACACCAGTAAAAAACTAGCTGCTCTGTCAAAGCGCTCTTAAAATTCAGAGTTATATTCATTCATAAAACCCTTTCCATTGACGAGATGAGGCAGCAGACCTCAGCTCTTGAAATGCACGTGTTCATGATGCATCAGTGTTTCTGAAGGAATTAGCTATGCAGGATTACAGCTGCCATGGGCAAATGCATAGTTAGCTAACCAGTTTACCACTGGAGGACATGGGTTTTCCAATGCACTTAGCTTGCTATAAAATCTTTAATGAAACCAGATAAAAATTCTTTCCGAATTGCAGCTACAAAGAGAACCAAGAAATAAAAAAATCTACAGCCTTTCAAAGATCCCATTTTCAGACCCGGTTTGCTATCACAGTTGCAAACAAAACCACACGGTACAGCAGAGATCATGGCAGTACGTGACATGAAATATGTAAAACTCTACAAGTGGAAATGCTGAAAATTATGCTTTACATTGCTATGACAGTTCTTAAACACTGTTATTTAGAGCTGACCAAGCACTGCGGTGAGTTCATTGAGGTATAATGGTCTTTACAACCGTTCTTCTAAATGTAGTGACTGATCTAACAGAATGGTTTTATAAAGTGTATCGAGTCATTGGAGGCCCAATGGCCTCAACTCAGCTGTGTGTCCAGCCCATTTCCAAGCTGCTGTGTTTTAAGTTGCATCTTTCTTTCTTCAGGTTTTGAGGAACTGTGAATGACTCTTCAGCTACTCCTAATTTGATGTTGCTACTTGGGATAAGACGCTATAAGTCTCCTTTGAGAGAAGGCTGCATTTGACCACTACGATTTTGACATTTGAATGACATTTTAATACCTCTCATTATCACTCAGGAGCTCATATGGATTAATAGAATTATTTCAGCATGTTTAAGAGAAGCATTCTTTGATAGTCAGACTATGCAGATAGAGCATGAGAGCACCTCCTTACAATATACTCTGCGGTAAAATTCATGTAGAGTCTCAGCTGATTCTGTGTCTGGTCCAGGTCTGAGTCCAACTAATGGAAATGAGAAAATTACTTGCGTGGTGATGGGGTTAGATGTTAACACATCTCTGAGCACACTGGTACTGGAATTGCCATGGAGATTTCTGCTCTCCCTGGGTGGGGAAGGCAGCTGGCACCTCAGCATGACTCTGCTTGGTGGCATCACAGCACTTCAGCAAGCAACCAGGAATATGCCAAAGAGCCACTCTTAGGTCCAGTATGTACTAAATAACCCAAAGACTCATTTCTCACTGTATTGCTGAAATGAAACGTCTGGTTTAATGGGACTGCAGTCAACCAGCACATTTAATTTCTTTGTGTGTGGGGTTTCTTTATTTGGGTCCCTGTTACCAGTCATGGGAGAGATGCTTTGCAGAAGGCAGGTTTGGGAGGATGGTTTTGGCTGCACCAGTCTTACCTTTGCTGTCTGTCACCTCTGAGAGAAGATGGATAAAAGCAATTGTGCCTAAGTGGGATATGCTGCTACCTCACAGTAGCTCAACTGTTTGAAAGAAAAGAAATACGGCGTACACAATCAAATTTGAATTCATTAAAATTGCCCTTACTAGCATGTAACCACCTCAACAGAAAGTTCACTGGCAAAGGCTGTGGGGTGGCAGCAACCACAACCCCAGCTTTGCAGTCAGTGGCTCAAAGCAGTTACCCGTGTACACCCAGGAAGGAGTGCAGGGGTGCCCCGAGGTGTCCCAGCTAGCACCGGTGGGCTGGCAGACGTGCCACAGGGTCAGCAGGAGGCCCGAGAGGCTCCGAGATGGCCTAAGGCAACCCATCCTTTCCTGCTCCCGTAGGTCCGGCATCACATTCGCCAGCCCTGCGTGGGTGGCTCTGGTGACAGTCACACTCTGATCCCTCTTGACTGAGACAGGACCTGAAAATCAGACTCTGCTGAAGTGCACTGCAGGGATGTTTCCATATCGCAGAAGCATCTACAGTCTTCAGCATTGTTTCTGCCTTCCTTCCCCCGACCCAGCGAGGTTCTGCAAGGGCTATTACCCGAGACCACCGAGCAGGTTTTATTTGCCTATAGAAAATAAAAAGGCAAAGGCTGCACTGCCATGTGTAACAGCCATGGCGTGATTGAATTAAAATGCAACAGCAGCTAAATAATTATCACTTTACTCCATTAGTCCACATTCATAAAGCAGAGTTATCAGCACTCAGTGACTTCCAACAATTATTTTAAATGTTTTTTAAATGTGGTAATGGGGAAAATTTATGGAGTGTTTCTAAAGCCACTTGCTTCTGAAGGACTTATTCATCAACTGTTCATTTATCCCTGTATTAACATTTGCAAGTCAGCTTTTAAGGAAATTTTGCATATTTCCACTCATAATAAATAGCATTTTAAAATATGAACTGCTAATGACTAAATGTTGTTTAGAAGGGAGAAGCATTTTGGGTAGTCATTCAAGAAAAATGCCTGTGTCAAAACAGAAAATGCGCTCCCTTTTTGGGGGAAAATGGAAAAAAGATTTGACTTTTTAATGCTAGGGACGGATTCAAACGCAAGTGGCCATGGGCAAGCAGACTTTTGTCCATTTGGTTATTCTCAAAACACCAGGACAATGAGAGTTTCTGATCCATAAGAACCATACTGTGTTATTGCTGCTTTTAAAAATGTCCCTTCCACCGGTCTGTTACATGTTAAGAGCATCACAGTGATGACCTGTAGGAGACACACATAGGTTCTCCAGCTCCATGCGTGGACACGGGAAATTAAATAGACGTCAATAGGAGAGTAAGGCCCGAGGCTGCCTGCGATGCATTACTTACTATTGCTGCTCCTGGGCCAAGAAAAGTTGGTGACGGCGTCACAGCTCCTCTCTGCTGACTACTGCATTAGAGGCAGGTGCTGACTGCTCAGGAAGCACTTTGGAGTACGCTCGATGCCCGAGTATCTGAAAGTGCATGGACTGCGTTATTGGCTTATTCTCTCTGGTGAATATCCCTAATGAACCAGTGAACTGTTCGCAAATGCCCATAAATGAGAATGCATTAGAATAATAGCAGTTTAGCAGGCAGCACGGGTGCGTAGAGGACTCATCCCCAGCCACGTGGGGAGGGTGGAAGAACAAACACCGCAGTACTAAATTTTAAGTCAATTCTAAGAGATTTTCTTGACCAGATTTTCTTCAAAAAGGCCAAAAGGAGGTGGTAACTAGCAATTATGTACTTTAAGAGAGCTCAAAATGAATGCACAGAAACTTTCACAGGTCCAGGTGACAAGACCCATGTTCTCCAGAGCAGCTGGAGGACGCCTGCTGGTTCAGGCACACAAAATCTCTTCACACTCCTCTAAAATTATCATAGGATAATTAATTAATTAAAAGTAATTAAAGATATTTTTGTTGTGTGTTCTGTAAAGGCCCAGGCCAAAGAACTGGCTTAAAACTGTGTGCTTTAAAGAGGCAACATCAGAGAAATTCACACAGTATACAGCACCAAAACACTCATGGGGACAGAGTTAGAGAGAAAGCCTCCACTGGTGCCTTCTTGTACCCCTTGTAAGCCACAGCCTCAGTCCTGCTCTTCTTTCCTGGTGCAAGAAGCATGTAATGCTAGGCTGTACCCCAAATCAGTGACTGTCAAATAGCTCTACTGCTGCCAAAACCCAGCGTCCTGTTAACTGGGAGGATCACAGGAAAACTTGCAGAAGGATCAGAGACAGATTACTCCCATAGCAAACAGCCAACAGCCTGGCAGAAAGGAAAGCATTTCAGGGAAGGTGACAGAGATGGCCTTCCCTTTCATTTGAAACCCTCCCAAGAGAATGAATAATAAACATTTGCTGCTCCCTCATCCCTCTCTCACAGTATAAAAAATATCACAGGGCAGTTCTCCTTATTGCCTTGCCACTAACCTGATGCTACATGTGCCAGACAGGGCTAATGATGCTTTCTGATGATCCTGAGCACATGGGAAAAGCGGTTACTCAAAGAACCAGGAAAAAAATAAATCACAGGACTCAAACCAATTCAGGGTGATTCTCGCTAGTTATTAAGCAGCTAATATTAAGCAAAATGCTGTATGTACACAGAGGCACTGAGAAGCTGTAAACAGTGCTGAAATTCCAGCTTCACAGTCAAGCATGTTGCCAGTTCACAAGGTCCACTTATTCTGCACTGCTCGCCACAAAAATTGCTGCTTTTTTCTTAATGACAAGTATGCACAGGCAAATTCTTTTCTTCACTCATCTATATACAGCACTCCCTTTAATTAACCAGCACACTGAATGGGGAACACTTGCACTTTGATGAGTGCAAAGTCAACAGAAATTGTATTGGTTAATTAGACACAAAGATATCGCTCAGTAGTGTATTTTGACCTACTGATGTTTGAGAGGACAATTCTGAGTCACGGCGTCACAAGGTTCATGCTGTTACTTCCCTCTTCCTGTCTCTGGAGGAGACAACTGATAGGGAGTTAGGGATTAAGGGTGGGTGCTCTTTCCAGACCTTGAGCCCTACCCCCCTGGTGAAGGACTCGGACGTGTCTCACCTTTAACAGCCTTCATCCTGTATTTGTTACCTTTTTTGTTATCTTTCCTCAAACTGTCCTTGAGCAGGTACAGGGAAGCAATAGCCACTCTTCCTTCTGGAACAGGGGACATATAAACATGTTTTAAACATCTACCGCATTTCATTTGAGCAGCAAAGCTACAATGACTGATTTAATTGTCTTTTTTCTTTTTTTCTCCTTCAGTATTTTCATTTCAGCCAAAACATTCCAAGTGACTATTTTAAAAGTGATAGAGGAATTTGTCATCTCATTTCTGCACTGAGCAAATAAGGAGATGTTGGTTTGGCAACTTCAAGTCGTGCCTGCTCAGATTTTCTGTCTCAAATGCTGGTTTTATTCTATAAACCAACAAACCTCTAGCTGGGTTGACATACACTGCAATATTGCATTACTCTAAGGTCAATGGAAATCATTCAATTACCTCTCATAAAATATGGAATTTGCATTTTTGAAAAACAACACTGCCATATGAAGCACACTGCAACTGTCTATAAATACAGTAATATACCCAAAAAAGTTTTTATTCATTCACGGTAGAATCAGATCTATTCTCTCTCTGTTCTTAATGCACCAACGCTATTGATCAAAATCTCACAATAAAACATCCAGGAGAAATTTTGTCTCGGCTACTCTGAAGGTCTGGATTCCAACATGGACTATTGTTTGTGTACTACTAGTGTTATTTATACCACAATAGAAAACTTCAATTATATTCAGCCATCCTGTTACACCTGCTGCAGTGCAGAATCCCTATGGCTTTGTCCACACTTGAACAAACATATAGCTGTTAACTTGATGCAGCACCTCAAGAAGCTGTTACTTGTAGGCCGTGCTCAGCATCTGTTCAGATAAAGCACTTTGGTCCAGGTCCCGCTGAAAGCATTTTTGTCACCATTTTTCAGCAGAGATAAAAGCTGTGTTCTCTGGTGGTAGTTTTCATAGTATCAGTGCTTCATTCTTTCTGCAAAATGCACATCTAAAAATTGATTGCTCCATTATGAAGGATTGGAGAAGTAATGCACAGTAATAAATCTCTTATCCCATTCACAGCATAGAAATAATTAAACAGGCTTAAACTCAGCTAGAGGAACATGACTAACTTCTGTGTAACTGAAAATTTAGAGGTGAGATGTTTAGAAGAGCGACTGTTGTATGAACTTGTCCTATTTTACAGTAGAAAGTGATACGGATTTGGACCAGCCTATGCTTTACTTTATCTGACTATTGTCAGCCCCACATGCAAGCCACACAGTGTAATGCCAATGTGGCCTCTGTGCCTGGGTGGTAAGGAGAAAATTAGGAGTATTATTTCAAATAAAATGTGATGGAGTCCCCGAAGCTAATCCAGCATGGAAGGAATGTCCTTCTGGCCAAACACAGACACAAACAACAGTGTTGGAAACAATGCAACGGCTTTGTTTCTGCAAAGAGCCAGCGACTACTGCAGTATTCATGGAATATTCTCGTTAGCCTGTATGCTAGCTATTACTTAAAGAACAATTAATGAAGTTTTGTTGTGTAGTAAAGCAGCTGGTGGCTGTAAGGAGCACTGCCATAGTGTGGAAAGCCCTCCCCACACACATGTTCTGCTTCAGGAGCCGGGCGTGCCTCAGCCAGCATCTTCAAGGATGCACACTTGGTACTGCTTCGTTGGTATGGACACACCAGCAGCCCGCAACAACATCTCTGAGCACAACAAGCAGGAAAGAAAAAATGAAAGGGAACTGCAGCACAGCACTACATTCACATTTAACAGGAAGAGACACACTCAGGGTGACAGAGTCTACACCTTGAAGATTTATTTGCACTTGGTATAAATAAGTGACCAAAAAAAAAAAAAAGAAATGCCCTGATTCACTGAATGCTGAACTAGCCTCAAAAGTAAGAGCTGAGTGGCTTTTAGTGATGGCTACAGCAAAAGGTAAATACCGATAATGTTTTTATGTCCTACCTTTTCAGAACTATTTCCAATTTTGTGATCAAATACTTAATCCTTGATGCCACGTACCCCTAATTCTAAAGCTTTCTGGTTATAAGCATCACGTGTAAGCACATAGGTAGGCACTGGATTTGGGGTTAGTTGGTCTGCCAGGCTCCTGGGGCACATGTTGAGCATGCATTGCAGAGCTCTTGGGAGCGGGGCCCATGCTCTACCAGCTTGCAGGCACCAGCTGAAGGGCTGCTAATGATACATCCCATCCCAGAGACAATGTTCTGTAGATACGAGCCTCTATCTTACTCTGCTATGTATCTCCTACTCTTATCTATGTCTGTTTTGAACTGTTCTGCTTTCTAGAGTAATGAATACTCACAGGTCAGGAGAGAGATCTCCTCTTCTGTTGGGGCATTCAGAGATGAAGGTTCAAGTCCCAGGTCCACCACATAGCCAGTATTTAGTATCTAAATAAAAGCATTTAAACAAAGCAGAACAGCTCTAATAAAGCACCTGGAGGGAGACTCACCTCAGACTAACGTACAGTCTCATGCTTAGGCCACTGAAACCTAATTTCCTGGTCCCAGTCAAGCAAAGAACAAAACCAGACTCAAGCTCTACAAGATGAAGGTGATGCTCTCACTACTGGCTGCAATCTCTTTTTTGGAAATTAATAGAAACATTAAGTGCTGTGGAGAAATTAAGCATTATTGTAATGCATGCCAATGTGAACCCACAGAAAATAATTAAGAGTTGTATTTCATTTTCACTCCTGCTCACTGTTTAGGACTTCCAATGATTGTTCTGGATTTTTAGCATTTTCCAGCAGAAACACTGAGACAGAAAAATACCACATCTGTTCTAGTATTCAAAGAGTCTTTGTGCAATTAAACATGGGATATATTTTCCTTTAATTTGTACAATTAATAATTTTCCACATGAGAGGAAACCGAAAATATGCTACTATTTGGAAAAAAAAAAAGAGAAATAAAAATCATGTAATTAAATGTGGTAAATGACCCCATGACAATGGTATGTCAGCCACTGGCAATACTGCGAAATAACTGGCTTTTCTTTCACTAGCACCGACACCTGGCTGGTAGCCACTCTCCTTGCTCACGAGGGCATGAGCAGGAAAGGGCTACATTTCATTCTCAAATTTTCTCTTGTAGCTGTCAACATTAGTTAACTATTTAAAAATAATATTTTATCTCCATGTTTTTTCTTTTTTGACCAGGCACTAAAACCCAGCCCTTTTTTCTCTGAAGGCTGACATTAAATCAGCAGCAGGATCCTGACTTGGCAGATGCTACGGTACCTCTTGTCAGTGACGTCTGAATGAGAGGCTGAGCCCAGCATTCATAATTCACTTACATGTGCACTTTGATAAATTCCTATCAAGCAGCTCTCTTTTTGGGGGCTCCACGGAGAGTTATTCTTGATATCCTATTCCCAAAGGATTTCATAGTACTGGTATGGTGTAGCTCCTTTGCTGGTGATTTGTGGCTAGCTTGTAATCTGGACAGATCAAGGAATGCTCTGTCTCACAGCTCCCTACAGCCATATACATGAATTTATTAACCACAGCCATATACCTATATTTATTAAAGCCCTGAAAGCAGTTATCTGTGGCTCCACAGCAGCCTCACATAATCTCACTGTTTCTCCTCCAGCTGCCTCTCTTCTGCCAGTAACTCACTTCCAAATTCAGGATGCTTCCTCCTTCTTAAAAGATAATCCCTATTGTCAAGTTGGTGCTGCACAGTTGATAAAGCGGCCCAGATCATAAGAGCTGAGCCAGATAACCTCTGCAGGGACAGAAAGCTTGTCTCTAGCTTGTGCAGTTCCTATAACTATTCTGAGGCTAAAGCAAATTATTTATGAAGTGTGAGATAATATGAAAATATGACTCTCAAAAGTAACCAACATTACAGTGTCATAGAGGATGCTAGGTCCTTTTGTTACCCATTAATAAGCATCTTGTGTATTAATGGCCTCTGTGGCCACGCTGAGATGTAATTTGGTTAAAGACCCACCAAAGTTAAACCAAAATAGGTATATTAATGCTTGTCAATATAAATTGAGACTTTAAAAATTATAAAAACTTGGGATTTTTTCCTACCTAGAGAAATTAACAGGATTATGCACAAGGTAGATCAGAGCAGACTTATGCTCTCAGTTGTTCCCTAGATTAAATATCAGCAAGGAACTGGGTCTGAAAAGTTCAAGCTGAGCCCTCACAGCCAGGAAACCACAATTCAGGCAGTAGAGCTGTAAAAACTGCAAATAAAGGCTCATTTTGGCCGCAACGATGCAACGTAACCTCTTTGCCATTAGAGAAGCAAACTTCTCTCTGAAGCTTGTGATGCAGGCCCTGCCAGCGAGGGTAACCACCGAACAGCCTGCTTTTCCCATCCATTATAGCAATGCTGATGTTCCTGAGTGAAAGGAGCAGAGAGCCTGTAAACCTGTAATCAAACCAGCCTTTATGTTTGTCCCATTCAGTTCCTAGCTGAATTGCATTCAATTGTTGCCACTGGTTACACCAGGACGAACTGTTTCAAAATGAATTTCAGTTCTTAGAAAAGAATTTAAACTTCAGATAGATTTTCTTCCCATTGACTTTTAACATTACACAAACATAGTGCGAGGTTTTTTGCATTGCCAGCTAGACACAGGGGTTTTTTTAATTAATAATTTATGCATATTCTAATATTTGCCATATCATATTGGACTTCCACAATAAGAGGATACATTTGAAGCCTGAAAAAAGCTCCTCATTGCCTGCTTGTACACGAAAATCACCCATTCAGTTTTTGATAGCTGAGAGCACTCAAGCATGGCATGTTTATGGCATTCTCTGTAGCTTTATATGTTTTGGTTCTTCTAGAAGCGTCACACACGTGTTAATAAATACAGAACTGGTCCATAATAAATACAGAGCAGTTCACTAGTGCATATTCAAAAATATCTTTTCCTTTTTGGAAATCCTCAAGGCTCAAGATGTTCTAGTTGGTCCTTTCCAGTTCAGGTGTGTTGGGGGGCAGTGGTGGCACCCCTTGCCTTGGTCATTTTCTGACAAAGGGATGATACTTAGAGCATCACTCTATGACTGAGAAAAAGATAGCATTGTCAAACTGACCGTTTTTTCTGTTAACCACTACAGTTTCAACAAAATTTCATTTTACTCAGCACCATAAGAGTCATCCTTGACAAGCTGTTCATACAAAAAAAAATTGTCGCCATCTTAGTAAATTCATTGGCATTTTGATGCCTTAAATCCAGGCTACTTCTGCAAGGCAAAACTTGTAGTTGAAACCAGGTTCTGGCAAAAACAGCAAGTTCTGATAAGTTCTTAAACAAACTGAGCATTAGCACGTCCGGGTGGCAGGACAACTTCAGACTGCATTTGTAATTTTAGTTTTGAAGTGTATACAAGTGCTATTTTTCCTTTCCTTTTTTTCCTTAGGTACATATCTAACTCTAAAAATTGTAGCCAAAGTGCAGTTTCCTTCAGCAGTTCTTCAACTGTAATGTTTGGGCAGATTAGCACTGAGTTTTATTACATTTAGACTCCCAGCAAGCATATAAGAGCCCAGTTTCCAGAAGTATGAGAATAAAATCATTCTTAGGCCATACCATCTTCAAAAGCTCTTCCAGTAAGTAAATTTTGTTTCAGTTTCATTCTGAAGCTGTTTTCCAGAGAGAGATGTTGCTCCCTGCATTGTACATGGCAGGAGAAACCAACCCATGAATTAATCTCTTGATTTAGGTGAAATTCAGAAAAACAAGGTGGCTCAGAGAGACATCCTATCAGACAAGAAAACTGTTGATCTGTCATGAAAGCCTG
Organism: Ciconia boyciana; assembly: GCF_034638445.1. Taxonomy (NCBI): domain Eukaryota; kingdom Metazoa; phylum Chordata; class Aves; order Ciconiiformes; family Ciconiidae; genus Ciconia; species Ciconia boyciana. Next base: position 39,554,582 of record NC_132934.1, on the reverse strand, counting down.
GATGCCACGTACCTTTGCTGTGGAAGTAGCAGCGTTAGGGAACACTGTAAAGGAGTACCGGGGCATACCAACAGTTCTGGGCTCAAAGAGACTGAGCCAGCATAAGAATGACAAATTTAGATCCTGTGGAGCAAAAGGATCCCTCTGCAGGGGAGCAGCAAAGTAGATCATGTACAAACAGTGCTGATCTGAACAGGAGGCTGCAAAGAACCCACGCAGGAGGGCAATGGGCAAACAGGCTGCTCTGAGCATCGTGGATGAAGCCATTGAGGAGCACTGGTTAACAGCTTAACTTGTTCAGCTTAAGCAGACAGTCTAAAATAGCAAGGAGAGCTGGGTGAGTTAGAAAATCAGAATCTACTTTGACTCACCAAACTAGTCCTTCTGGGATGAGTCCTTCGCTTCTAAATGAAGATCTCTTTGACCAAGAAGGAACAAACTCCTTCAGGACATTGGGAATCTAACGATGAAACTGTATGGGAAATGGAGAAGCCTGCCCAGGACCATGGCTGGGAGCAGGTGGAGAAGTACGAGCCAGTCCACATCTGTGCCTCATCTTTGGTTTCCCCAACACCTGGGTCCAATACTTGCCACTCTGCTTTTTTTTGATTAACCAGACCCTAAGACAACATTCCTTTACAACTCCAATACAATGTGATGTACATTGTACTATCCTAGGACAGAACATGCTCCTCAGTGAGACAATAAAGGCATTCAGGAGACTGTTTCAACTTTTTTTGATCTGGTGCTGGTACGAGCCATTGGCACCAAGTACGTAAGCGACAGCAGCGTTTGGTCCCCAGACGAGCATCCTGCCACAGCCAGTGCTGAGGAGGTATGAAGATGTGTGGGCTAGAGAAAAGCCCTGTTCTGAGGGCACCTGAGGGCCAGGATAAAGGCTCAAATTAAAAACAAAAACAAACCAAACATCCCTGCAAGACTGAAAATGCAAAACTGGTTAAAAGTGAGATAAAACAAGCTTCAGCCAGACATCCAAACGATGCCATCTCTCACAGCAGCGGCTGAAAACAACGGCAGTCTGCAAAGATGCGTTTTGGTCTGCGTTCGTGCCCGCACTGCACTTGAAGGCTTTCTTTCCACCTCTCCTGCTGCCTGCAACGAAAAGAAAGCCTCCAGCTCCAGCCATCGCAGCTCAGACACTGCAGTATGGTGGATAGATCATTCAAAGCACTAATCACTTGATTTTAAGTGTTCAACACAAGTACAGAGATTTACTGGAATGGGCAGGGGGTTTGGGGGCTTTTTTTGTTTGGTTCTATCCACACATCTGTATAACACAATTCATTCCAAATAAAATTATTCTTTGCTTTGGCTTTTGTTGAATCCTGTCCCAAACCGCATCTGATACAGCAGCAGTGTTTATTTCGGTACTTGCAGTGCAAGCCTGTCCCCGGGCCTGCCAAAACAACCTCAATGAGCTTGTGAGCTCCTGAAGCTGCCGTTGGCTTACACACACGTCCAGTGACAAGTGCTGGGCAATTACCTTCCCCAGTTGTTCTTATAATTATGGTGCAGGTTGTCGTTCATGAGAATTGCATACAGGTTGTTTTATATTACTACAGTTTTCTTCCTTTCAGTCAATGTCTTTCCAGAATGGAAACCCCAGTTCTGCAGCATAACAGAATATTACGGTTGGACTTGGGGGCTTGTTGGGGTTTTTTTTGTTTGTTTTATGGTCAAATTCTGAAACAATACTTGATGGGATTTTGTCAGCCCATTAAAAAAAAAGCTCTCAGTAGCCATAGTAACTTAGAATCGAAATATAAATTAAAAATGTAAACACCCCCCCCCCCTTTTTTTTAAACCCTAGACCTGAAAAGCAAACCGGTGTATTGTTACCCAAACATCTCAATTTTAGGACTTTCAGGTAAATTAGTGCACTCATTAAGAGGAAGATAAACACTGCTGACACATCAGTTTGCTCACCAGAACCTGACACCTAGTTTTGTTAGGTCTCTCGTGTTAAGGGCCACCATTCCCATTACAGCTGTCTGCTGAAAGCCTGGGAGAAGGGAAGTCATTAGCAAGGTAGAAAGAAAATATGGAATTATGCTATGACATCTGCTTTTTCAGGCGTGTCACTCAGCCAGTGGGGCCCAGGGGTTTATTCCACCCCTTGCAGCAGTGCCAAGCCACCCAGACCACACCACCACCACACACCCGGCTGTAGGAGCAGCATTGCACTGGTGACCACCTACCCGCACAAACTTTGCCAAACTTTATAGTACGAAAATGAATTTTAGAAATGACTTGTAAAAGATTGAAAAGGAACTTTGAAGCAAGCCAGTCATAACAGAAAGCTTATCTTGTCAAGAAAAATAACATTACAAGACCGATTTCAAAGCTATTCTTCAAATACCTGTAATTTCTTATCTGCGAAGGAATCTTGCCGGTTCCCCCCCCGGGGTGTTTGGCATTTGTTAATGAGGTTACAGCGCCATCTCCTGGAAGAAAATAAGTTGCTGGAATTGCTCCTGAAATTTAATTTTCATTTACCTGTGCTCATACAGCCAGCTAGTACATTGGATTCTGCCATAACAGTGCAACAAGGTGAAGTAACTGGATGGGGAAAACACTCTGTATTAACCTTTTTTTTCCTTAGTAGACATTCATTACAACAGTTTACAGTATATAGGGAAAGAATGAAAAAGTTGATTTTAGCTATACCCTAACCCTTTGAGAAGAAACATTTATGCTCCATTTTCAAAAGGCAACAGCAGATTCACAATCATAGAACCAGCACCAGGAGAGCACAGACCTGCTCAAACAGATCTGGCCATTCGTTGATCCAAAGAGAAATTAAAGGGTTTCTGGTTCAAGTCAGAGGGTATAAAACCAGAGGGTCCGAAAGGCTAATACTACAATGACATTAAAATACCACTGACAAATTATTTTAGATTTATGTTTGATTTCTTTAGAAAAACACTGAGAAATTCATAGTAATAAAACTACTCTCATGTAAAAATGCTCGTCAGAATTAATTTTAGCTTTTTAAAAGAAATTATTACTATATGGTTTTATTTAACACTTAGCATTGAAAAAAATATCAAAGAATTATCTTTTTTTTTCAGATGACTGAAATAACTTCCACAAATGCAATACGGATTACTTGCATCCAGGAAGAACCGTAGCTTCAAAAAATTAAAACACTGAAAGACTGAAAAAACAGAAAAACTCACCCATTCTCAGATACATGTGTATACATACGCACAGGTATCTAGTGGAGATTTTAATGTATTAAATTAGAGAGCCACTTGAAAGAACAGAACACATTAATCCAGAACTACTAGCAAGCAGGTATTTTAATCCTGCAGCTATATATGATGTTAATACTCCTAGGTACTTTGTTATATTCATGGTGCATTCTGAAAACTTCATTATGTGGCACACAGAATGTACTTTATCATCTGGGGTTACTACTGAAGTTATCATGAAGAAGCAAGAGTTGTTTCCAAGAGTATTAATATTATTTGTGTATTATCCCATTGAGTGGAATTGTACCCAACATGCTTGTTACCACATCCAACTCTACAATTGTCAGAGGACAACAAAAAATACAGCTAGAGGATTTAAATCCTTCAGTTATTTAAAACAACTTTTCTTTCATTAAAAGGTTTCAGGGCTTGGTATTTAAGGCTCTTTCTGAAAAAGAAGCAAAAAAAGAGGAAAAATTATAGTTATTTTTATGATCTAATCAATGTAATGTAATAAGTCTCAGGGCATTATGTGTCCCTCTAGAAAAATCGTAGTGTCTGCAATCACTAAAACTTTACTCAAACCCCTGTCAGATGGGTAAGTTGGGGCTACAGGAACACGTTGCACACAATGCTGCATCTTGCTTTTGAGCACAAAAATAACCTTCAGCGCTGTGCTATATTTCCCAACATATGATACTGTATTTACCAATACCGCCAGCAAGAAACATTTGGGTTTTATTTTAACAAAGGCCATTGATGAGCAATGAGCAACAAAGACAGACTTCACTGTGAATCAACTCTTCTTCAGCCACACGATCAACCAGTTGTAAGAACAGATTTATCAAAGATGCTTCGATGCTGTTCTCAGATACTGTACTTCTAATAAACCTATTTCTACTACTTTGTCAAAGAAATATCTGGTCTGCAAAATGGAGTGCATTAACTATGACATCTTTGTAGTCAAACATACTATTCTGTATGCAGTCCTCCGACATTTCCTAGGGCTTCTCTGTTTCTGTAACATTAGCTTTGTCAGAAACAAATTCTGTTTTCATTGCTATGGGCTGAACTCTGGATAAAACTACAGAAAAGTACGCAAGGTTTAATCAAGGCAAGCAAGACTGGGTTTTGTAGTGACATAAAGCAAACAAGCATTCACAATAAAAGATGTCATCTGTTTACAATCCTAAAGTGCATGTGTTAAAACATTTCTCTTGTAAACAACCAGTACAGCAGCACAGAAAAAACATGGTGACATTTAAGGCTAACTTTGCAAATAAATACTTAAAATCTTGTATTATATTCTTTGCCTTTTCAAAGCACTATCCAGAGAGATTGCTCCTTGATGTGTTCAAGTATTAGCTGTAGTCTACAACAGCAGGTCACTTTCTGAGAAGAGAGAAGCGGTCTCCTTCAAAGCTGATTTAAACAGTTTGCTAAATAATTTTTTTTTAAAGCATAAGCATTCTTGATTTCAAATCACTTTTATCCACTAGGCCATGTTAAAACTCAAATAAAGGAGATAAACACAGAATAAATGTTCTCCCACTTGCTCTTTACCGCTTCCAGAGGCAGGTGGTAGGAGGAACATCCGACTCGATTCCTGCAGAATGTTTTAGCTGATGCTGGGAACTGTGCATTGTGGTTGCTTGCTTTACTTCATTAGTTGACATAGCAGCATTTTAAAGTTTCCTTTGTTGGAAATAAATTTTATTTATTGGGATGATTATAAGTATTATTAACTCTTAGTTTCAGCTATTAAATGCTGTCAGAGGAATTATTTAAAATTGTATTATTTGAGGTGAACTCTCGAAAAGGAGACCAGTGAAGCAAGCCAATTTTCAGGATGAACCTTCCCTTGAAAATGTAATTGTGCACTTACTAAAATTACAATTAAAAAACATGTCAAAAGTAAAGAGTATTGCATTCTTACAGCAAACTGGATAGACCTGCAAATGAGCATAACTCCACCATCTCAAGTAAAACAAAGCTCCCTTACATCTATTTACTTACCTGTTGCAATGTGAACTGAATGATGGAATAGACATGACTGGATTTTGTTCTGCACCATATCTTCCCCATCTTACAACAGCGTATTTTGCTCAGCATCCATACTACACACAACTATGGGCCCTGGCTGCACATGTGTTAACAAGCATGCTGCGAAACAGCCCCCAAGTTCTCTTCTTTCGGTAGTACAGAATGCACCTTGGCTCATATGACGTAGCTAAGCATATAAAATGGCATCTGTATTGCGATGGCAGCCTTTGGGTTGTTCTTAAACAGGTCTGATTCTCTTCAATAATTCCTGGAGGTTTCAAGGAGACATTTGTTCTCTCAGCTGCGACGTCTGATGCCACACAGACATACAGGATTCTACCAGGTGTATTTGGTTAGCTATACTAGACTTTTTTTGTCCTGGTGTGCACCCCAGGACAGTGAACAAAAAATACTTTGACCAAAGAAAATTCATTATATTCTGCACTGTTCTTGACCTCCTTCTACAGAAGTGCCTACACCTGCCAATGAACCTTTTTCTTTCCCATCCTTCCGTATGCTAAAAGTTACATGGGAAAAACCAAACCCAGTCAGTTGCCCAACTGTTTCTGCACTCTTCCCAAACCATCCTTCAAACTCACTCTCCCTTAATCAAAGAGAACTTGGATAATGTGTAGAATATTTTGATAGCTAAGCTATGAACAAGTCTTGGAGCAATAAATGCCTAATGACACTATTAAGAAAAAGCAGATCAATAAATATTAACCATTTACCAAACAGCAATATAACACAGATTCACATTTGTATGCAATAGCCTGCCCTTGCCCTGCCTTTTAGCTTCAAGTTTCCTGAACCAGCCATGTTCAGCCACCTAACAGACCTGAAATAAATCATTCATGGACAAACAGAAATTCTTACAATTTCAGGAAATTATTTGTCCTCACATACCCCGTGATGATATCCAGCTGTTTCAACCTGAATACATCTATTCAAATCATCAAGAAAACATTATTTTCTCCATGGATAAGTAACCTTTCTTCATTTTTCCTATAAAACTCTACATAGAATGACTGAATGCACAAGGCTGAAAGCCACTCAACCAAATTTCCACTTTACTCTTTTTTTTCCTGGAAAGATTTAAAAGGAAAATAAAAAGAAAAAAAGGATGATCCTGCAGAAATCAAATACCAACACCACTACAAAATTACAGAATTGTGTTTTCCTCTTATTTTAACCAGTTGGGAGTGAAGGAGAACTGAAAAAAAATTGTCAACTTCTTAGAAAATGACCTGCAACTAAGGTCACTGTGTCTACATATATACTCTCCAAAAATCAAAATAGAAGTGTATAATCTTCCACGTCAAACAAGCTCTTAATCTTTCGTATCAGCTACTTGGAGACATAAATATTCTACCATTTTATTTGAGCTGAATTCAACTCACTTTATATGTCAAAAATGGCACCATGTGAGAAAGCAGCGCAGTTTAGTGTTTTACTCCAGCTGCCCCCTGCCAAGGTACCAAAAAAATCAACAATCTCGTCCATCTGCAGCTTCAGTTCCACATTTCTAATTTTGATGATGAGATGGTTTTTGTAAACAAGTCATGATTCAAACCAGAGATACAGGTTTTCAACCTACAGTGTTAGGGAAAAGAAGAAGTCAGTGCAACTCAGTCACTTTAATTTAGTATCCTCCTCCTACTAAAAACTCATTTGATCATCTTGGCATTTGGAAAAAGACATGGTAAAGTTGTTTGACTTTGAAAAGTAATCAGGATCATGGGAATTGCAATATTTTATTTTTTTAAATGCTGGTCAATTTTTACCCTTCCATCAAACATGGCTGACATTTCAAAGTTTGTTATCTCTGTGAAGATCAGTAGCTGTGGAGGGAAAAGAATCGAAGTAGCTCCTCCTATACGTTCCATCAGTAGGCAGAACTTAGCTGTTACAACACAAAATACCTTCTTACTGGCAAGCAGGTCTAGAGCTGCAGATCATTTGATACAGTGCAAGCATTAAGAAATCGAGGGGCAAGAGAAAAATTTACATGAAGCCACATTCCATTAGTTATGCTGCACATGGAACAAATTGTTTTATTTTGTTTTAAATGTGTTTTAAAACAAAAAATTAAATTGTTTTAAATGTGTATTTATTTATTTTTTTTTTTAATACTCTAAATTCCAGTGAATTTTAGGTATACTGGATTTTCACTGCAGAGGGGAGTGGTTGAACTATGAACTTCCTCCAAACTGGCATTCAGTTGCAGTTAAGCATAGCATCTCTCTGAGAAATCCCTCCGTAAAATGGATACTACATGCAATTCATTAAAGAATTGTCTTTATGCACAATGGAAATGTCATAGATATGGGAGATAAACCTGAGCCTTCTGGCAAATAACCTTAGTAAGGACTGGAGAAAGAAAAAAAAGTCTTCTAGAGGACTTGAGATTACAACGCCAGGAATCCCCAGGAATGGTGGCACCAATGTAACAGTAATCAGATTATTAACAGTCCAAAACTTACTTAGTTGAGGAGAAAAAAGGCTGGAGGTTGAATGGAAACTACAGTCATATGTGAACAATTTTTTTTTTTAAAATCTAGTAATAGAAGAACATTGGGAAAGAGTGAATTGCAAACTTTTATCTACTACAGGAATATCTTTACTGCACTGAACCAAGCAACACCGCTTATTTCCTAGACTCTGCAGCAGCCATATTGAACTGCCTCCAAATTGTCAGGTGGGAGAAATCCACATATGAAGGGAAAGAATTTCTTCAGAATAAAACAAAAAGTAATGAAAATGTAATAAAAGAAACCTTTTAACTCCTTCAGAATAGAAGTATTTTCAGAATTATTATGTACTTTTGTCACAATACCTCTGGTTGGATTTTTTTTTTTTTTTTTTTAAAGGAAGCAGCAGGGCATAGAAATTAAACTCTTAAGTTCTGGGACCACAGAAGTTCACAGCTTGCTAATTACTTTTTTTTCCTTCTGTATTTCCCATTCTTCAAAAATATGATCAAAGGCAGAACACAAAAGAAAGGAGAATTATTTTAAATGAAAATATTCTCACTTTACAATTTCATTTTCTCTTTTTCAGTGCTACATTTCAGGTAACATCTATCTTCCAGACAGTGTCTGTGTGGTTCTCAGAAACACACTCTTATTTCTTCTCTGGTTCAGGGTTATGTTCTAAACCACAATATACAGACTAAAATCAACAGAAACCCTTTTGTTTGTTTTGGGGGATGGATGACCTTCTGAAGGCAGTTTTCTCCTTATCAAAGATTATGTGGAAACATTAAAGCCTCATGGGGTGGAAACAAATCTAAAGAAGTCTAACTCCCTACTAAGACAAAATTGCCTGATCCTCACAAAAGCACCTCTTGCAGAAAACCTCTTGCAGAAAACACTGGTCACGGAAGATTAATTTACTTCATTATTCTCAAGAACTCAGATTTCCTTCTCCTCCCCCAAACTCAGACACTATGAAAAATTATAAATGGATACTGATGAAAAAGCTCAGTTTTGGTGTAAGAGCTGTAACTCTATATTGAAGAGCTCTTCTAGAGCAGGGGCAACGCTTGCTGTCACAACGCCTGCCTGTTCATGTTCAATAGTGCAGCAAGCAAAGCTTTCCATCTCATAGCAAGGAGGAAACAAGGACAAAAAGAAAGTAATAAACTGACTAGTATTTTTCATTTCTCCAAAATCAATTTTAAGAACAGTAACAACAAAAGAAGTACTTTTTATCTGAAGTTTAGAGCAACAGGGAAATTAAACTCAGACACTGCAGGCTTAACTGTTTGGTATTTGGCAGGAACAGGTGTCATTTCAGTCAGAATGATCAGCATTAACAAAACAAAAACAAAAAAGCCCCCCACACTTCCAAGGCCACATGTTACTTTGCTTTTAAAGTCATCTCAAGGGGAGGCAAGGAAGGACAAGTACCAGTAAATATGAGAACAGTTGCTAAATCACTGCTACTAACCCGTCCCACCAGAGCAGGGTGAACTTGTTCTAGCATCATTACTGAGTATATCTGTTAAGCCAAATACAATAGTAGCAGATATGAACTTTTAAGTCCTATTTCTAATTTGAGTTGATGAAATGTTAAAACAATCCTTCATTTGAGAGAAGCAATGCTGCTTACATGCATATGTACTGCTTTGTTCACCTCATAAAAATACAATCTGGAAGTAGCTCAGCTCTTTTTATTTTGTCAACTGCTATATTAGATGTAACATTTTGAAGGAAAATGATATTAAAAAAAATCAATTTACATGACTGAAGTGCAGCGTTCTTAACGTACTTGTAGTTTTCAATTTATAATTTTAGAAAAGACCTCCCTTGCAAGGATGGCAAGATTTTTCATGGAAAATCAGAGCATTAAGTACTTCTGAGATACAAAAATATTTAAAGGCAAGAATCTACAATGCAAGGACTAGCTAACCATTTCTATATTATGTGCAAGCTTATTAATTGGTCTCCATTGCCTGTGTGCAAAATTATGAAAAACACTAGAGAAAGTTCTAATCATACCAAAAATCTTTAAGAGCGGCCCTTCAGAATTCTGGTTTTGTTTTAGTGAGAGTAATTTCATATTTTAGTTTCAGATATTTAGCATTTAAAGAACAGCTAAAGGTATTCCTGACATTATCCTTAACAGAATTACCTGAACCTAATTGCACTAAAAGCATAAATACACCACATTTACCCAAATACTTGGATATATAGGGGGGAAAACCAAAAAACCTTTCAATCAAGTGATCCAGTGAATGTTAGTGCAATTTGAACACCTAACCTGGTTACATTTTCTAAAGCTGATAAGTAATTTCAGTAATTATGGTGGAGTTACAACCTTTATGAGCCTGTCTTCCTGTGTCACCAAAATAACCCACTGCTACTTGGAGAGAACCATACTCTTAGAATTTCTGTAATTTACAGGGAAGACTTAATTCTTATGTTCCCACCTTGCTTCATCAGTGGTCAAAGTGAAAATTACTCTCTTGCAAAGAAAGCATTCGCTATGTAATATAGCTCAACCTTCTCTTCTGTCCTTAAGCTTGCTCCACTGTAATGTACTGTAAAACAAAGCGAAGATTATTTGCATCCACCACATTAGGCATTATGGTAGTACATAAACACACAAATCTCTCAATTACAAATGTAACTACTCTGTTTACTTACCGTTGTCACCTACTCCATTTACGTATTTTAGCCTCACATTTCATGTTTATCATACCATTCTCACACCTAGCTTTAGGTCTATAAAACATTTTAATGCATTCTGAAAACTTAACACAAAAGTTCTAAGATTAGTTTGACAACTAATTAGCACAACAGATTCTTAATTAGGAGGCCTGTATATTGCTGTAATTGAAGTAGATGAGTTATACAGCAAGATAAAATGCACCTAATTCACAGTGCTTTTTCTACCATATGGTTTCTCTCTAGAGTAATCCCATTCTTTTTCATGACATTTAGATATGTTGGTATGTTTAATCTCATTTATTTCTACTTCTAGAAGACAATTGTTACATTAGTATGAAGACTTTGGAGACAGAGAAAGCTACAATTTCAAAAATTTCTACAGCATTAAAATTGTTACTACTGAATGAGCTCATAGATCTCTTCGTTCAGGTCCTTTTATTAAAGTAAAATGCACCAGTATCTCCCCTGCTTTTCCCAAGCTGCAAGTGTGTAAGGTGAAGAATTTGCCCCCGAACCCCAATGCTCACAGGAAACCATCTCTGAGGTCATAAAACTGTATGTTTGTTTAGTCACATAGCAGCTTATGCCATGTATCCATGTAACAGATTTCCAAAATAACAAACTAGCTAAAAAATACCAGTTAACTAGAGAAAAAACAAATTCAGATCTGACTAAAAAAAGACAACTAAGCAATTGCATTAACCAAGCAATGACAAGTCTCAATTTGAGGCAGTGGTTCCCCATCTTTTGCTATTGAATTCCCAAATCCAGTTCATTGTGGGACTGCCAGCTATCACCTTCTCATCCACTTTTAGATCACCTCAGCATATTCATGGCAGATTTTTTTTCTTGTATCTGTTTTTGCTTTCTATCTCTCTCCAGTCTTAAGACCATTCCCTGTTTCCTATCTCGCCAGAATACTGTATGACACTTGCAGCACTGCGATCTACTGGTGGTTCCATGTGCCAGAAAACCTTTTGACAGGCACAAGATGATGGTCTGGCAATACTTGTCTAGGTAACACCATACATTAGTGCCTTAATAACAGCTGTTGGATGAAGAACAGGAGGTAGAAGCCACTGAAGAAACCTCCTTTCATACTTTTATAACAAAAGCAAAGTTGAATCCAGAGTTCAGCAGCCAATGAGCAGGTATTGTTGTTCTCTGCTTATTTTACCTCCATCTCATCCTATTTCCCTCCGATCTTCTGGTTTGTCCACCTCAATTCCAGGGGATCCAGCCTTTGAGTATGAAAAACCATGAAAACTGCAGGAGTTGTCATATGTAAGAACATCTGCAGGGTCATACTACTGGCATTTAAATAAGCCATGTTAAGACAACCAACTTTCATTCGTCCCTTCCTGTATGAATGTTCTGTAGGTCAAAATACCTGAAAACTGCACTGATACAGTAGAACTTATTTTAACTTGCATTACGAATAAACTGCACATGCTGTTTTACAGACAATATATATTTGTAAACTTGCTCATGCAAAATCAGTGTGCACAACAGGGATATTTGTTTTCTAATCCCCACACCTTAAAAATGATATTTATGTCTGCTTTTTTTGAACTGTGCCCAAATCCTCTCTTTGATATAATAAGTCTTACACAGAATTCATCTGCCAGCCAAACCAATTTATGAAGCTGAAACAAAAAAGAATAAAAAGTTATACAAAAACATGGTGCACCTGGACGCTTGATTCCCACCTCCCCCCCCCCCCCCCCCTTTCTTGTTTACAAGTAGAAAGAGTGAATAAAAGAAAAAAAAATCATGGTCACAAAATTTTGACATTTTAATCCTAAACATTACAGGGCAAATGGATGTTGGAACCTATTTCCATACACCATGCGTCAACTTTTTAAATCCCAAATGTGGCCAAATCCACTAAAACAAGAGTGGTTAACAAACTCTGGATTATGGAAATACATTTCTGGAATAAATGCTAGAAAAGCAACAATGGGAAAAGCCAACTGTCTCCATAAAGGTAAATAAAGTGGAACAATGTGTAGATTAGATATTTCTGTTTCTTACTCATAACCTGTCAATTCAGTGCATCATATGGTTCAACATAATGGTCCCCATTTTGGACAAACATCTAACTAGTGTCCATTGATTCCAAGTTAGTGGATGATGAATCTTTTTGGATACTTTCAAAGATGGCTGCCAGCTCAGGGTTAGAGCTTATCTGTGACTGAAATTCACTCATTAATGGACTCTTCTCTGCTTCTGGAATGGTTAGAAGCGCTGCTACTGCCCTCATAGCAGATCGTTTCAGTTCATCTTGCTTTTCAAACTCCTGTTTCACTGAGTTTGCCTTTACCTAGTGAAAAAAAATGAAAATATGTTTGAAACTTTTGCTTAACCCTCCCTCTACACCCGCCTTAAAAAAAAAAAAAATGTATCTTACAAAGACCTATTTCCTTCCATACTACCATTTTGCACAGCTCTCAAATGGCCTAAGCTCTTAAAAAAAAAAAAGCAAGCAAAAACATCCCTCCAAACATCTACTTTTTAGCAGACTTTTTACCAGCAGTTTACAGATAAGACTGAAACTTGAATACTTCAAGGTAAGCAGAAAAAGGTTGTAAGCTGCCAAGTCAATTACCAAATCAAAACAATTATAGCAGCCAACCTCTCCCTAGTAAGGTCAGTAAACAACATTAAAATGATATTATCACAACACTTCCAGTTTCCAGAGAATAGAAATTTTTAAAAAGCTGACCTTTATTAGAATAACTGCTTAACCTTCTGTAATAATTCTCAAAGATGTTTCAGTGATACAAACATAAGTTATCATTAAAAGCAGTCAAATTTCTTGATGTGAAATACAGCAGATTACAGTAATGGAAAAGCAAGGTAAATCAGACATTAAGTGACTGTCAGAGCATGCAGGTGGATCAAGACAAGAGCAGGAATAGAAGAAGACTAACTGTGCCAAGACCCAAGAATCTTGTAATATAAATGAAGAAGGGAAAAACAAAACAAAACAACCCCAACAAAAATAGGACTGCTTTACACTGCCTCCATCCTTAGTCACCCAAATGCTTGTCTGCAACAATGTAATCATTAGAAGTCAGAAAAACTCTCAGTATTCCAGTTCCTCTATTTATAATGAAATGAGACTTACAAGTTGCCCAAGTGGCAGATAGATTTTGAAGGAACAAAAGAAATGGCATCAAAGAAATAGAGGATTTTTAAAAATAAGCTAACAAGTCTACTCTTCCATTTGTAATTTAAAGAAATGTAATACATATATAAGGGCCCACATATTTATATTGCCCTATTGCAGTTTATGAACTATGACTCAGGAAATGCAGCAGCAATACACCTAGATTCTCAGAAGTATTCTTCATACACGAGTTCATTTATACTTCCATAAGACAACACAAAATAATTAACTTAGGTTTTAAATTTAAAACAATACCTTAGTTGTACATGTAGCACGCAAAGGTTCAACGAGCCTATCCAACCTCTGCAGCACTGCGCTTGGACAAAGGGTAGACAATCTCACCAACATTAAAAAGGTTAGCATCTAGGTTGAGAGAAACCAATTCAACAATCAGTTACGCTCAGCACATATACGGAGATATATTTCCTACAATGCTGTGTAACCTTTTTAACAGCAACACTTCAATGAAAAGAGCAAATATAGTGAAGTGCTTAAGCATATGAAGCAATATTTTTACCATTTCAGTCTACTCGCTATTTAAAATATTTTTACTAAGTCCCTGCTTACACAGAGAAAAATGACAGCTAACCTTAATATCATAGTGATCCTTCAGGCCATCTTCAACGTGGTTTAAGAATTCAAATATATCTAGTCTATCCAAACAGCTATCCAAAAGAGTATACATGCACTCAAAAGCTGCTTTCCTTATGTCCAACCCATCATCAACTGTATGCTTAAATGGTCCCATTTCCACCTGTCAGCAAATAAAAAACAAAGTTAAGAAGTAATATATTTAGAAAAACAAAGAATCTACTTACATTTAGCACTGTTTTTCTTAGTTAACATACCTCTCTGATTAATTCCTTTCTGACTTTTGTTTCATTGTAAAGATGAGGAAGCACAGTATCTAAGAGGTCCCTTATTAATGATGGTTTATTGTGTGCAGCTGAGTTAAATGTCACTAGGGCTACTCTCCTGACATTGAGATCCGGGTCCTCCAATGTTTTCAGAAAATCACCTGCAATCATGTAGAGAAATAAGTCAACCTATGAGGATGTTTTTCATTTGCTACTTTAAAAATACCTTTGCTTAGTTTCAACCTTTCAAAAGGACATATTTAGTGCAGGACTTATTTTGATGTAACACAGACCGATACCTGCTATTTTAGCATGATTATACAAATAAATCTATCTAATTATAATCATATCAAGAGTATTATATAACTGAGATATATAGCATTTCAGATAATGAAACAGAAGTAAAAAAACACCACCAAAATAAATGGCTATCACTTAATATTTCAACTTTTTTTAAAAAATGTATAGCATGTAAATTAATGAAAATTATATTTAACACAATCTTTCCTTTTCTCCATTAAAGTCTCTCAGAATATGCATTAGAAAACTAATTTAAATTCTGCAGTTCAAGAATTAGAGAACACCTCTTATGGAAACTATCAATATATTGATTTTTAACCCCTAAATTGGCATATATTGAGAATTCCTAAATTACCAGAAGATAAGCCCACGCAGTATATATTAATGTAGCAACACCTCTCATGCCATCCCACCCCACCACACTCTCTGGGCATTTTCAATTTAGAATGTCTATAGTTCTACAACACAGCCTTGTTAAAATAAATGCCTGCAGGAATAGATCATATTTTTCCCCAATGTTTGTAAGTTTTACTAGCAACTTCCAAGAGGAGTGAAATTTTTATAAGGAGAAAAATAAAAGGATGTAAACATCAAAGTGACTTCTACACGGAAAAAAAAACCCCGGGTAACAAAACTAAAGATGACTGAGATTTTTAAAGTACTAGATACCAATAGTTTTTTGACTGGATAATCAATAAGTATTTCCAGAAACCAAACAGGCAAGACAGCTTCAGTGGGAGGGACAGCAGGAGGAAAAACCCACAAGCATAGTCAATTCTTTAACATATTATTAAAAAATTTTAAGCTTAGGGATGAAAATAATACATAGGAACTGACACCACTTCCCCATAAATAAAAACCTTGCTCTCTACAAAACTGTATGTTTTCAAAGATTAATCTTTTTTCCCCCTATTAGTTTTAGCACTATACACAATTTTTACAGATCTTTAAACCTGTAATCAAGCCACTATAAAACATTCACCATAGCATATTAAACAAATCTACAATACTCTGTCATACAAATGAAGAAAGATCAAAAAACTACAGCATTGCAAAGCTCTTCATCACACTGATGTTATACTGAAAGCTCCGATTACCTTATCCCTGTAAAAATATACACGCTTCCAATAACGTTCAGATCACAAAGCATTATAGAATCCTAAGGAGCTAAATTTACAATTTGCCACCTGGTAATACTCAGAATTCACATGTGCATATATATTTTAAATGACTGAATGTCAAATATTTCCAAGACCACCATTCTGGGTAAAGACAGTACCTTACTACATCAAACTGATATAATTTGGGAAGAGCATGAGAAAGGAAACCAGCTTTTGGGTACCGTCTTCCTAAAAGCCCTACCTCATTGTATTCTTTGCCCATCACAGCTTCAATACATACCATTTTTATCACACAAATTTTACTGCTCAGAATTCAAAGAAGCTAGAATTAATAGAAATAGTTGGCTAGTATGGAAATATTTTATAACTGTTCCAACAGTTACCATTAGCAGCTAATTCTGGTACCTGCAAAATATTTTTTTCTGAAAACACAACAAACAATTTTAAGTGCAATTCTATTGCTTGAAAATGTAGAAGCTGTTACTAAAGTAAAGAACGTACCTATGCAGTTCTTCAAGAGTGGGTCTATGGGTTGTGGATGATCAGAAATAGTGAACTTGACAGCAGTAACCACCGAACTTCGAGCATATGAGGACCCTAATAGGAAACAAATGTGTAAATATGTAACAACAGAACAGTACAACTACAGAATTTAAGTCATGTTCAATTCCATTCTTTTTAATCCTATGATACTCTTAAGAACACTAAAGAAGAAATGTTACTTATTACTAGCAATGCAATGTTTTCTCCATAGATGTTCTTGTGTTCCATTTTAAACAGGGGAAGAGAAACCATAACATTTGTAATAAACATTTAACATTATCTGCTACAGAAAATTCAAGTAATGAGCCTATTAGGACAGATTTTTTAATTCACCACATAGGCCTACAAACCACTCTCCTCTTTAAAGCAGAAGCACACGAAGAAAACACAATATTCTTGATATGAAACTGATTAATGCACTATGCATAATGATCCTTCCTAATGCTTAAAAATTTCAAAATTCTTATCTGAAAATTAGGAATACTGTAATTTAAACCAAAGTGTCAACATGTTGCAACTGGTTTGTCAAGTAGTGCTGTCCCTTTGTTGCCCATGCTCCTTCCCCTTGAAGTTTATAACTCTTAGTTAAACACAACATCATTAATTGAAATACCACAGTCTGAAAGCAGACCATAAAATTAATTCATGTTATGTATGACTAACTTCTTCTAGTAAAAATGGAACCATCTAAGCTTCACATTGTTGGGACGGGAGGAAAGCAAAATTTCAAGAGTATCACAATTTAAGCAAATAATTTGCAAAACTAGATCAATTTATTAATAGATAGCATAAGACCATTTGCGACAATATGTAGATGAGTTACTACTACTCACCTGATGCCAAGTATCCCTTGAGTCGTGGAAGTAGAGTCTCTGGGTCTATTAATGTAAGCTTGCCCAAGCATTCAGCAACAACATTCCTTGTACCCTCTTCTGCACATTCGCAGTGTTTCAGGAGTAAGGCCCAGATGTTCTCAACATATGGTTTGAGACCAATCACTGATGCAGAGCTAATTATTTCTTTCAAGGAATGAAGAAGAAGGTATTGCCTCTTAGGTTGACTGGTTATTTCTTGTAAGACAAATGGCAGATACTCGGGAAGATTGCCAACACTAATACTGCCTAATGCATAAGATGCTGCTGATTTGACTTCTTCACTAGGAGAAGAGAATGCTTCTAGTATTACAGACTTCAGCTCAATTTGTCCACTTAAGTCAATGTGATGCCCAACTTCCCCAAGAGAAAGCAAAGCCAAAAGCCGAATGGAATCCGTAGACCTTGAGTTCTTGACATCTTGAATGAACTGACCTACAACAGCTGGTCCTTCCTTAGGGCAGGCTCGAGTAAGGGCAGCAACACATTTGGCAATAGAATAGTAAGACTGCTTGTGAGTAAGTGCTGTGCTCTGTGAGTACACTGGACCCGTTAACATGCGGAGTAAATCCATATAGCCTAAATTATTTGTACCAGTCACAACCAAAGCTTGGAAAAATTCTAGCATGGCACTGAGTGCTCCACCCTGAAGTAGAGGCGATCTCACCAGCCCAATAAGTTCATTGAGAATGGAGCCACTGATCTTTGACAGGGAGGAAGGATATACTTTAGCCAGCGTTGTCAGAAAACTGATGGCCATCTGCGATACATGCATATCGCTTTCACTAATAAGAGGTGGAAGCTCATCCAGGACAGCATCAATCATGGCAGCTGTCAAGCTGTCACTGTAATTCTTAATTAAAATATCTAGAGCAGAAAGAGTGCCCAGTTTCAAGGCTCGCTGGTTCTTTCTCAAAAAAGAAGCAAGAATAGGAACGCCTTCTCCAAGGATTGGTCTCAAATCTATCTTCAAAGGAGAGCCAGCAATCAATGTCATGGCCTTCACTGTAGTTAATCGAGTGATCTCATTCTTCAGTCTCTCTAAGAAGATCTGAAGTGTACTAGGCAGGTCTGTGCCTAGGCTGTCACCAAGGCTACAAATAATTTGACCCATGCAAGATATTGCCCTTTCTTTTACCTCTTGATCAATGTCAGCAGCCTTTAATCTCTTAATTGTACAAGTAAACAAATCTTTGATGTAAGGAGTAGCATCAAAGGAAGAAGGCTGGTCTAAAGGACGAATGACTTTCACAAGTTGTTGGGTAACCAAAAGCGCCTCTGATGTTATCTTGTAAAATGGGTCTCCAACACAAGCTACAACTGGAGGTACCAATGCTTGAACATGAGGATGAAAGACTTGGGGAGAATGATTGCAGAGGATCACATACAAACAGGACAAAGCATCTATCTTCAGATTAGAAGAACTTGATTTGTCATTCAGTGAAAAAATTATTCCTGGAAGAAAAAGAAAAATGTATTTTTAGGTTAGGTATTTATATTCTATTAGAACACTTCAAAATTTCTGAAGGAAGGCAGCTATATTCAAGCTATGTTTTCCTGCTCCCAGCCTTTCTTGAATGCTTCCAAGCTCCCTTCACCATTTTATTCAATCAAATAGTTTTCAAACTTCTTCTACACAGAGGGCATGGGGCATTTGATGTTTGTGATGTATTTTCTTAATTATAATGGGATTCTGAACCTTTAACTTTTCCAAACTTACTTTTCCTTGTTACTTCAAAATTCAACATTTTAGGTCCCAAATGCTAAAATATGGACAATATTTCGCTCTGTTGAGATGAGAGAGAAGGCAATTTGATCTTGCAATTAAGAAGCAAATTAACTTTTTTTTTAGATATAGAAGAAAAAAAATCTCAATCTTAGAGCCAACCCTTGTTTTCAAGATTAGTGAAAATGTGTCACTAAAATATTTATATGGATCCACACAGTAGCTAATTATTTTGCCAATTTCTTTAAATAGAAGCAGCACTTCTAAGCTTTTGCAAAAAGCAGTCAAGACTTAAAGATTTCAAAACTTCACACCCAATTTACTAATAAATCTTTACGTTAATAATATGCTTCTCATACCTGGTACAAGTACAGGAACATGTTGTGTTAGGGCTCCAGGTAATACATTTACTAGCTCAGTCAGCATGTTAAAGCAACACTGACGAGTCTTCACACTTTTCTCCTTCATCTGTTTGTGCAAGGCTTTAACTATGTTGGGGACCTGTAATCATTGCACATCTGTTAATTGATTCAATAGCTGACATTTCTTTCATCTTTGATCACTAGGGGGATATAAAAAAAGGTGTGTGTCCTACCCCTCCATTTCTGACTTCTCTACAGAACTAGAAAAGTTATAAACACTGGGAAATGAAGATCCAAAAGAATTGCTATCCAAAAAATAGTAATTTAACTTTAAAAGTTGAGATGAAACAAAACAAAACTAGATTTGCATTAATAAAACTGTAGAGAGCAACAATTCAAAAGTCATCCAAATAATTAAGTTAGAAAAAGTTTTTCAGCACTATCGTTTTTATTCTGCAAATAAAATACATTGTAGCAAATCAAGTTTTATCTTGATCATTAGAGCTTACGTCTAATACACAAAATAATTATTTTGCTTTGGTAATTTGGCTAAACTCATAGGACATGCAACTTTTACAGGTGACAGTAAACAACTGAAGTCAGATAAGCACATTTGCATGAGTTGGTAATTTCAGTTTCCAAGACTGCTGCGCTTTTCTGGGCCAGTTTACCTGGCTTGCTCTCTTTGTTAGTACTACAGTAATAAACTGTAAACCTGTGTATGAAGAAAGTATGATATGGCATATTTCAAGAACTATCCTTATGAACAAGGCACAACTTCAGTGTGTCTTCTCAAAGGTAACAAAAATCTTGACAAATAACCTGACTCTGAAGCATTGTCAAAGGTGTCTCTCCTTGTTCCATTGCATCAGGATCGCAAAGCCAACTTTGCACAGGCCGAGTTTGTTTTAAAAGAGAAAGATATGCATGAAAAACATCTGCTTTAACATTCTCTTCACGTTCTTTGAATCTGGCTATTAAAGCAGGAGATACAGTTTTGTAGAATTCTGGAAGCATTTCATGTCGTGTGCTAACCACAGCATCCAGACATTTAGCAGCTGCACGCCTCACTTTCCAGCTCATGTCATCATCATCACTATATTCATCATCGCTCCCTTGAAAAAATAAATTATGCATATGTTCAAGTCTAGACAATCAAAGCATCAAGTTTTATTTTAAACAATTAATAAGAACACACTTGAGGTCTTTGTATAAGGCACACCAAAAGAAATAGGTTCAGAAGTATGTTAAAACATACATAAAAAGACTTCTAAACTGCCTAAATCGAAAGGCTAATTATTTTCTCTGCAAATTTTTTCACACTAGTCTTACACATGTATTAATTTAAACTGCAAACAGGACAAGGTGGTTCCCATCACATTTACAGTCTGACTACTGATTTAAACCATATTCCTCTTTATTCATGACACAAGCGACAATGCAATTACTAGCTGATCAAGATTTAACAAATTATTCTGTTTGTTTCTTTGTAGGAATAAATCAAACCATACTCTGCCCCCAAAAATGATAACAAAATATACAATAAGCAATACAAATTGACTTTTCAAGTGCTAACGCAACCACTACGCAGCTCATTCATTCTTAAAGTAATGAGAATGCTATGCTCTGGGTTCAGATTATTTGTGTGTTCAAGTTTTTATAAAGCTTACATATGGCAAGGTATTGCCACCATATTAACAATATGTTATGCCTTTTAGTCGATACCAGTTTTTATCCTATAGAAAAACACTGAGTATTTTGCAATTTTCAATCTATTCTGATTTTATGCATTAGGTAACAACATAGTATAGCAGAAAGTAGTAAGAAGCCTTTCCCATGCTGAATATGTATTTTCAATTCATTAACTGATGCTCTTCTCACTTTAGTTATCCTACATGCTTCTGCCTTT
Source organism: Ciconia boyciana (assembly GCF_034638445.1). Lineage (NCBI taxonomy): Eukaryota > Metazoa > Chordata > Aves > Ciconiiformes > Ciconiidae > Ciconia > Ciconia boyciana. The sequence continues at coordinate 39,533,288 of NC_132934.1, read as the reverse complement.
TTCCACCTTTCAAGTATTTTAAAATATTTGTCTTGTACTTTATGTTCACCCTTGGAATTATTTATCCCCAGCAACAGCATCCTATACTTTTATTTCAAGAAGTGAGTTCATAAGGTATGTTTAAAAACAGTACAAAAATTGAATACAAAAGTATACAAGTAATTAAAATGCTGGTACTTAGTAGCAATACCACCCATATCAATTTTCTCAGATGAGTGCAGGTTCACAAGCTCTTCCTCTCCCCCAAACCAAAAAGAGAAAATACCTTGATCATCATCATCACCACCATCAGCATCCATAGCATTTTCATCTTCATCTTCATCATCATAATTGTAATTAGGATCATAGGTAAGATATTTAAGACAAATGTTTATAATAGTAGATACATGAGGATAAACTTCTTTAGGACATCTGTGTAGTATAAAAATACAATCAATGTCAAATTACTTTGAAGAATTAAAATATTTCTAAAAGACTTCATGCCACATACTGTACTTTGGAGACATTAGCCAAACCAAGTACCATCAATGCATCCATCTGAATTACAGAAATTCAGAAAGGCAGGTCAGAAAGGGCAATGCTACTATGTAACTGGATCTGCTAGACTGGAAGGTTGCAGAGGACCAAGATACGCCTTTGGATATCAATTTTTTGTCACCATTGTTGGACAACAAATATTATTAGAACGCTTTCACCCTCCTGTTTGCGTAACTAGCAACGGCACAGTAAAAAGTTTCTGAAGTACAGACATAACACACTGCTTATCAGTTAAGCTACAAGACAGAGTTATAGCAACAGTTCCAGCTCAAAGCTTGCAAAAATATTTTGTACCAAGGAGACTGTCTCTTGACAGCTTACAACCAAATGGCCCACTATTAGATCTTAAGAAAGCCTGAAATAGGTACCCAAGAATAACTTACCTCCTAACAAAGGATTCAAAGGCTTGAATGCAATACTCTCGTAGTTCATCATCATCTACATTACAAAACTTTACAACCAAAGGAATTATTTTCTCAAGATATTCACCTGGTAAGAGGAAAAAATTAGCAAAGTAATTACTCTCATCTAAAAACTTTTAAAGTTACAGATAATTCATATATTTTTCTTACCTATTCTATGACCTGCTTGCCTACTGATAGCAGCAATACACTGTATATAGGTCCTAGTTGTTGACATGGAATCATTTTTAGACAGCTCTGTCAACAGATGTTCAATGAGGTCAACAAAAACCATATTGCCACAACTCATAACCAGGTGACCAAGAGCAATGATGGTTCTTTTCCTCACAGCAAGTCTGGGGCTAGTCAGCTGGGGGAGCAGACAGGTCAGAATTGAAGGATGGAAGTTAACAAGCAGTCCTCCTTGCCTTAAAACAGACAAAACACAAACTCAAACCAATTGAATCTAGATAACTTTGTTCATATACTGTACAACAATTCCTTTAAATATTCCCCAAACATCACAAAGATTCCAATTAAGTCTTTAAATTTAAGCTTTTGGAACTTTTAAAAAAAGAAATGAGTTTAAAATATACCCTCAAAGCAATAAACATTAAAATAAGCTTAAAACTATAGTTCTCAGAAGATTAAATAATAAAGTAATCTATCAATGAACTTATCTTCCATACATTCACTTTTTTTTTTCCTAAATGAAGTGTCACCTATACTTAATACCTTACCATATTATTTCACACAACTTAAAGTAACTTAAATTTAACATCTGGAAAATTCAAGTTCAAGCTTTAAGGAGTATTCATCAGCATTCACCAGCATTTTGGAAGAGGGATGTTTACCTGCTCAGCATATCAGCCATGATATCCAGTGCCTCCAGTTGAACAGACACATCTTCCTGCTTGGCTATAGCACTAGTGAGACGCCCTGTGATCTTTTTGCAAACATTAGCTGCTAATGCAGAACCTGAAAGTACAACAAAACCTCAGCATTTTCATAATTTAAAAAATACAGTTTTTAACACCAGAGATCATGTTTGTGACTATGGAAAGCAACCTGATCTCAACATGGAAAGCAACCTGATCTCAACATAAAGAAGCTTTTCCCACCCAACAAAACAAGCTTGAACAGCCAGTTTGTTTGCTAATCTAACATACACTCTGCATTAGAGCTGAAAGACTATCTATGCAGAAACATACTGAGAAGGAGGGCTTCTTAATTATTCTGTAAGGTATATACAACAGAAAGGACACTGCTTTTGGCAGGGCAAGCAATGGAAAGGGAAGGCCGAGACAAGTCTAGAGCAATAAATGAAAGGACTATAGGTAAAAATAAAGGAATAAACTAAAAGGTAAGGGGAAGCACAGAAGCAGATAGAGCCACCTCTAAAAAACAGCTGTATAACGAAAAAGCAAAATAAAATTATTTTGCACAAGAAGCTACTTAAATAATAAGTACCTAAAATACTGCTGAAAGATTTGAGAAAGGGGGAAAAAATGTATTCCCAAACTATTATAAAACTCAAGTAAAAATGTCTTCACCACAACTCCACAGTTCCCCCATCCCACAACTGTCTAACATTGTTCAGAGTAATTAAGATAAGAGAAGAAACTCATGTCATGGTAACAGCTAGCCAATGGCTAGAGCTTATCTTCATTTGCGTGAAGCTTTTTTAATCACACTTTGGGAATTTTGATGTGAAATTAATGTCATTCTTAATGATCATCTGTTGATGTGAAATTAGTATCATTAAATCTAGTTTATATATATTTATGGCTTATTCTTAACTATATGACTAAACATAACAATTGGATGGTCAAATGTGTTACCATAGAGGCTATGAAAAAAGACAACAATCTATGTTTGAGTTGAGAGCAAGAAATAACACCTAGGTTCCTTTTGTATTAAAAATATTAATTATATTGAAAGATTTTGCTACATTTTTGTTTGAGCTTTACCTCCACCCCAAAGTCTCCTTTTGTGTAGGCAAACAAAAGAATAAGAGCTTAAACTGATTTACTTAAAATTAGTTATTTATTTTAAGTTTACACATCTCACTACTGCTTGATAAAAGCAAGATTTACATGTGGACTTTCAATAAAGGATGTTAAAATCAGAGCCTTTTTTTTTTTAATTTAAGAAACCTCAGTCTCTAAAAACTGCATTTCCAAAGCCTTTTTAATCAATTCTCTATTCTCATTCATATCCTATACTACGGTACCTGAAAAGCACTTGAATAAAAAAGTAATGCCATTAACTGATGAGCTGTTCATCATTACTATCTCTTTTGGAGGAAAGACTGCCTTCATTTAAAACTGCAGTTAAGCATTTCAGCAATTTAACAGGCAATTGTTAGAAACACAAGGTACTTTCCAAAACTGGTACTTACCAGAAACTGAGACAAGAAATCAGATCATTGAAGAAAAACATCCAAGTTATAATCAATTTTATAGTATACTATCAATCAAAAAGCAAGATGAGATTTAGCTATTACTACAGCCTAGAAATGTTCCACCAGGCAGTTATTAAAATAGGAGCTTTTACACTCAATTTGTTATACCGAAGTTCATATACTGTAAGTTTGTTTTTCACATTAATGCAATTCCTCAGTAAAAATAGTTTTTAAACTAGTAAAATCTGGAAATACAGTCAGAGAAAAAGAAACTAAAAGGATATTTGTGTCATACATTTTTCCTCTGACAGAAATTAGTTCCAATGTTAAATGAACTGAATCCTCTTCACTAAAGGACCCAGCTTTTACATTTTTTTAATTAGTAATGAAACAATAAAACTAGATAGTCTTGAGTACAAAATGCCTTACCACTGGAAGCTGGGGGGAGTTCTCCAATCACAGTTTTAAGGCCAATGCTTGAAATGTCACGTAACTGTTCTTTATCTGAAAGCATGTTTGTACAGAGGGTATCTACAATGGTTTCCACTTGATATTCCTTCACTTTACTCACCAAAGGGCCAAGGCTGTATAAACAGAAGAAAAGTATTAAATCTGCAACCTTAAATAAAATGCCTCATTTTATTTCAGTATTTTGCATTCAAGTCACAAACTTAAGGTTGGTTTTGGTAACAATATAAAGCAGAATTTTTAAAATTTGAAAACCTTCAACTGGTTGGGTTGATAACCTGCCTCCAAACATCTAGTAACAAAATACTGGCATAGTACATGTTTTTTATCTAGTGGTGGAAACTGTTTTTGCATGGCTGTTCTGCTTCAGTCTCAAAACCGGAGTCCCTCTTACTTCTCACTTAACGCCAAGATTTATAACAAAAGGTACCTAGTCAGAGCCATCAGTTCATGTGCTTGACCATCAGTGCCTGCTTACTTCACAGACAAATAAGCAACTTTCTTAATTACTACATCTTTATTCTACACAATGCTTGGGTTCAATCTCATATAGACTCAGACTCATTCTATACCTTAGAGTGCCTTCCTTAACAGAATGCAAACAGTAAAATAAAAAACAATGACATGGCATGCCCTCCTTCATGCAGACTCCAAGCACCACTATACATGCAGCACATAGTAACATTTCTTCTCCTTCCTCTGTATTGTGAGTTTTTAGTCATTCCAACTGTTTTGAGGATCATAACAATCTTATATTCGTTTGTCAAATGCTCCCATTTGTTCAAAATACTAAAACCGCAGATGTCCTAGTACAGTCTAGTTCATTGCTAAGAAACATAGCACCCTTCACCATCTTCCTAGCCCTATCACCAACTTTCAGCATCTCTCCATTGTTCATGTTCTGTTCCAAAAGGGAAGTTATGCAAAAACAGAGCCTTATATTGTCTCTATTTCCTTCCATTCACCTGTGAAAAACCTCCGTAAGAGGAGCTTCAAGAACTTATTCTTTCTCCTACTACCCCTCCCACTTCTCACTCCAAATTTCCTTATTTAGTTTCTCCCTATTTTTAAAACACCTGCCTTCAGACAAAGCATCTCAGAAATGGGAAATTAATTTTGAAAGACTTTAAATTACTGAATATTTTATTCTAATTCAACTCCCTCAAAGATACTACATTACCAACAAAGATCAAATTCTGAAAAAAGTGTTACAATCTGTGCTATAGCCATTTCTACCACGTTCCATCAAAAAACAGCACAGTTAACCTACGCATACAGCAACTACTCTGAAAGACATAGCTCCCTTGTATTGTAAGCTTCTGTTCTCTGCGTGTTGATCTTGCCAGCTACTCTCTCTTTAATTCTCTGTGGTAACATCTATAATATTACTATCCAATCAAGAAAGGGTGGTTACTAATGAGACATCAACACTAGAGGTGAGATGTGACATGAAGCTAAAGTTCTACCAAGCTTAGGTTCTGCACTGACCCTGACAGAAGCGAGAGCAGGAGGACAAGGAGCTGTGTGCAACCGTCACATAGGATAAAAAGCAATGGCTTGAGGCAAGAATGTAGACTGCAGTAGCGAGGACCATCTACAGAAGATGTTGGAATCGTGAACTGGAAGTGTAGCCCACCAGCAGAATTAACAGAAACACCATCTCCAGAATCTCCAGAAAACTACTATTCTAGTATCTCCAGAAAACTACTATTTATTTTCTCTTCCATCTGAATCAAAGGGATAATGAATAGCATTCTGACTTGGTCTTGTGCACAGACCATCCTCTAGCTGTTTTGCAGCTGCTCCAGATGTCCCACCAAGGAAATCCTACAGCCTGACTCTCAACGGCACCTCAATGTTTTTCCTCCTATGAAACACACTTCAAGTTATACACATCACCATCAAATTCAACTTCAGCATTTTCAAGAGACTTTACATGTGTGTTCTCAGTGTGAACTTTGATGAGCAGTAAAGTGTGAGGATTTTAAGTGAGCCCTTTGTATCAAAACAATCTGGTTAAGATTTTGAGGAGTGGAAAGACATGCACAAAGTTGTTATTTTTTAGGAAGCATTTTTCAAAAGCTTAAGTTTTGTTGCTGTTTTTATAAAAGTCAGGGTCCAACTTGCAGTACAGAAGTCAAAGTGAGCCTGTGCAATGGTTCCATCAGATTTGTGCTGTGAGGACAGAGAGCATTGAAGTGATTTCAAGTGCTAAGCTAAGAAGCCACATCTCCTACTGCAACTGACAGAGCCAAGCATTCTGGATCAGAAATCATGGATGTTTCTGTGGCTTACAAGGGAGGGTCCAAATTTTGCATCTGCCCTTCAACATCGTACACAATGTACACAGACAACCTCTCTATAAATCAGAAATATAAAACTGAAATACATGGAAATCAATGTATGAACAACTGCAGAAAAAGGAGCATCTTAAAGCCAATCATAAACTGATTATATTAGGACTACATTAGAATGTAGTGCCTCCCTATAAACTTCAGTTTTTTCCACACTGAACTTTAATACTGTATACATCTGCTTTTCATTAAAGTTGATTCTAGCAAAGCTAACTGAGACAAAAGTTATATCTATAGGGTTAGGAAACACTAATTTTGGTGAGTTGAAGTCAAACTGAAACCCTAGAGGAAAAATGAACGACTAACTTGTTATCAAAACAAGACTAAGATCAAGAAAGCAAAGCAAAGTTTAAATTTTCAAATATATGCCACTATTCACTACAAGTATGTCAGACTTTTGAGACTGCAATGGTTCAGGACCATGTGGTCACAACCTTATTGAAACATTAGAAGTATGCAGAAGTTTTACAAGCAGATGATGAAATTATTTGTAAAATAGATTAACATAACTAATAAAACAACTTTCAACTAGAAGTTGCCTAGTTTAACTCCTTGTCAAGTGCAAAGGGAGTATGCTGTCCAAAGACGAACTGTTTTCCCATGCTTAGAAAAAAATAGTAATATATGGAAAGTTGTAATATGTTAATTTGCACCGATTAATTTTCATTGATTTGAAACAAATAGGAATTATCAGACTTTTAAAACAGTTCAGCCACAAGTTAGTTTGATATACAAGGGTAAATATTTTTTCCCCTCCCCAAAACTAGCCTTTCAAAGCACTTTACAAAAACAAAACAAGCTCAAGACACTAGGAAAAAGGTGGGAAGAGAACTTCCAACTTCATATATTTGATTGTACAATGTAATAATGGAGTTGCCAGGTCATGGTACAGAGCTAAACCCTGATTAAGAAATATCAGTATGCAGCTCTAGTAAAATTAATAAATCAAATACATCATATTCTAATTGTACCAGATTACTGGAGAGAAACTATCTGGATGCAAAGTACTTCCTTTCAGACCTTAGTGATTACAATGGGGAAAAAAAGTGGTTTGGTTTTATTTCATAAGATTTTGAAAATTATTCTGAATTAAAAGCAAGTTTCACATTAAAAAAAGCACAGGCATTAAGTCAACTGCACAAAACCGGGGAGGAATAATCTATAGGCAAGCAGAAATTCTGTCCAAGCTAGCAAGATACTAAGCTCTCAAATGAAGACTAGCATTCTGAAAGTAGATACTCCAAAATCCAAATTAAGTTATGCCACTCAGGCAAAAACTTACTTTAACACTTAGTACTTAAATAATCTAATTCCCACATTATTGTATAACAGAAACCCACAAGTGTTTTAAGACAGAAAAAAACCACTCTTGAGTCTCTACAGTCTAAAAGAGAGTCCCTTTCTTAATTTATATGTATTGAGAGACAAGCACACAATGTACACAATGACAAGCAAAACAGTTTTTCTTGTTTTACTGGAAATGGCTCCGGAGTTTAAGCCTAACTCTCCAAGAACACAGCTGGACCCTGGGTTCACTACTGGCTAATAAAACTGTCAGCCAGGCAGCTGCAAGGGAATACACAGGTCAGAGATCACTATTCAGAAGGAAAGGCTCGAGGCTATGGCATTCAGCATAAAGGCACTGACTTTAGTTGAGCAGCTTAGTACTGTATTTGCCAAGAATGACAGCAAGAAAACCCCACATTTACTACCTTGCTGGTACTGCTGGGGAAAAAAGACCAATTCCTGCCTTGCTTTAGCAGTGGAGATCTGAGGATGCGTAGCTTAATTCCAAAGTGCTGTTAACAAGGAAATGTTATCTTGTATTAATTTTACTTGTCGACCTATACATGCTTTGTATTATCTCACCATTTTTTAAGGTGACTTGGCACCTTGGATCATACCAAGTTGACTTCTGAACGTATAGTCAAACTTGACAATGCATTTGCTCATTTTGAACAAGTCACTTTAGCAATCCTCACTTCTGGTCAGAGCAATTGTCCTTTGGGGGGGGGGGAACAACAGTCTGGTCAAACACAGTTTAGAAGCACCTACAGGGTAAATCCAAACCCACATGTTCCAAGTTCTTCTGAAACTCAGTCCTCTCTTCAGTCTCAGAGCATCAAGTTTTCCATTCCTCCTGCTACAAAGGCTCCCAAACACACTTGAAGTTCCCCACACCTTTCACACTTCCTGCCTTAGAAGTCCTCTCAGTCATTCCAAAGCCATCCCTCTCCACCATATAGCTCACACCACAGGACAACTGTAGACCCTCAAAAATCATTGTTCCACCCGATCTGGTCACCCATTTTCTCCACTCCTGAAAAAAAAAAAAAGACAGTGTTCCAACAGCTCAAACTAAACCGTTACACATAGCTAGCTGTCGGAGGGAGATAGACAGGAGGACTAGGCTCAGATTCAGAAGACCGCAAGCCAGTAATTCCAGTTGGACTCAAAGGGCTGAGATCTATGGCCTTCCCTCTTGGACAGCTAGCAGACATGGCTCTATACAGTAGGACAAAACAAAAATACATCTTCCATCCCAAAACCTGTTGTACGTACCCCACTGTTGCTGCCCTTCTTTCCCAGGTCCAACAATTCACAGCGGCAAGAGCTAATTATCATAAAAAATGCCCAACAGGACCAAAAGGCAGCAAGCAAGTAGTGCAGACAGAAGGAGGACATGGACAAGGGAGATATATCTATTATATAAAGCAAGCCCTTGCATTCAAGCACTAAGTGTGACCTACAATGCAATAGTAACCAGAGTAAGGTTCAAAGTTTTGGCATTAGTGGTCTGTCACCATGTTAGGCAAACTTAGGAGCTTCTCTTTTAATGGCCATGCTCGTAATGCCTTACCCCCATTAACTCAGAACAGTGTTTGCACTCGAGGCACAGCAGTTAGATTAACACCCAGGAATATGCAATTCCCAAGACAATCACACCTACCGCTTTCCATGCCTTCCTTCACAAACTGTAACCTGCTTGGTTTCCTTTCCTCCTTACCCACCATCACCCTACTCATGTGGTAAAACCTGCTGAGAATACTGGCAATTTGGGAATTTAAAAAAAAAAAAAAAAAAGGCAGAGGCAGCAAAGGCAAAACATATTTACCAAAACCATGCACTGAAATATCACATACAACTCAGTATTGTTAACGCACAAAACTTGGAACTAATTTGACATTAGCCAAATTAGGCCACAGACATCTGAAATTGATGCATTATGATAATCACAATGCCTCAAATTCAGGAAGACTGCAATTTAGAAATTTTGCAGAGTATTTTACGGAGATACACAGATATCTTAAAAATAAATACAAAAAAAAACTTCGGTGCAACACTTCTAGAAGATACAGCATACAGATAATCTCAATAAAACTGCTGAGATACTGACTGGTATCTGATAAAAGGCATAAAAAGAAGCCCTTTAAGTGCACAGAAACAAAGACGTAATGGTATGGTTTCTCACTTGCTTCAGCAGGTACACCTACTCCTGCAGAAATGAACAGCTCTGACAGAGCACCCTTTGTTAAAAAGCAGCCAAACCTCAGGCCCCAACCTGGCACTGCCCTTTAATTTAGGAAAAGGGCATTGTACTGGAATCTTTAGATTCCATCAAACCATCTCTACAGCTACTAAACCCCTGAGAGTAGGGGTTTAGAAGACCATATCTACAATCTAATCTGGTCATTTTACTGCTTCAATCATGTTAAATTAATATTGCAATCTTATTAAAATAATTTCTGGACACTGATAAAGACCTTTTTCCTCCAACAGATAAACTCCTGATAAATTTGTACACAAGCATTTGCCAACACAGATTATTACCAAGAATTATCTCCCAGACTCAAATACATCAAGCCATCCCTGACAGCATTCCTAAAAGTTGAAACATTTTCTCCAGTTGCTCAAAAAGCTCACAGCTTTCTCTACAACTTGATTTCACTCTTCAGCCAAGCCTTCCCTTCACAGCGTTTTACGGACACATCACTAGTTTCTCTTCAAATACACACCACTGCCAGTGAGCGGCTACTCACAGCATTGTTGCACTCGTCTACCCTTGGTGCATAGTAAATTGTTTTGCAAGCGACACAAGCACAAATCACCTAGAACAGAAACAATCACAATTCCAAGGCATGATGACTGTCCACAGTAGTCCAGAGAAACTCCCTGTGCGTTTCAGTCAACAGACTACCATATACAAAGGTGCGAGTGCAGAATCTATAGAAACCATTTCACATCTGTAACGCTGCATGCTCCAACAGAAGTACTGTAAATAGAAGCATTAGGAAGCAGGAACAAGCACATGTGCAATTATGGAATTCATCATATTCATATAAAACCAAGTAACAGTATCCCTTCAAAAATATGGCAAGTCTTCAGGGTAGCAATCTTGAAAGTTTGCTTTTGATCAGTTGTGAGTGAGTTTGCTATCTCGTTGGTGAGATTCCAGGTGGCAATATCATCCCTTCTTTCACTGCTAGAAAGGTCATGTCTTCTGCTTTTTGCAGTTTGCAATGACTTGTGCAGTTCTATGAAAATACATCTTCCACTTCCTAGAGATCTGCAGCTGACACCATCCTTTTACACATCAACTTTGACAGACCAGAAGCAGACCTCCACCAAAAAACAGTTGTTCCATAAGCAAAAACGTCTGAAATGATGGTAAGGATTTTTTTTAAACCCAAACTATTGAACTACTACTAAATTCTTCTGATTTAAATATGTTTATTTTTCAAGTGTAACCTACAAGTAAAATAATCACACCAAAGGCTGGTCAATTAGATCCATCTCAATTAAGTATAGGAAACGCTTTTTTGCTGATGTTTTAAAGATGACCAAACCACTGAAATGACATTCACACAAACACTTGAAATTACAGTTTCTAGAAAGTGTTAAACCAGATTTTACCTGAATTAGCATCTTCAGTCCTATTTATTCAGCCTATTAGTTCAATAAAGCTGACATACTAACTATGAAGTAAATTTTAAAACAGACTGCCTCAAGCTTTTCTGGCCTCTAAAATCAGTAGATATCACTTATAGACCTTATTATTAGTCCCAGATTACAAACCAAGCTTATCAGAAGTTGAACATAAACTATAACCTTCTTTTATAAAATCAGTTCTGAACACAAAGCTTTTGCACCTAAGGATGTATTTTACACATTTGGAGGCAGTTTCAGATGTTGTTTCAAGTGCTCTGATCTTTTCCCTTTCACTACCCAATAATTTGTGTCCGGTTTCTCTTGAAGTCAAAAGCTCATTCCGCTGCCTACGAAAATAAACAGTGGCTATAACACAGTGTCTCCTTTAAGTTACATCAATTTGAAAATAAAGGTGTTCATAGTGTAGCCCCTTATTAGGAAGAGGGACACCAACTCATAATCAATTATAGTCTCAAACCGGAATATTTTAACAGCTCTCAAATAAGCACATTTACTTACAAAGAAGAGTTAGAATTCACAAATGAAAAAAAAAAAATTTATTCAAATCACCAGCATAGCGTGATGTGCAGCAGTGTATTACCACAGCATCTAAAACGCTTTAAAGCTGCTGAACTGGATCAGCCACACAACAGCCAATATGCGCATCATCCTGTTCGCACTAATGACTCACACTCACAGCATCAAGCAGGGTTCGCTATATTGAATTACTGCCCAGAGAAGTCACACTGATATATGCAGAGAAACTACAGTATCACAAGGGAGGAATCGCTGAAAGTACTTACTTTAATCCTACTTTTTTTTCCCCATACATATATGTGCATTTGTTTGGGTTTTTACAGGTTCCAGGAAACATTTCACAGTGTAAAACAATAAAAATTTGTAAGTATAGGTTTAAATGGCAGAATATCAAACTATAGATAACTGCTCAAAATGAGAAGCGGTTCATCCTTAAACTGCAACACTGAACATAGGAAACAATTAATGTGCAATTTGGGCCAACAGAACATTACCAACTTTATCAGCAATTAAGAATAAACAGTCCATCCAACACAATACCTATGCTTAGACAAACCATACTGCTTGTCTAATCCAGATGCACATAATCTTGGCTAGAGCTACAGCCAGTATAACTATGACTGCCATGAGGTGCACAGGATACCATGCTGGACTACACTAACAGCCTTAAACTAAGAATATGCTGTAAGAATGCCCAATAGCATTTTCTACATTGGCTGACCATAAAACAGCCTATGACTATCACATGAAGCAAAAAACAACTCCTCCAGAAAAAATGTAGACAACAAGAATACATTTAAAATTTTATATGCTTTTAAGAAAAACAAGGTGAACAACCTGCAGTTACTGATCTAGTTTGCATCTACTCCCTGTAATAACAGAAGCTTGACTAATACTCTCCTTTCCCTTCTGTAGGGTCAAAGCTTAGAGCAGGTTGACTTTTACTCTGAAGAATACTAAGGCAGCTCATTCATTTTAATTTTTATTCTGAAATGAACTGCACAATCATCTTGCAAGGTAAATATTCATGAACTCTCAACCTAACTTCTGCTAACCAAAGAACACTGTTTTATCCTGTCCAAAAACAGTGTAATATAACTGAAAGGATCAAGAACAAAATCACTAGGTGTGCTTTGAAGAGATAATAAGAAACAAGTCCATCAGCATTTTAACCAATAGAGCCCTTCCTACCCAAATGTGAAAGCAAGCGGCAGATAAGGAAAAACCAGGAACACTGCTTACTTGATGCTATGCTTGTCTAAAAATAAATGCTGCTTTAAGGCTGCTCCAAGTTGTTTTAAATCTGCTCTGTTCAGTGACCTCAAGAATCAAACCTTGAAAGAGTGATCCTTCTGCAAGAGATTCTTACCTGCTCAAGGAGTGATCAATACCTTTGCCATTCACAGTGTTTCCATTGATCTACCTGTAGAGGAAGCTCTCCTAACAAACTGCAGATCTTTCCTCCCTTCCTCAAAGAAAAATCTGTTTCAAATACAGATTCAAAGGTATACAGGATTGTCTTAAATCCTTTTTCTATGAAAGAGGGAATCTATACTTAAATGGGTCATCGAGTACCAGTCTGATGAAAGTTCCTGCTGAGAGTCTCTAACGTTCACCAGAGCATTTAATTAACAGAGATCTAATTTATGCTTTCCTCAGCTGAAAGTGCCAGCAAATCTGTAACAGAAATACACAAGTAAAGTACAACACCACAAAATATTTAAAAACCAAAAAGTCAAGAAAAATATGCTGGCTTAATTTAACTTCGCAATGCATCAGGCTTACATCCAGTGCTGTAGTAGACGGAAGGCTTTAGATCGGCTTGAACTGTCTTAGAAGAACTACAGCCTAACAGTGTTCAACCTGTCTCATCCTTCACGCCCCACTTCTGGCACTAAGCCAGAAGAAAACTAAGTCCCCAAACCAGTCTACAACAAAATCAGATAAGCAACAGTGCAAGAAAAGGGACAAGGAGGGAGAGAACAGCAGAGCAGCAGCAGCATTAACTTACACTGGATTAAAACTGTCATGGAACAATACCATGAGCATAACTGCCTTAAGAAGAGAAGATTCTTTTAAGGTGGTTTTTTTTGTCCTCAAAGCATATCTGCAAGTGACTGGGATGCCAAAAAAAAACTTGATAGGTTCAAGAATGTACACATTCTAGGTGAATGTTCACAATTTACCTGAAAACTTTTCCATCGTGTTTCTTGTCCCATTACAGTAAATTTAATACTGTTCTTTAACATTATTTGGATTTCTCGAAAAGACTCCAAACTTTAAGTAGATCCTGCCATTTTAATTAAATCCAAGAATTTTATCAGTATGTCAAAGTAAACTTTAAAAATAGAAGAATGGTTAGTAAGAAAAGAACAGGACACGTGCACATGCACACATACATACACAGGCAGCCACCTATTTTCTCATTCTCTTCCCTTTGCAATCTTTCTTTAATGTTTTAATAAACATTACTTGTACTTTAGGTCCAAAATTCTAACATTGCCATTAAAGACTGTGATATATAAGCTGTGTCTATGTGCATTAATCTAAACTTCAGGGTAAGTTTAGGATGTACATTAAAGATGAGTACTGCATGTATGCTGCAACATAACTCTTCCACAAAATGCTATTTCACACAAAGACAATTCTAAGCCTGAGCCAAGTTTCAAAGTAATCTATTCTTCTGATTGAGTACAAGTAATCTGTTTCAGAGCCATAGAACTTAAGCTGTACCACAAGGAACTTTGACATTTCAGAAGTTTGAATTAAAGAGAAACATGACATTTTGTGTTGTTTGTTAAAAAAAAAAAGGGGGGGGGGGGACGGGGACATGACATTTTAACAACACTGCAACCCTGGTGAGAGTAGGAAAAAGTAGTGACAATTATATTACTATACTGCTAATACTAAACTTTGGCTTGAAACTTGCTATTCCTAAACTAGTTTCTCTGTGAAAGGTTTTGGTTACCATCACTTAAAACTTTTCAGAAGCTGAAGCAAGTACTGCTTCTAAGTACATAAGCACATGTACACACAGGCTTTAATTTTCTGCTTTGCTAGTCTGATAGGGCAAACTAAAGAACAACAAGCTGAAACTAACTCAGCTAGTCTCAGTGTGAAACTTCTCTTCAAAGCTGTCCCAAGCTCTTGTGGAGTAAGTTTACTTTAATCCATGCCTCATGGAATATAAGTAGCATAGATGGAATATTAAAAAAAACCCCTGAGCTCATGAACAAGAAACATTCTCAGGAACACTAGAAGCTTCCTAACAGAGAGGCCCTCCTTAAAGGACACAAAGTCAGAAGGTCCAAGTACAAAGTACAAAAAGTATGTCATAATAAACATAGCACCTCTTCAAAGGGTGCTCTGGAAAAGCCACACCACATGTAAAGTTAAATAAAGTGATGAGGAGAGGGTACTGAAGCAACGGAAGTCTCTGAAATGCAGTAAAACATTTACAGTTCCTGTAAAGCACGTAAAACCATTAATGCAGTATTCTGAATGTTAGTGAAGAGGTAAGTTCCATATTTTATAACCAAGACCATGTATTTACCTTTTTATGTTTTTACCTCTGCTTGAAAACTACCCCAATACTACAATTCTTCCCCTACACATCATCTATCTTCTCACGGTCAAATATCAATGTGGCAACTACCAATGAATTATAATCTTTAAAAATCTATTTAGTGTTCAAGAATTATCACTAAAGAACAAGCATGTCATTCATATACTTTCAGCAAGGACTGCATGCACTATTTGTCACCTGAAACCCCAAATGTTAATCTGCAATGTCAACAAAAGATGGTTCTGTAAGAAACTACAATTAAGGCAGGTAGCCTACAAGTACAAGGGTTCCTTTGTGGACATCAATTTCACAATTATTTTGTGTAGCCGTGGTCCTTTAAGTTTTTCAAAAGTGCTTTATGTTGTTCAGTCATTACACAATTCTTTACACCATAGAAAAAGAATACCTACCATTTGACAGCTAAGTTTTGCACCTCACCATTTTTATCTTCCAGTAATTTCAAAATCATCTTCACCACCTTTCTTTCGCTGTCATCATCCAGCTTGATAGAATCTTTCTGTAGTTCTGTCATCAAGTCATTAGTAGCCATAAACCTGACAAAAGATAGTCAGATAATTATTGCTAAAAGGATACGGGTTATTCACAGTGCTCAGGATTCAAGATTCTCAGTTTCCACCATTTGTTATAATAAATCATTTGTTAAATAAATATATATTTTAATAATCATAAACCATTTGTTAAATAAATCACATTTAACACTGGATTACTGTTACCTGCTTTGTGATGCAAGTAGCATTTATTTTAGTTATAGAATAAAAAGGAGAACAATTGTATTTAAAAAAAAGACAATGACTTTTAGTAAGGCCATCATCCTTCCCTGATGAGAACAGATACATATTATACTTCCACTGTTTACATTATATTCCAAATGATCTCCACAAAGAAAAACTGACACTTTCCTGGATTTTAAGTAGTCCTTTCATTAGCTATGCTGATGTTGTAAAGAACAGGCAATTTTTTTTTAAAGTTTGTTTAAAAAAAAATTAATCTCTGCTCTGAGTTTACTTTAAAACAACTTTTAAACAAGAAGAAAAATACAGAGTTTTTCAAACATTCTCCCATAAAATTCACAAAAGCCAAACATTAATGAAGGGAGAAATAAAAGTGAAGCTACATTTTACATGTTTTTCATTTTCTTGCCCTATACAGACTAGTTAGTTTATAGTCCAGACAACGGCTGATCACATTTATCCAGCCTTCAATCGGGGTGCCACATTAAAGACCAAGATTAATTCTTGATAATCAAGCAAATAGAATCATCTTTTGTATCAATTAATTTACTATTCAATAACACTGTCATATCCACCAATACAAGAACATACTGAGAAATGACTTTCCAAAAATATTGCTTTTAAGCTTTTTGTTTCTTTTGCTTCTGAAGTCTGTTTTCCAATCTGTTCTTCTTTTGTAAGCGTCCTCTCTTCTCAGAAGAAGCAATACAGACGTATTACTCAATTATGAATCCCATGGGCTTCAGTACCAATCCCAACCCCCATTCAAAGCCCCAGACAGAACTGGTTTGTAATTAAACAGTTAAGGCTGACATTTGGACTTCAAGCACATCAGCCTCAAGCAGACATCACTTGAGCTCAGGTCATACTTGGAAGGTTATCTCTCCAGCCTGACATGCTAGATACTTTTTTTATTGAAAATGAAAGCCAAGACTCTGCATAATCTTAATATGCCTCACAAATGCCAGATGCCTGCCCTCACATAATGGACCCCAACTTGTCCTGTCTTTTAATACAGTAATTCTAGTCTAATAGTCTCAAGGTGTTTCTAAGATAAGACCTCACTCATTTTTCATTCACTCCAACAGTCCCACTGAAGCAAACCTGTAATCTGACAGGAACCAGATGTGTGCATAAACAGATGATGAATGAGAATGGCATCAGCTTTTAAGCACAGCAAGGAAAAAAGCTACTTGGTAAGTAAAGGTAATGGATAGATAGAATGGGATATACACGAAGTCACCCAGTACTAGGACATTCAAAAACTGTCTCCATGTTACTGCTATATTTACCTCCTTTTCTTAAACTTTCTTAATAGCCTCCCCTCACTTCCTTGGTCAATAGCTCCCATTTCCTAGCCTTACGAGTGACAAGTTCTCGTGTGACATTCACCTACTTGTGACAAGTTCCTAAACTAAGCAGAGCTTGCGCATCCTCAGTGCATCAGCAGCTTCTGCGCTCAACTTCAACTCAAGAGTGCTCCTGGCGGACTCCTCCATTAAAAAAACCAACAAACCCAAACCCCACAATGGTGTGGGGAGGCCTGGCAACTTTAGTTTAAAGTAGCTGGTATTTAGAAACATGATTCTGAGTAGTTTAGATGTGGCCTTTAGTCACAACTGCTTCCTCCTCAGGCACATCAAACTTTACCTGGTGCAAAGCAGCAGCACGTCAGCAGCTCCTCATACCTTGTACTCAGAGCAGTCATTCTCCTCCTCCAGTGAGGACACTACTCCCACAGCCACAGAGTTAACTGTCACCTTACATTTTTACTGCCCATTTTAGAATTTAAGTCCAAGTTTCTGAACAATAAATGACACAAACATTTCCACCAGACAATTCACTTTATCCAAAAAAAGGAGGATTAAATTTTACAGTAAAGTGGTTACTTGAACTGTGATTTATATTTAGCTCCCCGATATCAACAAGTTAACTACACTGTCCCTCTTCAAATATACATGATCTAAGAATAAATGCACTTACAGTTATTAGTACTAAATACTATTTTATCCATTATGCAAATACACAATACACATAAAGTTTCATAAAATGTGTGATTGCATAACAGCCAGTTTGTAAAGGTCTATTGTATCTCATTTTTATGGTTTGTAAAGTCAGATTTTAATCTATGCTATGAATTTTTTTTTAATATTCAAGAATTCCAAAGTTGTTCAAAGCTCCTAGAACAGGTAATTCCTAAAGTGTGTTCTCCTAAAGCAACTACAAAACAAGTTTTAACTACACGTAGCTGGGGAAAAAAGTGCTTGCTACAACTGCATTTGGTAGGTGTGACCTACCATTTCTATGGAGAAAGTTTTAAACTCATCAAAATCAGTATTTAGTTGCAAATCCATTAGAATTTTTTGTAAGTCATCCTCCCCATAAGCACAAAATGGAAAGCTCACTTAATCGCAGAAACAAATTAGCATGATAAAAGTAAAAAAAATCTTCAGTAACATTTAGAGGAAAAAAATGTTTGAATCTATTTTTAGTACAATTTAAATAAATCGGGCAATTCTGGACTGTCTCTTTTTAGACTAATCAATTTTTTTTTTCTACTTCCAAAATTTCTAGCCTAAATTCTCCAGGTAATGTCATGCTACTCAAATCTGAAAGAAATCAACATGAAAAAGCCATAAATTTATCACATCTGTGTCCAGTGCTACAACAGTTTGTCAAAAGCAAAGAAGTTTATTCAAAATCCAACTCTATGGTTATTTAATCATCACCTCTGTTTTCCTTTAGATTTTAATATATTAACAAGAGACTTGTTTGGATATCAACATGTTCTTTTAACTATAAACTAAGCACCGTAATGCTGCAACAAAGCAACAAAACCCAGGCATATTTTATGCCTCTTCCCTGTCTGTATTCATGCACCCTCTTTACCAAATAAATGCTTCCAATGTGAATTTCTGGTTACACACAATACAAAGAAATATAATTATTTTTAACCTAATGCTTTGCTAGAACTACTGTGTAAATGTATCATCTCTGCTGTTTTTTAATAGCTTACTTATACCATTTCATTTTCCGATACTCAAATGTTTGCATTTTATCTGTTATTAAATTTATTACAAAGCAAGCAAGTGATCCAATAGTACTGTTCTTGAGACAGATCAAAAGCTCAGAATTACATATATCAGTCCTGTCCCCGTAAGACTTAACTGGACTTCTCTCTCTGGATGCACAGACTTTTAAAGGCAGTTCCAAATTATGCGAGGAGCACAAAACCCTTCTGTCTACAAGACGCAGCATCCAGGAAGCATGTGAGCTTAGGATGTTCGAGCCCGCCGTGCGGGATGGCCCTCCCTGCTCCTATTCGCAGAATCACAGGATCCGTATTTTTTGAGGTTGGGAAGGAACCCGGGGAGGTCATCTTGCCCACCCCCCCTGCTCAAAGGAGGGTCAGCTACAGCGGGTTGCTCAGGGCTTCGTCCATTCGGCTTTTGAGCATCTGCGAGGACGGAAACCGAACCGCTGACTTCCTCCCTCGCCTGGCCCCGCACAGGTCAGCAAACCTGACGACCGCCTGGCTCCTCCCGCCTGCGTGGGATCTCTGCCCACGACGCGTGGAGGCCGCGGCCTTTCGGGTACTGCCGTGCCCCGTCCTTCACGGGCAGCGAGAAGAAGCGCTCCCCTCCCGGGAACTTTCTTCCCAGAGTCGCAGCAGATTCGCGCCCATCCCCGCAGGGGCGGCCCGGGGAGGGAGGCCCTCTCCCACCCCGAGAGGCACGGCGGCAGGCACAGCCCGGCCTCGCTGCACCGGGCCCTGCTCGGCCCCGCAGGCCTCCCCGCCGCCCAGCACCTGCCGCCGCCCTGACAGCCGCGGCGCCAGGCCCGGGGCCGGCGCGGAGGCGGCCGTGGGGGCAGGGCGGCGCGGGGCCTGCGGGCGCAGGGCTGGCGGGCGCGGCGGGGCGGGGGCTGGGCCTGGGCGGGCGGCGGAGGGCGCGGGGGGGCGGCGGCGGCGGCTCCCACCTGAAGTCCTTGTCGCTGGATGTCATTTTCTCCAGCAGGTTGGAGATGTGGTACGAGGCGCTCGCCATGTTGACGGACCCGGCCGGGGGGGGAGGGAGAGGAGGAGGAGGAGAAAAGGAGGAGGCGGCGTCTTCCCGGCCTCGCCGGCTCCACTTCGCCCGCTGCTGGGGACGGCGCTCGGCGGGGCGAGCCGGAGCCGAGGCCGGCGGCAGGGGCGAGGGCGGCGGGGGAAAGGCGGGCGCTCCGCCGCCTCCTGCGGCTGCGGCTGACACGGCGGGAGGGGAGGGGCGGGGAAGCGGGCGGGCAGCCGCTCGCGCTCGGCGCCGGGTCAAAGGTCGAGAGGGGCCCCCTCGCGCTGCCGGCGCCTCTGATTGGCTCTGCGAGCGGGCGGGAGGTGCCCGCGGCAGTGTGACGCCAGAGCGTACGTGGCGCAGAGCGTGCGCGGGAAGTTTAGGCCGCCGCTGGAGAGTGGCGGGAGGGGGGGGCGACGGCGGGAGCGGGCGGCAAGGCCGGCGAGGACTACGCTTCCCAGCGTGCATCGCGCCCGCGCCGCGGCCGGGGCTATTGGCGGCGCACGTCGGGATTTGTAGTTTAGGGGGAGGGCGGGGCCTCCGTGGCGCGTTGCCCGCTGGGATGTGGAGCCGGGGGTTGGTGCCGCGCTGGAGCGCTGCGGCCGGGGCGGTGGTGCCAGTCGGCGTCCCTGAGGGCAGGGCTCGTCTGGGTTCGGCTCACCTGGAGGGCGAGCCGGCTGCAGGGCGTCCTAAATAAAGTGGATGCTGTCCACCTCAGAAGGGTTCGCCGACGCTGTGAGCGCCTGTCCGTGACCTGCGTGGGGCACCAGACAGGGTGCTTTTTGTGCTGTGGCCATTACAAACCTGCGACGCAGCCTGGCGTTACAGAGGCTACAGCTTCTGTTCCAGGCCCTCTCGTGCACGTGCGATGGCTACCGTCATAGCTGAGCACGCTCTGAAAAATGTCTGAGGGAAGCCAAAAGCAGTGATGTGAAAACTAATTTTCTTGGTAAATAAAGGCATGCTTCCATCAGTTGTGGTTTGCAGAAAGCAGCTTGAAAATGTGATGGGAGTGCTTTTGGAGGTCTTGGAAGCCAAAGGGCACCTTTTAGAGAATTTTTTTTGTGTACTTCATTGCCGTTCATGTCAACCTCTACTTTTCTGGGCCTAACCCGTGATCTGTCTATGCATGGGTGAATTACATGGAGCAGTGGGAGAACTGGGGAAATAGCTCCACATGTCACATCTTCCTTAAGGTTCATATTAAAATACAAGAATGTTAAATAGCCTTAATCCTTCTGAGTTACATATTTGTACAGCAAAACTCCTAAAGAAATGCTTTTTGATCCCTTTATGTATATAAAATAAAAGACTTAACCTAAAAAGAAAACTACTTTAAAATAGGCATTTATTACGTGCAGCTTGCAGGCAGCCTTGCACAGCAGCTGATGGAAAGCATGTGCTCTTTACTCAGTTGGTAGAGAGAAATCGTGTGTCACCGCCATGGCCTGTCACCCAGCCACGGTGTACAAGCAGCTATTCTGGAAGATACTCACGCTGTTAACTGTCCGGCAGCTGTGTTGGAGAGAGAGCTTAATACGGACTGGTCTCGTTCCCCAGAGCAGCTCGGTGGTAGGTTAGCACTGTGCAACAAAATGATGGACGGGGTAAGAAGGAGGTGGGCAGTGTGGCATTGGGTTAGTGGCATTGCGTGGGGTGTGATGTAGGGATGGAGTA
The DNA here is from genome assembly GCF_034638445.1 of Ciconia boyciana. Classification (NCBI taxonomy): domain Eukaryota; kingdom Metazoa; phylum Chordata; class Aves; order Ciconiiformes; family Ciconiidae; genus Ciconia; species Ciconia boyciana. The sequence goes on along the minus strand of NC_132934.1, from coordinate 39,511,615 downwards.
AGGAAGATGGGAGTAGTCAGGAGGCGGGGGCAGGTGTCCCAAGGAGAAATGGGGGAATGTCAGTATGGGTAGAAGAACTGCAGTGAGGGGAAGCCCTCATAAGGCGAGCTGGCCCAATGCTGACGGATTATCAAATAGGCCATTCAATCCTTTGATGTGGAAATACTTAATTTAGAGGTTACCTTTAGAGAGGGAAATTCTTTACCTCATTTTTCTTGAACGCTTGTGTTGCATATTCAAGGAAGCCAGCTGGAACAATACAGATGAAGATAGACTCAGTCTTTACTTGGCTGTGACAGCTGAAAATGGTTTATCACGTCTGAATTGTGGTGATATTATACCACACACAGAAAAACTGTGTAGCTCCTCTTTGAAGTACTGAGACATAAAAAGTTGAAGTACAAATGTTTGACATTTGGCGCATTGATTCATATTTTGCCATGTGAACATTAGCGCTATTCTAAATCATTTTGGTGACTGTAACTTTTGAGCATCTTACAGTTCCCAGGAACAATTTGTTTCTGAGATGTCAGTGTCGCATTATCAGTTCTCACATACTGTGGGAAAAGACTGTTCTAACCTGGTCTTTATTTACATTAATGACTTTGGTACTAAATGGGGATCGGCTGGTTATGGGGTGGTGACAGATCATCTGTTCCAAAAATGTTCTGCCCACATGGTTGCCATGATGCATTCTGTTGGATAAGCACGTTAGACCAACCAGACCATAGAAAATTCTCTATGGTAGGTGAGGTCTTTATGTTGATTGCTGTTGTGGAGTGAAGCATTGCCAGTGGTCTGTGTAAGCAGATCCACTCAAGTTGGAATTTAACTTTTTAAATCCTTACCATTTCCTATTAGACACTAAAACAAGCTATTTCCCACTTTGGGAATCCTATATACATTTACTTATAATAAGACAGTGTATGAGAGAAAAAAAAAATCAGAACAGTTACAAAACAGTTCTTCTCTGGTCTGCTATACAACCTTGAACACTCTTTCAATTATTTTAAAATCATTTAACATCATCCTTTCCATGCTGATTTCTATACCTCAGCCAGCTTACTCTGCCACTGCTTAAACCTGATTTCCTATTACTACCAGAAACACAGGCCACTATGGAGGAAGTCAAAGTATTTCTTTGTTCAAGTACATTTATTACAATTGGGATTCAGCTATAGTAGATGCAATGTTCCAGAGGAAGTTAGACACAGAGAGAGGCTAATTGAGAAGAGATTTTTTTCCAGCTGATAGCAAACAACTTCACAGATGGAGTGGTACTCCTGATCTGTTCCCTGTAGACATGCATATTAGATGCTCTGGGTTCATTCACAAAAATAGCTGAAAGCTTAATTAAATGCTAGAACCTGAAAGGATTTATCTTGCTTTACACTTGCAAATATATTCCCCAAATGCTGAAGATGAGAGAAGAGCGGAGTAAGTTTAGAGATGCATTCACAGCACTAGAATTTGAACCCTCACCAATTTGCCCTTTCACTTCACAGGGGAGTTGTGAGCCCACTGATCGGCAGAGGACATCAGGAATATGCTGCATCTTCATCTATCAGCATGGAAAGAGCTATACCACACAGCTTTACTCAGCTTAAAGGGAATCCTTTAGGATGACAAGTTTAAAGCTGGTTATCATTTTTTTACAGCTGGTTTTGGGGAAATAAAGGAAAATTGCTGCTCTAAGTCAAAAGCTGCTCACCGCTGCAAGCAGATATTTGAGCCAGAGAACCTTACAGTCATGGTTTATCACTTAGATACGTGACTGACTTTGTACATCTGAACTATGAATTTTTAAAAAGATGCCTGGAAAGAAAGTCTTTACAAATTTATTGGCTGATTATATTAACAAACCACAGATGGTGTCAGAGAAGTGATCTAGATTTAAATATGAGAGAAACAAAAAGGAATGGTATGGCAATCTTTAACTTAAAGCAAACAAATTGAAGAAGCAGCATAACCTACACTAGAACAGTCACATGGGTAAATGTGTGTTTCAAGGCATTAACGTTATCACCGTATTGCATTGTATAAAATATTATGTTCCAAGAGACGAGATGAGTTAACTGTAGAACTAAAAACTTGGCTTTGGAGTCTTAATCATAACAATGCTTTCTTAAGGGGGGGGAGGGTTTCCCCCTTATTTTCTATTTCCCTTATTTTTAAAGCGAGATGACATTCCGTAGCAAATGATAGCAATTTCCAAAGTAGGGCACATTTGGAACTAAATAAATCATCAGCTGCCTTTCACCTCGTAAGCCTAAGTTTTAGTTAAGTTTTTCTTTCTTCCTAAAGCTGAAAAGTTGTTCACGTGCAAGTTAAGTAAGAATCCCAAAGCATCTTTCCAAAAGCAGTTGGTGCTACTGTACTGATTCTCACTTAAGACTGTTTCATTTCTGGACAATAGAAGATACTGTTGGTCTCATTTAGGAGAGATTTCTACACACTTACCAAGAAGAATAAATAATATCTAGAACTGTGAACTGCCTGGCCTTTCCTGCCTAACCCAGATAATCCGCTTCTGTAAAGCAAACCAAAGTGTTTGGGTGTCTGATTCCATGAGCTTTAAAAAGAGAAAGATCAGGAAAACAGTGCTGAAAATAATATATGCATCTGGTTAAGTAATAGACTGAAGCAACTGTCAAATGGGCTGAAATTGCCTCTAAAAGAACAGAGCTCCAATAGAATCCTCATCATAAGATTAAGTTTCAGGAGACATAATATCTTGAAGAAAAAATATAACAGTCTTTTAATTAAAAGAAAAACAAAAAAAACAAACACAAAAATGCTAAAAGAAATCTCCTTTCTGGTTGCTAAACACTGCACAGCTTTTTGCAGTGTCTCTGTCAAAACTTTTCAAATACATACCACAACCACCCAAAAATAAAAAAATACAACGAATCTTTCAAATGAAATCTGATTTGAAATATGAGCCAGAAATTTAGATTCAAAGATTTTTATCACTGTATTATTTTCATGCCAAATGAACTCAGTTTGCAGAACAAAATATTTTTTTCTTCCTTAATACCTCTTCTGAAAATCAGTCCAGGTTGTTTTTCTTTTTGCTTAATCATTTGCATTTTCATTCCTTATCACAACTCTAAATTTGTAATTCCTTCAGAGCCAATTATGTTTCCCTTTATGTCAGCAGACCCAGCTTTCTTCACATAACGATCTCAGCAATGCTTGTACTAGAGATGCTTGTCTCCAGTAAACTTAAAAGCGCTGGTTTAATTGGAACTTCTGATATTGAACACTACTCTTTGTGTTTCAGAACTCATAAAAATGCAAATTATTTTAAGTATTTGGACTATTTAGGCTTATTAGAACCAGAGGTAGCTGTGCTATGGATTTTGTTTATTCTGGATCCCACATTTCAGGAAAGCCTTGACCATACCGATAATTTAGAAATTTCAATGTTAGTACATTGGCTAATTACAATATGAGTCAGTGTTTGTCAAAGCGGACATAAGGGCTAATCTGTTTCATTTCATAACATTTTAAAGCACTGCTGTTATTTTGTGCTTCATTTCAGGCCAATAGAATGTGCTGGTTCCCTCCCTCATTTATGAGACTGTCAGTAACAGCGAAGATGAAAAAATACCAATATAATTATTCTTCCATGAATCAAGGTGAACAGAGAGGGCTAAAACGAAATTGGAATGAATGAATCTATGGAATAGGTTGTAGCTTTGCAGAGTCTGATTTCTTGGAGCAAAACTGACTCATCTACGGGATCGTCCAAGGCAAAGTGACTCAGTGACTCTCCTCTTGGAGCAGATGATGCCCGTTGCCAGCCTACCATCACTTGAACAACGAACATAGTCTGCTGCCTGTCAAGATGTGTCTCTGTTGGCTGCCACAAACTGACTCATGTTTTGATCTTTTTCATACTCTGTGGACATTTTACTGAAGGGCTGTATTAGTCTTTAACTCGCATGCTGGAGCTTAACGGCTCAATATATGATGCATTCTTTTCTTTTAAATTTGCTATTTGAGAAATAAATTAATAGTAATGACTCAACACACACTGTCATCCACATTCTCACAGCAGAAGAATCTAAAAGCATCCCCTGACTTCCATACGCTTTGTAGGAGAGACTTTTCCACGCGTCCTTACGTAGTTGACTGCAGTTCTTAGACCTGACACGTAATACCTGTACCATTCAGGTCCTCCTGAGCAGGAACACACTTGCCAGTCTTTATTAGAGGCTCTTCTGGGACTAAGAAGCTCTACATTTGATCAACTCAAAAGTTCTTTGATTTTTTTCTAGTGAACTGAAGTATATTTAACACATAGTAAGTGGTTATTATCCACAAAATCTTGTTAGAGGAGTACTAAGTTCAAGTACTGATTAGAGCCTGTCTCTGTAGTTTCCTCTTGTTACTTATTTTTCCAAAGAGAACAAGGGCATGGCACGGTAACAGACTGGAAAACTGCTATAAGATTGCTTTTGCCGTTTGCACCAACAGAACTGCCCCTTCTCCCTTCAAAATCTTTGAGTGCTTTGAATTGAAACCTTTAAAAGGACAGAAGTCAAGATGCAACCCCCAGAACATATGAACCTGCTGATGTGTGAGAAAGCTACATACCTCCTTGTCCTCATTAGAGTTTTACCCAAACTTAGTTAACTCAGCCTAGCTCACTTAGGCCACGACCACTTCGACTTTACCCTGGAGGCAAGGCTGCCAAAGGGGCTGGCGTCTCCAGGGTCTTTCTGTTTTCTGGCTGTCCTGCACACGGGTGGTGGTACCAATGAAGAGACAACAACCAGTCTCTTCAGCTCCACACTGAAGGGCTTTGTGGGTGTCAACAACCATTTGAACAGAAACAAGAATTAATTTTAATTGCCAATATTCTCACCATAACCTATTGAACCTTGGGGCTTAGTGTCTTTCAACATGATTTTGCTCTTCAATATAATTCATTAACTACAAGTTTGTGTGCTAAAATTAGTTAACACAGAGTGATAAGTGTGAAAGTTGTTTAAATACACATTATTAGGCTATTCATATCATTCTAGGATTAGTAGCCATGTATTATAATAGCAGGGTATAGTCTAAGTTTAGGAGATAATACAAGACAGCGTCAGAGCCATCATTAGAATTTTTAAACCCTCTGGGTATGTACAATTTCTCTTCTCTTCATAATGAATATGTATAAAATTGAGTAGGACTGACAGGTATTGGTGGCTCATTTGTGAACTTACGTATATGAATGGCAAATACAAAACGAAGTATCAAAAGAAGCAAGAATACCAGCCAAGAATCTCATATATCTCATATGCATTATTCAAGCGGGAAGAGGCTCTTAAAAGAAAACATCTGCAATTAGTTATAATACTTTTGAAATCATTACATGCCAGTAAGAAAAACATATATCGAAAAGAATATGTTTAAATTTCAAAACAATCTTAAGAAATGTCTCCTGTTGTTTCGTTATCTCTCAGGGAACCCCTGATGCCAGTAGCTCTCGCTGAAAGAACTGGCATTTTTTAATAACTTCTGTCACAAAAGTCAACCCACGCTGCTACAGTCTGATACAGAGGAATGTAATTTCCAAAGCAAAAATAGTTCTCCAAAACTTCTTAGTCTTTTCATGCATTGAAATGTTGAGTCCTATTACTTACATTAGAAACATCTCCTGCCTGTCAGTCAAGGTGACCTATATGATTTTTAACTTTTTTACCACTTTTGTGGTACTGCCAGTTTAAGGGTGTAATTTTATCTCTGTATTCAGCTATAATGGTACCAGATCAGGGCTTTGTTCTGTTATCATCTTGTAGAGGCCAAAATTAGTCATTTTGGTAAGATTTTTGCGTTACTAGCCAGTGCTTCAGAGAGCCTGGAACAAATATATTGTAGAAGCAATGTCATTTGGAAGGGTGAGATACAGAGAGACAATTGTCTGCTCACATATCACGAGATAAAGATGATTTTGTCTCTCAATGATTTGTAAGAATGTCCTCAAAGTCCATTCCTACAGTGTTTCTGGAGGCAGTGCTTTCCTAGTGATAGAAAGAAATAAGCTTGTGTCTTTGTTTTCTTGTACCTGATGATGTCTTTTACGCCAGCACATACTCAGTGTGAAAAAGCTGATCTGGTGGCATTTTGCAGTCGCTTTGTCCTGCTGTGAACAGTGGCACTGTCTGTAGCTGCGATGGGCATGGAGGGAAGGAAGATGCAGATCTGCAGCCTTATCTACCACCAGGAGGTCATCAAAGTGTGCTGCCCAGACAGAACCACTGTGAGAGCGGGAACTACCGTCCCTCCACTCTCCCTCGAAACCTGTGCTGCCAGGGAGCAGAGGAGCAGATGGAGAAGCACCTACTATAACCTGCCAGCCTTGAGCATGGCCGAGTTTGTTGTCCTTTTGAGATACAGGATGTTTCCCTTCCACGTTTGCCGTTGTGAATAAACCACAGAGGCTCATTGCTCTCGGGTCCTTTTCTTGTGTTGCTTCCATTCACTGCTCTCTCGTCCACTCTGCTTTTCTATGTGGTGCTAACAGGGTCATTCTGGGAACTCTGCAAAGGCCAAGAACAGCATGAGATTTATATTATGTTAAATTTACACAGCATCAGCAGCTGAGGCTGAAAGAGAATTTTCATTATCCCTTAGCAGTGTATAGTCTGAGGCATCTAGCTGAGAAGCTGTGATACCATCTTGGAGGAATAGTTTGTACATGCTTCAAGGTCAGCTTGTAAATATAGCTATTTTATTGCAATGGAAATACCCCATTTTAGTCAACGTTCAGGACCAGGACTTTACTAGAAGGGCAGAAATACCTACAGGACTTTTTTTTTTTCTGTTCAGAACTACTTGTCCGCAAACTGATGCAAAGAGTTTTTGTTTCAAGAAGCCAACTCCAAAATTACATTTCCTTGAGGTGACTCATCTAGTAGTGCAGTAGTGCAGTACCTGCAGGGCAGGCAGTGGAGGTTGGCAGCGGTCCATGGTATTTCAGACTTCTGGGAGAACAGTGAATTGTGGAACGTGGTTAGGTTGTGCGAGCCATCTTGGTTGAGTCAAGTCTGGCTTAAATACCACAAAACACTTAAATGCATTGCTTAATTTTAAACCAATCAGAGTATTCTTATGGCATCACATTAAGTGTGTGCTTATGTACTTTGCTGGAGAAAGATGTTATTGTGTATTGCAGGTGTATCAAGCAGGAAGAAAATCTGTATTGCTGTTTGCTATATAAGGTCTGAGGCTCAGATCTTTCTTTAATTAGTGTGTTTATTTTACATGCTTCAGAGGTCAGGAAAAAAAAATCATTTTTCAGTTTCCTTAATGAGGGCCCAGTTCGTCAAAGTTCTTAGGTCAAGTTAGCGCTGTACAACTTAAATGCCACTTTCAGCATCTGGCAGGATAAAACCCTAACTGACACATTTGCAAAACCAAGTGAAGCCTGGGATGTTGAATACATTTCCAGAACCATGGGTACTGATCAAATGTGGTATTAAGTCCATTTGATTCTTTTTTATTAGCAACCACCTGGATGCCCAGATAGGTAATTCAGAACAAATGTGTTCCTTTAAGTGATCAGAAACTGAATGGAATGAAAATCCATTTTCACATCAATTGCTAAACACTGATGAAAGGAGCAAATATTATGCTGAACCATGTTCTAATCTGAGGGAGAGGAATAGAAATATATATCTCTCTCTTTCAAGATAAAGCATTGGGTCATGTATGATCCGCTGTTGGAAGACAGAAGGAAAAAGAGCTGCATGTCGCAATTATTCCTACATTTCCCACCAAGTAAAACTGCTCTGTTTGTAGCTTCTGCCTCAAGATAACTTTTGCACCTGCTGCTCAAAGATTAAACTACATCTGTTGAAAAGAAACTGCCACTTGGGGTCACATATGTTATCAAATGACATTTTTTGTTTATTTGTGCAGCTAGGGCTAGCGAATTAGGAATTCTTCTCTTCATTTTGAGCTTTACTGTGGATCTTCATCATAAAATAATTTTTTGGAGCCAGTGAAAATGCTGAGGCTTTAAGTTCTATAGCAGGAAAAAAGAAAAAAGAGGGCATAATTTTCTCCTAGATTTCTCTACAATAATATATCTGTATTATTAATACTTCAGTCACATAAGTAGTTCTATATTCATCCAAAAACCACTTAGGTACCCCAAGAAGTTATAGATTCTCATTGTTAAATACTTTATTCTTTCCCTGTCATCTCTGTTAAGTACTTTACTCCTTGCCACCCTCACCCTTTTAATGGCATTGTTGTTAAAGTAATCTTTACGTCAAGCACTAATTCAGCATCCTTCTTGATGTCCGTAGAATATAGCGTAAGAGCAATAAGAAAGTAAGAACAGTGGCTGCTTCTGAAAAATAAGGTTTATACATGGAGGTGTTACCCAACATATGGCTTTTAGAATATTTGCAGAAAACTTATAATGTGGGTACTCTTAATGTAAAATAATATTCCTCTAAGAAAGTTATTTGATGACAGTTATAGTTCTGTAACTTTGTACGGGTCTTATTCTAGAATAATTCCTTTATGGACATAAGCTCAGTAACATTCAACATTAGTAAACTACAGAATTATCTACATTCACAATTTTTTAATATGAAAAAGCTGACTAATCAGAGCCCTTGACAAAAAGGCAAAGGCATAATGGCTGAATATACACCTCTGCTTTTAACAAACTGATATGAATCACTCAGTCCCTCAGTGTTGCCTCCTTAGTGATACTTTCTGTTCTGACAAGATCATTTACTCAAGCTGTCTCTGCTTTGGCGCATATGGTTGGTGGCATATTGAGTCAACTGAGCCCCAGCTTTTCATCCTTTTTCCTGTCAGGGAGTAAAATTTCTGTGTAAACAGAACTGGGTGATGATTCAAAATGGAAGCTAGTAATTTGATTTTATACGTTGTTAGACCTTGCAGTCGTGGTATACGTTCAGATTTACCTCCAACTGAAATGCACCAAACTTGCTATCTATCTCATGCATATTTGTTTTGTTTGCCAATAGTTCTCATGAAAATCTAATGCAAGAGGTTTAAAATGTATTTACCAGCATTCACGTCTCATCTTAAGAGCCATCATAATTTATGCTCAATATAAATGCCTAAAGAATAAGACTGCGCTTCTAGGAATGGGAGCAAAATAGGGCTTCAGCAAAAAAATATCCTCTGTTTGGGTCATCAAATGGTATAAGATTTTCCAGGGTATTTCCAGTGATTAGGGAATGCAAAAGAAATGAATGTTGCCCTAAGTGCTGAATGATATCAAGAACTAATGGAGCAATCAGCCCTTCTTGTTCCAAAGAATCATCTTTTACAGCAGAAGGAGAAAAATGTAGCAATCATAACCTATAATATGATGATGGAAGATGCAGTGAGAGTGATATTCCATTAAAGTTCATATTTCATTTTTCACTAAAGATCAACAAGTTCAACAACAGCTGAAATCAGATTTTTATAGACAGTTATTATTTCAGCTGTCATTACTTTTTCATTACTTGCCATCAATGAATATTTTCAAGCAGCAGATCCAGTCTTTAACTTAGCTGTGCTCAACTGATGCACCAAGACACACTTAGAAAGGAAATGCTGGAAGATTATTTCATAAGCAGTGATTTAAACATGGGGAGGAGTTAAAGGAAATAATAAAACCAGTGTGCACTGAATTGCAAACAGGAAATAGTTTCTTTTTGCTAGTAGGGCTACATAAAAATAAAGACTCAAAGCAATGGCTGTGTTTCATGTCCAATTGATGCTGACAGAATTAAGGTTCCAAAGGTTGAATCACACAGTGTGCCAATTGTGGTAGTTTTTCTCTTGCCTGTACAAAAATCTTGTGATTCCAGTAATAAAAACAATTTCACTCAAATGCTGCAGCTTAATTCTTATCCCTTCAAACCAAACCCAAGGAGCTGATGGCACAGAAGATACAGGAATTATGTATCACATCAGTGCAGAATGATCTAATTTGCTCTGATGCAGAAGTCCTGAAGAAATATGCTGCTAAGGCGATCCAATCAGCCAGGGTTTATTCTTTTCCTGTTCTAGTTTAGAAAGCAAAAAAATACTCTGAAAACTAAAGCTATGCCCTCCAGAGAGTTACCTTATCACAAAATCAGTCACAAATGGAATGCAGAAATCGTTCAGGGAAAATAGACATTGAATCCATCCCGGTGGTGTTATCTTCATTTTAGAGCTTCAGTAATGATATTTTGGAGGAATTCATAATGAACCCACAAAAAGGGAGAACTCTGGAAGTTTCACTTTGATTTCATACGTGAGTTACAATAAGAGCTCCCAGACTGAGACCATCCTCTCTAATAGTAGTAAGAAACCTATGCCTAAAGAACTATGTCAAAAAAATCTTGCTAACATAAAAAGAGCGTACCAGAATGTCTTCAGAGTTCATTTGGCCAAATGCGAAGGTACTGAAGTATGATGTCTCTTTCTGTTACCAGTAATACAGCCAAGTATGAAGATCTAGAAGGCTCAGTGTGCTCACGATTGGGCATGGCTTCTTTTGCATCTAGGGTAGCAATTCAAATCCAAGATAGGTGAATACAACAGCGATTGAATTCTATTGCCACATCGGCTCTCGGTGAATTGGTCTCAGAGTTCCTGGTAAACAGGTATTATATCACATACAAAATGTCTCACCATAATTGTCACCCTCCTAATCCTCAGACAAAGAAATAATACAGACTGGAGCAGGCATGAAGAACAAAATTCTCATTAGTTCTGTAGGTTGTTCCCCTTTGAACAACAGATTTACATTGAGGAATTGGGCCAGGAATAGCAAAAGAAAGCTTGTAACGCTTCCCACCTCTAGCTTTTAGTACCAGCCTTTTGCTTAGCCAAACTTGGTCAATTTTGTTTCAATATTCTTCATGAACATTAGAAAGGCATTTTCATGTCTACATAGAACCACTAAATGACAGGTAAAACCCCAGAAACTAAGGAAATCAAAGCAAGAAATCAATTTTTTTCCACTCAAGAAAATACATTTCGGATTTGCATTCTACTCATTCTCTCTCAGTAGTAATTTATTCTTTAGTCTTGTGCAACAGGTCATTAACCTGCTTAACAACCCTAAATCTAGATGTTTTCCCTTTAGAGAAATGTAGTGAAAATCAAGTCGGCGAAGTACCAAATCTTTCTTCCACTTCATTTTCTTTGATAGCTTAGGGGAATACATGAACTAGGGTTTTTCTCTCACAGTGGCAAACAGTAGTTTAGCTATTAACTACATGGGATCCAGATTCGGGACCCTTACTATGTTTGTGTACATTCTTATTATCTGCTGAGTCTGAATATATTCTGATCAATATTATCTAATGACTGTGACCACAGGTGGGGTGTTTCAAGGATATTTCAACTTCCATTGCCATTTGACAGTAGGCAGAAAGTGTCACTGCAAAGTTATTTGTTCATCTTGATCTTTTCTTCCTAATCAGAAACAAGAGGAAAATCCTTGAGAGTATAATTCAGTTTCTTCATCCCTTTCTCCCATGTTTTACCTGCAGCATAAACCATGTGGTTGTTTAAGAGACAGATCACATAAAGAAAGCGAAAGCTAGAGCTACGCCTAGAAGCCTAGTGACAGTTCAAAATCCCTCCTAGGTTTCACCTATCTCTCATTTGAATTGGTACTTTATTAGGAGTTACTATGCTTGAGATATGTTAAGATTTTCTATGTTTCCCTTGACGTGTTCAGTCTTGTACTCACCGATATCAATGTTCTTTTCAAATTCATAACCTGGAGGCAAAGGCCAAAACCTTTCTAGCTGTAGAAGCAAATGTATTAGTCGTTTAAGCAAAAGTATATAAAAACCCATCTCTCTGCCAGAAATGTTCACTGAGAGAGACATCAGTCAATATGGTGTTCCAGGATTAATTAAAGAGTTTGTCTGCCAGACATTCTTTAAGTCTGCTTTTTCTCATTTTATTTTTACTTTTTGGCATGTAATAGTATTTCCATACTTACTAAATCCTCACTGATCATTACATGCAAAAGAGCAATTAGCAGCAGAAAATTTAGTGGCAAAGATTTTATAATTGGAACTGTTTATCCCTCAGAGTTGACTGAAAGTGATGGCAACTTGTTTCCAGCCCACTGGACTTCTCGGTTGTAAGAGTGATGAGGTCCAATAAATAGAAGCAAAACTGCACCACATGAAACTTCATCGCAGTGATATTGTTCCAGAGGAGCTTCCAGCTGAGGTGGTCTCTGTTTCTCCAGCCTATCTTTGAATTAAACATAAAATCATACCTGTGCAGTAGGCAGTTACCTAAATGGCATGCAGTCTATCCAGTGTTTCCTAAAATCAAAACCTAGTATCACTGCTCATCACTGTGTGTTGAGTGACCTGTCCCCATGCTGACTCCTGGTTTTACTAGAAAATAGCCCAAGTGTCATGAGTTAGCATAAATTATATTTCTTAGCCAGAGAAACACAGTGGTGACTGAGATCTATGGAGGTTTTCTATGCTTGTTTTCTATAGTCATTTCAGTAGCAACTTTAATTTCTGTCTGCAGGAACATAGTTTCTGTGTTCCAAAAATAATATTGCCATTTCAAGTACAGTCACTAGGCCAGAAATGCGGAACCCTCGTCAATCAGTTCCTATCTGAAAGAAGGATGATTAATACAAAGAGCCCATCCTGAATGAGAAGTTCAAGGCAAGTATTTGAACACCTCTCTGATCATGGACTCACTTTTTTGATAGTCCTTTCAGCTTGAAATGTTTCCGTCCATTTACATACGGACAAGAATATGCACAAGCATTACCATTTTCATAAGAATTATTATCAACTTCCCCTGCCTCCTCTGATTTGAAAATGGTGCTGGAGAACCAAAAAAGAAGGAGAATGCCTGGAAAAGAGAAGACACCCCCCAGGCTTTGAGGCTTGATTTCCTTCTAATATTTGAATGCTTTAGTCTGTTGCTTTCTTGCCTTGTTTACATTGCAGTTATGCAAAGTCAATTCTCCTGGGTAAACCTTGCTATCAATTGTCATTTTTTTGGTCAGCCATCCCACCAAAAACTGTATAGAAAATGCAGTACATTTATGATTGAAATCTAATAATCTCAAAGAAATTTGGTACCAGTTTGTATAATAACAGTAGGAAAGAAAGGACTGAGATAAGGGCCCAAGTTCAGAGATCCCTTTAAGATGGGCAGGTAACAGAGTATAGTCATGACAGTTTTAATGTCTTTGCTCCTCTAAAAAGCCACATAGATCTTAGCTGTCTGTGTCAACCTGAAGACTTGCAGTGGCATAGTGCCCTTTCAAATACTGGTTTAAGGCTGATACAAAAGGGAGTCTGCTCTCTACTGATGAGTGTTTCCTTTCTGATGCACCTGCTTTGTCTTTCCAACCAAGTATTGACCTAATCAAAACTCATTTAGCTTATGAGATCTGATGGGACTATGGCCTGGCAGGTATGGTTGGGAATATTTCAGAACTCAGCAGAAGAAAACATGTCCACTTTTTATTTTAAGCATCCAACCCTGGCATACATTTTGATTCATTACGAACAAGTACACTGATGTTTTTAATAGGAAAGCAGAGATGATCTGTTTTGAGGCTGTGGTATTTTTTAGATTTATTTGCATGTGTAAGTACTTTTTTGATCTAACTGACATAACAGGAAACTCTTGTTTGCTTTACAGTTTAAGTATAATGAAAAACATCCTCCAGCATTTATCATGCATATACACAAATGTGGCTCCGTAATGAGCTTTCAAGGCAAAATCAGGGACCCTGGGAAATCTTTTGCATGGCTATACTTGTTGCATCGAAGCCCTATAGTCCATTGCCTACATTGTTCTTACCAGTAGCTTTAGAGCACCAGAAGAGGTTGTAGCCTCCATACCTATGATCTATTGCAGAATGATAACTGCAGACACTTGATTTAATTCCTCTGAAATCAGTGTTCACTTTTAATTCGCTAACCCTAAGTCAAACCAGAAAAAATCAGCAAGCCATTCAGACAAGTTTGTTTTAAAGAGGAAGGGTGTGTTTCTTTAATAAAAAAATAAAAGACAGCCATGCAGTAAGACACTTAAAACATTCACGCCTACACAGAGGCTAGCAAAGCATAGTTAGACAGGCAATATTACTTATTTATATTGCAATACAGCCTCCTACTCTACTGGATGGAGGGTATCCATCCAGTAGATGGATAGGGGAGGGGATCCATCCAGTAGAGGGGGATCCAGTAGAGGGGATCCATCCAGTAGACCCTACCCCCAAAAAACCAATTCAATCTGCATATACAAAAAAGGCACAAAACTTCTCAAAATAACAAAGGATCATTCGGGCATCGAGATGTTATGACTTCTCTGTCCTAGTCTGGGAAAAAATTAATATTTATGATAGGTTGCAGGAGTCCATCTGGTGGGGGGAGGAGGGGGCTACCAATCCTTTCCCCCTTTAGTGGGGAGATGTCTGTTTTTCCACAGAGCTCATTCTTCCCTGCCTGGCTGCCCGCACATTAATAACAAGGAACAGAAACCATTCAGTGATTGATACCAGCTTATGCTAAACAATGTCCCCTCCTGTTTCCAATAAACATGGCTGTTCTAATAGATTATAGTGTCTCAGAGCATTCACTTCCCCCCCCAGCCTGCCTTAGATGTCCTTTAGCTGCTCCTTTGTGATGGTAATGAAACTACACAGCATTTCAAAGGGGGCTTTGATTAGCATGATAACCGTGTAGTGGCTTGATGGCCAGCATGGAATGATTATCTAGCCTTCCAGCACCAACAGCTTCGAAGAAAGGTTATACAACCTGTTAAAAATGCATGTATGTATGTATATATGTACGTATGTGTATGTGATTGCATTCACATAATACATACAGGTATAACTCAGGTATCAATAAAACCTGGTAAGGTCCATTCATTGCTATTCCCGATATTCCCCGTTAGAAGAGTGTTTTCTTGATGCACAGGCTAATTGCACCAATTTGCCACAATTTGCCGGGTAGAGCATATGCATTTAAATAGGGGACAGGAGGTGGGATTGCAGCAGAGCTCAGTAATTACTCATCATGTAGAGCATCATCACATGCTGCTAGTCAAGCCACTGGGCATTGCTGGAGATGGGACATCTGGAAATGGCGTACAGCAGGAAGACTGCAGAAAACCCAGTGTCTTGAAGCCTGTGTAACAGTGTCAGCATGCACACCAAGGGCTGAAACTAAAATGCCACAGCACCATTAAATATAGTCTTGCAAATCAGATCATCTGGGGCGAGATCTTCAGCTGCAGCAGAGTTGCACCTCCATCAAAATGAACAAAGATGGCCGAGTTTATGCTGAGAGCGTGCCCCTTTCTCCCTTATAACATTTATTCCTTCCTCCTGAAAAATAAATGCGAGACAAAAGCTTATTTCTGGACTGTACTTATCTGACATGGGTCATGGTTTTAAGGGGTTATAACCACACAACGTGATAGAATGAGCAGTAGCCCATTGGATATTTCACAGTATTTAGGCTTTACGATACATGACTGACTCCTCTGGTTTAATTTCTTTTTTAGTTTCAACTTTCAGTTCCCCTTTTTAAATATTTGGAGCACGAACATGAAAAATTGCCTTCACTGAAATATTGTTTCTGCTGGATTTCTTTTTTATAATGTTTGTACATATTTTGGCAGCCCTTCAGGATGCTGCATGTTAAGCAAATGTATGACAAGTGACATCTCGGTAGTCTGCAAATACTTAAATGCCAGAATATGGAGAAGCTTCATACCATCTACATTAGCAGTGTATGTACCTGCAATCCAAGGAGAAAGTAAGAGATGAATAGGTGCATTACAGAGGCCACACCAGATTAATTCAGCAGCATCATGAAGCTGATCACTGTGATAAAAAGCAGCGTGTCGTCTCTGTAAATGTACTCAGAACTGGGGGCTATGGTTACTACAGAATATCAAAAAGCCTTACAAAGAGGTTTATCTGCTTTGTCTCTAGAAATATAAACAGAATGAATACAATACGCACTTTGCAAATATTTCTTGATTTATTTCTTGTGTGACTGTTTTTACAAAATTCAGTAACTGGATGTTAAAATAGCAGATAAAATTCAGTGTGGATAAATGTAATTCCAGGTACATGGGGAAAACCAGTCTTAATTTCACAAATGAAACACTGGGAGTTTCTAATTCGGGAGTTAGATCTAGGAGCTATAATGTATGTGTTTTTAGGCAACTATTAGCTAAATACTCATAGAATCATAGAATCATTAAGGTTGGAAAAGACCTCTAGGATCATCTAGTCCAGCTGTCAACTCAACACCTCCGTGCCTACTAAACCATGTCCCGAAGTGCCACATCTACATGTTTTTTGAACTCCTCCAGGGATGGTGACTCCACCACCTCTCTGGGCAGCCTGTTCCAATGCTTGACCACCCTTTAGTAAAGAAATTTTTCCTAATATCCAGTCTAAACCTCCCCTGGTGCAACTTGAGGCCATTTCCTCTCATCCTATCACTAGTTACCTGGCAGAAGAGACCGACTCAAAACAAGCCAACAGAATACAAGGAGTTTTTTGGAACAGAGAAGGAAACAGAGAGTAGCCTAATGCTGCTGTGTAAATTATGGATGTGGAGGGCCCTGTGTAAACAGCTGGATGGGTACGGGGGGACTGAGCGCCTGGGGAGCAGTTCTGGGGAAAGGGCTGGGGCTCCTGGCTGAGAGCAGGCTAAAACATGAGTCAGCTACGCACCATGCCAGTGGGGAAGGCCAAGAGCTTGCTCAACCATGTCAGTAGGAGCACCATAGCCAAGAGATTATCCCCCTTCACTCAGCACTCCTTAGACCACAGCTGGAATATTCCATCCAGTTTTGGGCCCTGGAGTACAAGAAAGACATTGATAAACTGGAGTGAGTTTGGCGGAGGGCCACCATGATGGTCAGGGTTGGAGCACTTGCCCTGAGAGGAGAGACTGAGTGACCAAGGGCTTCTTCAGCCTGGAAAAGGGATCGCTCTGGGGGAACCTAACAGCAGTACCTGCTACCCTATACTAACTAACCAGTAGCTACCAACCCGTACTAGTGCCTGCTGGTTAGGTTACTGAGAAGCTGGAGCCAGGGTCTTCCTGGCGGTACATGGCAGGAGAAGAAAGGACAATGGCCATGAAGTGATACAGTGGCAGATCTGGGTGTAAGGGAAAGCATTTTCCTGATAAGACTAATGAAATGCTGGAACAAGAAAGTTGTGCAGTCTCTGCCCATGGAGGTTTTCAATACCCAACTGGATAAAGCCCTGAGCAACCTAGTCTGACCTCGTAGCTGACCCTGCTTTGAGCAGGAGGGTGGACTAGAGACCTCTTGAGGTCCCTTCCAGCCTGAATTATCCAGTGATCCTGTGTTCCACACAACACATAGTTAAACTGTACAACTCCATTGCAGGATGCTGCAGACACTGTAGGTTAATGTAGGTTTCTGAAGCTGGACAGGATCACCAAAGGGAAATGCATTGATGTTAACTAAATACATGGAATCTGTCTGAACTCTAAACACTTGGAGGCTGGGAAATGTTATGAAGAAATATTACTGTAGATTTGCTATAATCTCATATTCTTCCTTGGGCAGCAGCTTATGGCCACTGTCAGAGATGGGTTACTGCGCTAGATGGACTGGCTGTCCATCTCCCAAACCATTACAGCTCTTTTTGGGTTCTTATTTCTATAAAATATGCCATCAGCGTGATCTACTGTTTCAAACCTAAAATTTTGCAGAGCTTTTAATTACAGGGAAGCGCAGTTTTCAGAACGTCATCCGTACCCTTGCAAGGAATAGTAAAATAATGAGGCTTTTCAGAATATTTTTTTCAGTCAATTTTCATAATGACAGTATTTGGGGGAAATTGAAGATTGTAGCTTGTTACCAGAAAGTACCAGAAATGTTGTAAAGAGATCTATTTTTATTTAATTTTTTTACTTTTTTCAAAAGTTCAACAAGTTCATTGCAATCTGCCTTTCAAGGTCATCCATCTGAATCAATGATCTTCTTAGCTCCACCAGTTCTGATTTTTTGAATAAAATTGTAATTACCAGCCTTTTAAGCACCAGCTGTTCTATTGAAACATGATACTGGTGGTGTACTCAGTCCTGGTGGAAAAATATCTGTGAGCTGCTCTTCACTGAAGCCTCCTCACTGATTGCTAGAAGCATTTATGGTCACAGAATTAAAGGGGCCACAACCAGATGCTTTATGGATACAACTGCCTCTCTCCTTTTGTGAATTACCCTGTTCAAACATGCATTTGAACCTCCACAGTACGCATTCCTTATAAAATAAGGAGAAAAAGGAAAGTACAATATAATACAGTATAATGTGCAAGGGAATAATCTGTTAGCTTGTCCACACCATGAGCCACATGATATCAGTGCACAGAAACAGAAATACTTTGAGGAAATGTTTCTCTCCCATTATTTGGCAGCACCCATTATTTAGCAGTGTGTACCGTCTTTATCAACAGGAGACCAAAGTTAGCATTTAAGGTGGAGGTTACAATCTATGTACGGTAGGAAACGGTGCTAGAGAAGAAATCAGTGATGAAAAGAGAAGCTGAAGAAGTGCATTTCTAGCAGGATTTGCAGGAGAATTGCAAGGCTAATTGGCACAGGAAGTGGCATGGGAAAATAAAAGCAAGAGGTAGAATTTGTCTTGGCAGGAAAGTGATGTTCCACTATTAGAAATGCCTGCAGGCCAAAAAGAAAAAAACCCTGTGCTGAGATTTAACGTAGATTTCCCAACTGCTTTAAAGCTCAGACCCTACACTAAATATCTTCCTCAAGCACACACAGTTTTAGCTGTACAGAAGTTTTCTGTCATGTTCAGAGAAGCCAGAGACCAGCGCTTATTTATCCTCTCCAGCGGGATCGTGGCAGTGTGTGGTGCAGATGGGCGAGACGAGAGGAGCAGTCGGGCGCTGGGGTGCGCCTGCCAACTGCTGCAGCCCTGCCTCCCCTCCCTTCCCCTGAAAGATTTTTTCTTTACATAGGATATTATGGTGTATTTTCCTTTTTTCTTCTGTTTTTATAAGACATGAGGACAGTGGTAGTTCAGCAACACGTCTGAACAGCAGCTCCTGCCAGGTCAGCGGGCTACCAGAGGGCACTTGGGCCTGAGGATGCAGGGGAGGGAACTTGCCGTGTCAGCCACGAAATCTGAAGCATTGCGGTAGTGCTGGCTGATTAGGCATTGCTATATTTTTCTCTATTAATTACAGAGCCTTTCCTCTCTCCAAAGCCAGGAAAATGTCCACGCTGTCAGAAGTCTTCACGTACGAGGACACTCATCCCTCTGCAGTGTGCTATCGGGAATCGCAGTGTCTGGCAAGCCTCTGCTCTCGGTAAATCTTTCCCTTACACAACAGACCTTAAGCAGGATTCCTGTATTCAGCACTCCTGCCAGGCAGACCGTTAACTCATGAGGTCCCAGCTGAAGAAGGCCTTCATGCACGTAATGCCATATCTCTTTTTCTAATGATTGCACTTAGCATGCAATCATTATCGGTATCAGGTTTACCTGGCCCGAAGAAGTATTTCTTCCTGAGTCAGAGGTAAGTGAGTACCTGGAGCGGAAAGGCAATACACAAGGAACAGTGGAGGAATGCAATACTATATATTTGCTTCTTCATTACACAGAAATTAATACAGAAAAAGAGAAAAGCAATATATGTATATTTCAGCTGGAAATACTAGTACAATCGAATGGAGCTAACAAAGTTAGTTCTTTTGTGCCACCCCTGTCTATCCCTGATTGCAGATATTTGCCACGGGAATTATATTTTACTGCTTTTGTATACAGCACCTTTTACCACAGTAGTTCTTGATCTCATGCAAGATCTCTAAGCAATCCTATAGAACAGGTAATAATAACTGGTAACAAGTACAGAGGACTCCTATTGCTCATCGTTAAGGTATTTCTGAAAAGCAATGAGGGGAAATTCAGAATGGCCACATGAATTAATAAAAAAAGATATACAGGCTAGAGAGCTCAAATTATTTCATTTAAGGTAATATAAAAGACTGAGACTACATCTTTCTTTTCAGAGATGCTCATTTTGTCACTTCTTTGATATTTGTCCTTGCTTTAAACAGTATCTTCAGGGATTGTATCATGACAACTGAGGCTGAACGGAGAGTCTTTTATTTTGGGATATGTAACTTGTGCCTCACATCTCCAGAAGGAGCCACTGCAAATAGTCTGAGCACTTTGAATTCCTACTTCTGCGCTGTGCCTGGCTTCTGCTAGCCGACACGAGGTCATTTCATCGTAATATTTCATTGAATTGGTGTGTTAGTAGTGCATCAAATATGATGTCTTCATGAAATGCAACAGTGAGATACAAGTCATGGCATTTGGAGGCTATGTAAGAAAAAAATGGCTCTTTACTCTGCATGGAAAAGGAAGTCTGATATTTGTTCTGAAAGTTGAAGGCTTGTGATGGATGCGCTCGACCTCTTAACCAAGAGGTAAGAGCAGTAGTTTGGTACAGGCTCCAAAGGAGGTAAAGGCCTGAGCCATGGCTGGGCCAAGAACTCCTCTGGTCCCAATCTGTTCTCTGAGAACCCACAAAAAAGCTGAGTGGCACAGTGAGCATCGATGCATATGAGCTTGGAACACCCATCATGCGACTGACACATGAATAGCGGGTGGCTTTTCCAAGACTCATTTATCAAGGAACAAAGAAAGTTGTGGGTACAAGGAACCTCATGCATATCTTTCCTATCGCATGTAATTTGACTACGAGCCAACCACTGTATCTGTAAATATGACAGCCAAAGTGAGCCGTCTTTGAGCTCTCCCTGCTAGGCAGCGTGGCTGCATGGCAGCGATCTCCCCTTGAGCTGGGACACCTCTCAAGGTTGCTCCTCGAAGCAGAGAGACCTTTTACCAACAGCAGATCTTTGGTAAGCGATCGATATCGTGCATAACCTTGTAGTATGGTAACTTTGATTTTGTCTTGGTAACTTTGATTGCATGCTAAATTGATAAATTTTGCATATATAATCCCTTAGACATAAACCATTGCCCAAGTCTGAGACTAAGATTGGACCTAGCCGCACCTAAGCTCAATCAGGAGTTTAAAAAGCAAGGGGGTCTACTCTGAACCTCATGACTCAACGGGAGGGTCTTCATCACTCTTCATATTCCTTCCGTTAGACATAAACTGTTGTCCAAGTCTGAGACTAAGATTGGACCTAGCCACACCTAAGCTCCATCAGGAGTTTAGAAAGCAAGGAGGTCTACTCTGAACCTCGTGACTCAATGGGAAGGTCCTCCATACCGTTTTGTATCCTCGGTCTCTCTGTGAATCATTTTAAGTCGACTGTAACCCAATTTTCCTGTGTATGTTTCTTCCATGCAGTAATTAATAGAGTGAACCTTGCCATCGAACTTTGTTAAGTCGCACTTTTATAACATCATATTAAAACCGCTTTTGCTAATACCTTTGATGGTGATTTTTTAGCGATCTAAATCACTGATTTGCGACAAGGCTCTAGGTCTGGAGTAGGCGAAATGCACAATATACATTTGGTGTTATGTGAATTTTAGAGCTAGTGACAGACATGTAATCCCAGTCAGTTGGCAGAGATTCACAGAGCAGGCAGAGGCTGCTGCAACCAAGTAAGCTTCCATATGCTGCCTTGTCTCAAAACTAATCTGGAAGCGAGCAGAAAATACTTTGTCATACCATGGCAAATTCTTGGCTTCATAGCCAAAAATGCTGCTGGCATTGTGGCTAGCATGAAACTTGTGGTACTAGCATTTTTTGCATGGACGCTGGGCTGAGACCACCCAACTCATCCCATACAGGTCACGAGGTGGTCTTTAGGGGCTAGCAGTCCTTGGCTACTAGTGGCCGGCATTGGAAGCAGGGAGAGCTCAAGGTGAAGGATCTCCGTATGCCACTACCTGTGCTCTAGGCTATCCATCTTTTGTCAGAACACAAAGGTACAGGAAAATAAAGACCACAAACTGACAATGGATGTTTCATTGATTCCTGCTAACAATGTGATATTTTTTCCCAATTAAGTTATGATTTGTTTGCAGGAGTCCCCTTCTTTTTTTTTCTTTGTGAGATCATAATCTTAGAGAAACAAAAAAGGGTTCCTGTCGCCTTTTATGACGAAAGGTGATTACAGAAGTACCATATTTTAATTTTTTCTCCTTGAACAGATTTCATATTTTTTTTACCCTCTGTTCCTGTTGGTCGTTTGATACCTGAATGTGTTTATCTCTGAAGGTAGCTATCCCAGAGATCTTGAAGAACTTTTTTCCTGCAGGTTCTTAGTTTATACATTACTTACAGATGCAACACACAAAGCCTACTCTCAAATGCAATCTCTTAAGCTTGCAGAATGACTGATCAAGCTTTTGGCTCAATTTGCTATCTGATCATTTAGTTGATAAGGTGAATCTTGACTCAGTCAGATTTTCCATGGTGGATCGATCAGGTGATGGAAGCTGAATACTGTATTTTCTTACCCTAAGATAACCAGGGAAAGGATCAGCATTGCTAGGCATCTATTTTGGTAGGTAGTTTAAGCTCTGAAGCTTGATTTTTATCAGCTATTAGTGTCCATGAAAAATAACTGCATATCAGAATGACAGCATTTGTACTCACTCTGCCCTTGTGTAAATAGCTATGTGAAGTGCACAGGAGCTATGAGCTGACCGAGTCACTAAGTCAGCATGTTTTATTGGTAAATGATTTTGCATGAGATAGATAGGTTGCCTACAAATGACTAACAAGTGAAGCACTCTGAGCTAATAATAGAAATGTGCAGTAGAACTGATCTACCCTGAGAATCACATTTTGACTTTTTCCTTTTAAAATGAATTTGATTTCATCTGGACCAATTCATTCCTCATTAGTAAGAAGACAACAGGAAAATTACTTTTGGAGGAACACAAAGGCAAAGCCAAAAAAAAAAAAAGGCAAAAGGGAGATATATATAAAATATATCCTTGGATAAGATTATAGCTGGTCTCTTAATAGTGAGGACGTAAGACAATTTCAAAGTTCCCTTCAGCTCATCAGAACTGAATGGTAATCAAATGAAAAATGGCTTCCATCTTAATATACCATTATTCTCCCTTAATAGAGCATGTACCATCAATTACTGAAAATGCTATTGAAACTGTGCATTAAATTCATTAAATATACTACATGACGTGACTTTTGGAGAATATTTTTTATCACACTTGCCTAGTTTACACATTATTCTTTCCCTCCTTCAAAAAGTTTACAAATGACCAAGAAGTCCAGAGAACACCCACTCCTTGCTGAACTTTTCACATTATATTACAAAATATCAGGAATCGTATGGATCATTGTGGATCCAAGTCCTTTTTGAAAACAAAAATATTGTCCTTTTTGAAAAAATAAAAATCAAAAATACAACTTTCTGGAGCATTTTAATTAACTGTAATAATTGAAAAAATGAGTGAGTTCTTTTGCTGTTGTAAAGATAAAGCGAATTGTTTAATGGTAAAAGACTTAATAATTCATTTTAAATCTTCGCACTGAAAATGGAAGACCCTAAACAAATATAGTATTCAATCCATTGGTTATATGGATCCTAATAAAGTTTAATTAGATGTAATCACCTTCTGCCATTTCCACGTCTCCTGCCTTTTGAAAGTGGGGCATTATAAAAAACCAGCTTGCCTTTTCATACAGGTATCAACTTCAGGAAATCAAAGATGTGTTTATGCAGTCTGAATTTCTGGATAAATAAAGGTGCTTGAACTACTGACCACTGTAAAAACCTCCGAGCTTCTTCCTTAGTAGATATTGCATCCTCATTCTCTGTGACTTCTAATCTGAATGACTGTTGTGTGCTGTTAAATCTATCAAAGTTGGAATTGTTGCCCATAGCTTTTCTGCATTGCATCTCTAAGTTACCAAAATTAATACTCCTGCCAATCTATCTCATGCATATTTGGTTTTGTTTACCTAGATGGCCAGTTTTCTTATATGCATCTTTATTAAGAAATTCCTATTAATTTAAAGGAAGCCGTGAAATGGCAGTATTTAGTTAAAGGAGATGTACTACTGCTTGAATGCAAAAGTTATTATTCTTTAGGACGAATCAAAAAATTCCCTTTCTTACATCCAGTCTTCTGGTGTGATTATGTTCCAGCAAAACCTCACCCAAATGTACACAAGACTGATAGTTTATATTATGAACTTTACTACTGGAAAGGAAAAAAAAAAATCCACTCTTATAATTTTTAGACCTTTGTGGAATTCTGTGTACCAAATGGAAAGGAACTCTCTTATCTGCTCAGAGACTGATGTGAGAAAAAGCAATACTCCCTATGAATATATTATCTGGATAAAATACCTGCTTTCCAATAATGTGAGAAAAGGATGATAGTGGCAATGATGTCCACATGCCTGTAAAGCTCTGCATTTTGCTGATATCTTTATTTACACACCAAGCAGAAAGATGAATCTTCCAGCTTCTAAAAAAAATGATGCTCTGAAGTGGCTGAGATCTGGGTTTGGCACATTTTTTCCCATCACTCTCTTAAATTAGTCCCAAAGTCTTAGGCTTGCCTGTTAGGCTTGTAAATACAGGTTGCTTCCTTTTCTGCTCTGGCTGCTTTCCACAATATTGGCTGGCTTCAAAGGATGGGGAAGAGGAAGAAGCATGCTGACAATGCCTGTACTTTCTGTGAATCTCTTTTACTTATTGTAGCCTGTAGTTCATACGAATTTCAGCTCTGAGGCATTTGCTTGTACAGCCATCACATCACCGACAGTTTCTCCAACTGCCCCAAATCCTTTCCAGCTCCAACTCTATTTTAAGGTCCTGGTTGTACCACATCTGCTCAGCAAAGAGAGAGAAACAAAAATAAGTGTTTATTCACCAATGTCTTCTGAATTTAAACCAACTTAGCAGCTAAACCCTGCAGGTATCTGTCGGGGAAATAGTTGCCACATTCATTTAGTTCAGAAACGCCAAGTGCCTTTCCTGTACTGGGGGCTTTAAGTGTTTCATAAATCAGTGATTCAGGATTTGTGCACTTAATCCTTTTTGTGCAGAAACCACTGAGGCTATTATTCACTTCAGAATGAAGATACCTAAACGTACGTGGCTATACATGGATGTTGACATGTGGGTTTGAAGTGCTTGTTATAGGCAGTGGAGATCTAGTCAATGCAGACAGTTAATGCAGCAGCCTGGAGAGCATTTCAGCTGGCCCATGCAAGGAGGCTCAAGCGAGTTGCCCACACAGAAGTAGCTAGTGCTATTTGAGATGTAACTGAGGCATCCACACCATGATGATGGATATGAGGCAGGGCCTACAGGAGATCCATGTCCTTCCAGAGCAGCAGTGGAAGGCCAGGAGGGATGTGCTAGTGCACCTCAGATAGCACCAGCCACCTGTATGTAGCAGCTTCCTAAGCCCTCTGCTCTGAAAGGAGCTGAATTTCCCTGTCGCACGTCTCTGACTCCATGACTTTCATGTGAGCTTAGACACATGGCTCACCTGTGGACACTTACATGTAGGCATCTGCCTTTAGGTTTCATAGTCTGGAGCTGAATTTCTCCATGAGACTCATCATTGGGCCCCCACTTTTACCGCTTTGCACCACACCAGGATTGCACCACCAGGTTCTGGAGAACTTCCAGAATAGCTATCATAATAGGACACTGCATTCAATAGAAAGACTAGAAATATGCAGTCAAGGAGTTTGGTTGTGAAACATGCAGATTTAAAGCACCCTGAGCACATTGCCATTGCATTGGAATACAATCAGGCCTTAAGGCAGCTGAGTATACGTAGGTGTAGTGGTTTAACCCCAGCCGGCAACTGAGCACCACCCAGCTGCTCACTCACTCCCCCCTGGTGGGATGGGGCTGAGAATCAGAAGAGTAAAAGTGAGAAAACTCGTGGCTTGAGATAAAGACAGTTTAGTAAGTAAAGCAAAAGCCGTGCACACAAGCAAAGCAAAGCAAGGAATTCATTCACTCCTTCCCATGGGCAGGCAGGTGTTCAGCCATCTCCAGGCAAGCAGGGCTCCATCACGCGTAATGGTTACTTGGGAAGGGAAACGCCATCACTCCGAATGTTCCCCCCTTCCTTCTTCTTCCCCAGCTTTATATACTGAGCATGACCTCATATGGTATGGAATAGCCCTTTGGTCAGTTTGGATCAACTCTCCTGGCTGTGCCCCCTCCCAACTTCTTGTGCACCTGGCAGAGCATGGGAAGCCGAAAAGTCCTTGGCTAGTGCAGCAACAACTAAAACATCTCTGTATTATCAACACTGTTTTCAGCACAAATCCAAACATAGCCCCATACTAGCTACTATAAAGAAAATTAACCCCATCCAGCCAAAACCAGCACAGTAGGACATGGGCAAATCTACACAGACAGGGCACTGGCTAATGCAAGTTAGAGCTATCCCGAAGGCAAGTTGGTCCTAAATATTTGGTGGGTCTGATGAGCCACTTTTGACTGTTGGGGTATTTTTTCCACATCACTCCTCAGACCCTTCATCAAGTATAGATCGCAGGATCCAAAGACTAGACCATTGTTCTTCAGTGAATGTTATCTAGAGAGCAGGCACACCGCTATGTAACTTGTCTGATGGTTAGGAAAACCATAAATATGAAAATAAACTCTGTCACCCAATATATTTCAAAGTGGGTATCCTAAATTGAAAAGCGTGGGAAGGTACGTGCTGAATACCTTGAATAACATTTGACAATATATTTATATTTCTCCTTCACACAACTCACTGTCAGAGAAGTTGGTAAGAAATAGCAGCAAGGCTCATCTTGTGACCAGTCTAAGATTTCTGGCCATATTGACACCATCACTCATAGACATCCAGACTGGCTTTGCTGGAGTTAACC
Source organism: Ciconia boyciana (assembly GCF_034638445.1). Classification (NCBI taxonomy): domain Eukaryota; kingdom Metazoa; phylum Chordata; class Aves; order Ciconiiformes; family Ciconiidae; genus Ciconia; species Ciconia boyciana. Next base: position 39,484,722 of record NC_132934.1, on the reverse strand, counting down.
TGATGAGGAAATACAAGACTCTGTTGTGCAGAAGCACGCAGAAGCCGTTCAGATCTGGAAATGGGTAGCTGCATTGCCATGGCACTGTCCTGAGCTAATATGCTCTGCAAACGCATCTGAACTGCCCCGAGAAATTTGGCCTTCATGTCTAAGCATAAACAGATAGAGGAATTTCAGATGTGAGCCATCCCTCTTTTCTTCAGCTCATCGGAGTCAGACTCTATTTAATAATACATATATTCAAGACAGGCTTCATTGCTCTAGTGCCAAACTGTACAAACTTTAACATATTCTCTGGTTGTTTAAGTCGTTCTTAGACGTAGGTGTTTGCCACCACTCTAATGTCTGGATACACAAAAGACTGATGAAATCACATTCACTCTTAACTATACAATATATTTCATTAGTGTTTTAAATAAAACTTCTTTGCTACATCCAGATTTCTTCCTCTATTGTTAACTGATGTAGCTCTATTTCCAGGAGGACTTTATCTCTCGGCAAAGACATGTGGGTTTTAAAATTCCTTACAATGTGTGGCAGACTTAACTGATGTGGTCCATTTATTCCTCCTCCAGCACATTATCTCTGGTATGTAAAATGAATTATTACCTCTTCTCCAGTGTAACAACGCATAATGCTTAACAGAAGACCCAAGACTTCTAGTCTATGTTCCCACAAAATGTTCTTCCATGATGTCTGGGTGTCTCTAATTATACTTACTTCACTAACTGGTCATTCATATTGTTCTAGCAGTATTAAAATTATATATTAACATAAAAACTTTATTGAATTGGTTCCCAAAGGACATTACAGTCTGAGGGTGAAACTCATTCTCATGCAGCTCATTTGCCAGCCAAGAGAATACAGATTTTACGTGTGATTTATTGATGCATGGCCCAGCTGTTCAGTGTCTGCTTAGGAGATTTTCATCCTGATTGCATAAACACTGGGTAAAACCTTGCTGCTGTCTCACAGGAGTCCCATCAAATTTAAAAAGCACTATTTAAGTGTGTTAAGTGGGTAAAGCTCATGGCATTTATGTGAGAATCACTTTGCCCAGCCCTAAAGTTGGAACCACTTCTGACATAAAATACAGCTGCTATTTAATATCTCAAAAATGCTATAGAAAGTTAAAGATGAGGTGTGAAAAATACCATATTCCTATGAAACTGCAGCGATGTAGTAGACAAGAAGCATATAAGTATCCTCTCTGAAATTAAGACTCTATTATGCTAATTTGTAGTAAATACATACAAGTATCTTCTAAACCCTTGCTGTGAACTGGTTCCCTAAGTGAGTCAGAAGAGAGACTTAACACCTATTGAATCATCAATGTGTTTCCAATAGCATATGGGATTTCCCCCTTAAGTACCAATGCAGCCCAATCCTGCTTAGGTTGTGATAGCTGATTAGATCACAGCTTGAGGCTTACACAATAATTGCGATCAACTTAATTATTTTACCTTATATTAAATGTGCTACTGCTTTTCCACTATTCTCTCTCCCACTACTCAGTTCTTACCTTTCCAGTTAGATGACAAAATCATCCAAAAGCTATCCAGCACTGAAAAGAATGCCATGAAACCCCCGCTCTTGCTTATTCTTTCAGGTTTCTGTCTTTGAAGGAGACAGAGGACTGTTGGTTAACATATGGCTACCATTTAGGGTAATGCTTTTGTTTTGATGATGTTGCTAAAGTGGCTTAGAAGAACTTTTTTCCAGTGCTTCCAGTTAGTGCAGCTATTGACCTAGCTATTGCATAGGTCTATTTGTAAATAGGCGCATAGACTTTATATTAATTACATTACTGCACCTATTCTGTTAGAAGATTGATATATGTGTTTTGCAGAAGTCAGTAAGAGTTTGGAAAGAGTGGACCTTGCCTGAGCCACGTATAGCTATCCATCTATCTGTTGTCTGCCTACCCATCTGCTAGGTAGTCCTTGTTTTGTCTTTTTATCCCACGCTCTTTTTTCCTTCCCCCCCCCACTGTTGTCCCAAATGGGAGCTCTTTTACTGGCTTCTCTCTTTTGGGCTAACAAAAACTCAAGGGAGGAAAAGTCAGAACAGCATTCTGGTTTTGGAGACACATGGTAAATTGGAAACCATTAACAGTGCGAGGCACATTAAGCCTAAATTATATGTTGAGACCCTCATTTGTGGCGGTGAGACAGTGGAACAGGTTGGCCAGAGAAGTTGTGTATGCCCCATCACTGGCAGTGTTGAAGGTCAGGTTGGACGGGGCTTTGAGCAACCTGATCTAGTTGAAGATGTCCCTGCCCATGGCAGGGGGGTTGAAGGTCTCTTCCAACTCAAACCATTCTGTGATTCTACGATTTGTGCAGCAGCACAGCACTGAGTTTTACACTGACAGTACGTGCTGAAAAAAATGACTTTATTTCCTTCAGTTTCATATGCACATTTGTAAATTTATACCAGAAATTGAAAATGCTAGAAACTGAAAGCAATCAGCTGTCCCTGCTGTTTACTTGCACTGTAGTGTAGCACCGGGATATCCTGATTATGGGGCTTAGGACTTCTTGAAGAGAAGAGCCGCCAGCAGAGCCTGGGCAGTGGTATGTGTCCCTGAACTGCAGGAGCAGTGATCTGTAATGATGAGCCATGTGTGGGAGCAGGCTTTCTCTTTTCTACAGCTGCAAAGTTGTGAAGAAGGGTCCAGCTTTGCCCAGGGTAAGACCATCCCCTTTTCCAGTTGCACTTATCCTACAGGCTTGGGGCTGAATGGCAAGCAAAGACCAGCATAGGAGTAGAGACAGTGGAGAATCATTTTGCTCCTGTTGAAGACTTTTGCCAAGTTTACATTACAAGAGAAACTCCCGTTCTTACTCAAAGTTCATTGAAGAAACAGCTCCGGGCATGTGTGCAATCCCTATCAGCTGACTTCCCGCCTGGGTAGGTAATGGAGACCATACAGACATTTTGATCTGATTATCTGTTAAAGGGGGGGATCATGGCAAGGTGGCCATTCTGAGTATTTGGGATATATCTTGAGACTTTTATATCACTCGCCATTGAGCGTCCCCTGTTTGCAGGAGAGTGCAGCCCCATACCCTGAGAGTCTGTCCTGTTCCTCTCAGTGATTATATATGAAAATGTGAAGTGTTCTTCTGAATACTTTTAACAGCAAAATTACTCAGGCTAAAAGTCACTTCATCTTTTGAATTGTATGTGTATATATATATATATATATATATATATATATATATATATATGAGATCAGGAGCAAGACAGTGAGAGCCAAACTGTCTGCATTCAGTCATTAATTTCTTCTGTGTCTCCTTCTTATGAAATCCATTTTGCTAACCATGATCTACCCTTTTAAACCCATGCAGACTCTCATGAGTCACTTTGTACTTGTCAACATGTTCTAGCTTGTTGCTGACCAGTGATACCAAATCTTCCTCCGTATCAATGTCAGATATAAAGAAGCCCTGTTTTTTCCCCTTGCATACCTGCATTTTTGAGAAGGATTTTATTAGCCTATTTTGGGTTCTCATTTTTACTCCTCTTTTAGACCATTATTTTGCACAATCTTGCCTTTTTAATGCTCATTCCAATGGAGTGGTATAAATATTTTATCTTAAATGTATTCCAGCAGGAGGAGAGTGAACATTAACTGTCTATAAGGGTTAACCCATTAGTGAAAAGGATGCCTGATAAATTGAAAGTGTGGCTCTTAGCCAAGAGAGATCAGTATATCCTGAGCATTCATTTTCTGCCTTAGGAGTGGCAAATCATGTTGCCTGTATCAGATGTGATACAGCTTCTGAAAGAAGCAACCTTAGAGGCAAATTCATACTTTGCTATTCAGAGAACTATCCACTGACTGTACGTGAATTAAGGGCATGCCTTACTTACAAAGTTATCATTGTATCTGGAATCATAAATTGTAACTGGAAAACAAAAATAAACCATAAACAACTTTAAAACAAGGCAGACTCCATTTTCAAAATATTATGTGGTATGCATATGAATGTAAAATTTTTAGGAAATATTTATTCAGCTAATATATTAAGTGCTATCTGTCATTTTAAACTTTTTCAGCCATATTTTTTTCTGTTCTGAGCACTAAAATCAGTAATGAAGATGGTAGTCAGATGCCTTGATTGAATTGTTAATCCAAAAGCATTCCCGTAGCCTCAGTACGGATAAGAAAAGAACGGCCAATCAAGCTGTCTGGAAGTGAACCTGTCATAGAACAATATAAGTTTTAAGAATAATTAAACAGCAGTTAACTTTCCTGTTTTAAAAGAAATAAAGATTCCACACTTTTTTTCTTTACAAACTCATTTTTCTTTACAGTCCCTATTGCATAATTCTCTATCTGCAAACTTCACTCTAATTCAGCAGTATTGTATTCCATTTACATTGTGTTTAATTTACATTGTGTGTGATTAACATCGATGTAAACACTTGCACAAGAGCCAGGAACAGAGGGTTGGGCTTTGACAAATCCAGGCTGTACTGAGTCTATCGTTGAATTCTTTCCGAAGAAAAAAATATGCAGAGCCCCAGTGCTAATATTGCTTTGATGTACAGGAATTTATGACAGATCACGTTGCTCGTGTACTACAGCCACAGGGAAGCTTTTTGAGGGCTTTCATTTTCTTCCAGTGGATTATACAGAAAGCAAAACACACCTCCTGGGCATGGTGAACACCTGTGTACTTGCTGCCCGCTTCACCCAGTCATGTCAAATAAAACCTTCACTGAGTCCTGCACTATGGGGGGACTGAACGCTAGTGCCTCCAGTCCCCCAGTGTTGGGTTTAGCATCACAGCCAAGCACATGGAGAAGAGAGGGGTTTGTGCAATAAGACTGGGAAGATTACAGTAGCCTCCCCCAGCTTTCTCTGCCTCCTCCTCCCTTCTCAGCTCCTGAGATGCCTTTTGCCAGCACGCAGGCAGCCAAGGGCTGTTAGCTAGAAGGAGAAGGACGCCGGTCCCTGGGGCAGGCGGGGCCGAAGGGGACAGAGGTGGACAGAGGTGGGGAAGCGCATCCTTGGAGAGAAGGATGGAAGAAGGGAGGAGGAGAAGGAGGGGAAGGGCAGAATTAGAACATTATACTCCCAAATACTCTATAACTCTTTAGAACCCTACAAAGACCCCTTTTCACTTACTTTTCAAAGTTATTTTCCATAATCATTGAGAGACGATTCTTATTTATCCACATGCCATTGTCTTTCCTGATAAAAGACATTAAATTTGTTTTGCACGTGGAATTGCTTCCATTTTCTCTATAAAAGTACTTTATATATTCAAGTATTGCAGGGCAAGCTCACACATGAAAATAGCAGGCTGTGAAACATCTAAACTCTGCATTCTTGAAATGCAGTCTATTGTTCATTAAGGAAAAGCTGAATATATTCTAAAGAAAATGGAAAATTCATGTGTGCATACAGTTATGGGGGATGTATTCATTTATGTATCTTTCATATATTTAAAATATATTTGTAGAATAGGCCTAATATGTAGAATGTGCTTGTTTTGAAACATACCAAATGAATAGTCAGTATTCATTTTCAAGATTTTCTAGTGGATGTTACCTATCGTTCGAGCAGTGCAGGAGGAATACATTTGTTGCCATTTTGCAAAATACAAAATAATTTCCCAGGGAATGTTCTTTATTTGCTCTGTTTTCCTTAAATTTTCTGGCATGGAGAAAAGCATGTCAACAGTTCATGTAGAGCATGCGAGTCAAATTTATTCTCCCCAGTGTGATTATGTACTCTTGGTATTTCAGCAGACTATGGAGAAACATCCTGTATATTCATGCACTGACTTAGCAAAATTATCATTCTTGTTGGCTTCCAGCTGTTCAATGACATTATATACCTATCCACATACAAATCGTAACCACTTTGGGCTTATAATTCATCATTCATTAGAACTTTAATACAACCTTCTTGTTTTTCCTTCTCAGAGACCAGACGAGATTTGCAAGTTTGGCAAATAGGAACAAAATAGTCTGAAAGAAACTGTACTACAGTATGGAAATCAAACGTCCAGAACTAAAATTCTAGCAACAACAGTTTTCCAAGCTGTTTTACGTATAGATCTTATTTTCTAATTTATTTGACTTTGTTATGTATTTCAATAGTTAGACCACTTTCTACAGAATTTCTGGGCCTCTGTGTTTCCTTTGCTATTTATAGTAGGACTCCAAAGTGGCCAGAAGTCCGAGGTGAATCCATCTTCATCTCCTCTTGAAAGAGAACATCCAAATGCACCGAGATGACTTTCAGCTTTTAAATGCAGTATTTTGTTTGAAGAGAAACTGCAGCTGTAAACTTTTTTTTTCAAATAACAAGCTGTTGGCTAAGACAAAATGTTGGTGCAGGGGGTTGTAAATGGTTTCCCTGTTTTGCCTGCCAAGTGCATTTTTGCAATGCGAGATTTTTCCTTCAGGCCTGCTCTCAGTCCAGCAGAGACCACCTGGGCTGTAAAAAATCCTGTAAAAGAAATCCCTAGAAGAAGTCTTTCTTTTAGTAACCTCTAAGACCTGGATCCCTCAGGGACCTGCCTCCTGAGCCCACAGAGTTTTGGTGGGACTGCAAGCTCAGTCCCCCCACCCATGCACCCTTGAAGCCTCCCCTCCTGCAAGTACTTCGTTGCCTTTAGGAAAGAGGAAACTCTTCTTCCTGCAAAGGGAGCAGCACACACCAAAACCAATGCACTGCTGGCAGGACACGGCAAGCAGAAGCCTTCCTTGCCACCCAACCGCACCATGTTAAAAGGAGATGCCATCGCTGTGAGCAAAGTAAATCGAGTGCCATCCGTCACACCTTGAAACAAGCACAGTAGTATGTTCGGGGCATGAGAGCAATCAGAATTACACATGTACTAAACAGGCAATTACTTTTTGCTAGGTGCCTTTTGTTCAAAAACAGAATTCACAACTAGTATAAACTAACCACAAAGAAAATATGATACATGTAGCAAAGAAGAAGGTGGAGTAAGATGTACTCTGAACCCTTGCCATACTGAACTTGCTTTATCATGGTAGACTGTTTACCTTTTTCCTTCCATGCAGTTACAGTTCCTGTGTGAATTAGCAGCCGCAACCAGTGCTTTTACAGCAGCACCTTAAAGATTCGTTGTTTCAGTCACAGTAAAGCAAATCCAAGAAGTTCAGCTTGGCAAAGCCTCCAAAAATTTATAGTGAGCTTGTGCGCTCTGTTTTTAAACATGGGCAGCAATATCCTTTGGAAACCTTCTATATTTAAATGCAGACAGTGATTACTTACTTGCTGACCACAAATGCTCCATAAATGTCTAGGTACAGTAGCTGGTGTGCAGAAGTTGGACTGAGATGCTCATATTTGAAAATCGATGTCCAAACATCATTGGTAAAGGTCCACTGGGGAGAGGCAGTGGAAACAGAGTAATTCCCTTATGCGCAGTGCATGCTTTTCCGTAGATTTTGATCCTGTGTGAAACAAATCTGTGGTACAAATCACTGTCATATGGTCCTGGTGCCAGCTGCTACTGCAAGGGGTGGTCACTTCCCTCGCAGACCAGGGCTAGGTTCAGTATCCTCAGCACTTGCCCAATTCAGTGGGGGCTAGACACAGCTAGCAATCGCAGGGAAGTGCTCGACATCTTACAGTAGCAGCATTACTGTTATCTCACCCTGTTAACAATAACTTCCACTGATTCCCTCTTTTTCTTTCTCAGGAGTGTGAGGGAGCTAAAGATCTTCTCTTTTCAGACCCTGAAGAAGCATCTCAGAGTCTTGCTGGGCTGGGAGGAACAAGAAGGTGACACTTAAGGAGAGCAGGATCCTCTGCTTGCTGGATGCTTCTCGCTGCCCCTGTGAATTTCCTTTTTTAAAGCTAAGAGCATGGCAGTGGCAGGGCTGAGTTACCTGTATTTGTGCCGTAGCAAGCACCCTGACAGTATAATCTGCAATACTACGCAACATAATTTGAGGTAAAAGACTGCCATGCAAGTAAAAGGCATGCACTACCTGTGTGCTTTGGGAGGTGTCTTGGAAGATGTTACAGACCTTGTCAGGCCAGTTTTAGCTAATAGTTGGGTGTGAAAGCAATGACCCTACCAGCTAGGGGCTGCAGCAGCCCTGGGAGATGGGTCAGGAGCGGCAGCACCGTGCCTCAGCCTGGCCCCCTGCCTGCTGGCATCTGCCTGCTTGGGGCATGGCCCTTTGGACAGAGGGTAAGAAGAAAGCCAGCAGTGGGTGAAGGGCTGGCAGAAATGCTCCCCTAGATGATTCCCTCCCTCAGAAGCCTGGTATGGTGAAGTGTAACATTGGATTTCTTTCAGAGGCCTCAGAGGCTACTGTTTTGGTAAATCTGAACTGGGGTATTCTCCCCCAGAAAACATGCAATGTAAATATCCATTGCAAGCCACTGAAGTAGATTGAAACATTGCATTTGAATGGCTTATAATAGCTAATTTGCTGATCTACACAAAGAGTTAGCTGCAATTTCTGAGCTGGTTCTATCAGACTTTATTTAATGAGACATTTTATTGCATTATAAAACTGCAGACCCCCTTGTTTGTGCAGTTTCAACTTCTTTACTTTGTTGTTGAGACATCGCCATCACACTGTTTTGGTGTCTGTAATCTGTTCTATGGGTCACAAATGAGCATCAAAGGTTTTGGGTTTTGGGGGTTTTTTTGAGTCCGTCTTTGTTGTTACAAAGGCTTTGAGAGAGTTTATGGTATTTTTGTACAGGAGCCTTGTAGGAGAGAAAGCAATGAATAGGCTGGAAAATAAAAAGCTCTTTCCCCAGTAGCATAATATTGTGCTACCCTCAAGTTGTATCACAGTGAAAATTACTAGCTAGGGAGTTTTATTAAAATATTATTTGATATCAATCTGCTTATTATATTATATGAGAGCAGGTTCAAAGCGACGTGTTTGCATTGTCTGCGTGTTTGCATAGAGGTGCCATTTTCTGTGACAGGCGTATGTTGCTCGATTGTCATTATCCTGCATTTATTCATTTTTAAGACCAGCCCTTAATAAGGTTTCCAGCACCAAAAGCTCTATTCAGCACAGGCTGGGTAGCCTCCTCCTGCTCTTTCTCCAAGGGAACTGAGACCACCCGGCTCCTTCCAGGACTTGGTCTCTGTTGAGAAACAACCAAGTAGTTCCCCAACAGTTCAAGTTTCTCAAAAACACATTGCTATTTTAATGTTGGGGGTATTTTTTCCCCTAAATATTTAGCCTGTGTCATGGTAACAGCTACTTTTAGTTCTAAATTTGTTTTCCCATCCTTCATTTCAAAAAAATGACAGAGTTTCAATTTATTCCCTTTAAATGTAAAATTCACTATTTTTAACTTTTAGTAACTATGAACAGTTATACCAGTAGTTTGCGAACTGCTTTGGATTTCCTAGGCAAATGTAAATTACTATATTGGTTGCTAAAAAAGTTGTTCACAATAACAATTAATCATATTAATTATGAAGAGGCACCGAAATGTTCAAGACAAAAGCAAATGTACAGTAAGTACAACGTGTGTTGTAAGCTTTTTAGCAGCAGGATGACAACAAGAGGGGAAGCAGCAAAATTAGCATTCCCCGTACCTATTTAAAAATCAAGAGGTAAGCTAAACATAATCTTATCATAAATGGGTAACAGGGCTAATCAATGGTCCATTTTTTTCTGTCCAGTTAACTTTAATAGGTTTGCATGCATGCAAACCTGATTGAATAATCGAATGTACAAATTCTTGATATTAACAGCTGAATATTTTATTGTCCAAGGCAGGGCTAAAGGAAAGAACATTTAAGATCCTTAAATGTAACCCTTAACAAATGTACCGCAATTAATTGTTACCACTATTATTATTATTACTACTATATTTGAAGAGTGCTGGAAGTAAAATGCAGTGGATTCAAAAATAGGTACTTCCTGAGTGCAACTGGATGATTACTTACTTTGGTCAAACTAAGAAGAGACTTAATTCTGCTGTAGAAATCCAACATTCTTTTTTGGAGTGGTCTGATCAGCACATAAATTACAGTCAACCAAATTTAAGGAAACTAGTGCGTGCAAGTCTTTTGCCCATATAAGCAAAACACAGGATCTTCATGTTTTTTATTAAAAAATAAACTCCTCTACTCAAATTCTGATTACCAACTGATTCTTATAGATCTTTATTCAACTTGCATATATTTGTAAGAGAACAGAACAATGTACATATATAAAATGGTGCAATGAATTAATTTTATGAAGGAAATTAATATTTTTGTGACCTTTTTTTGCACTTTCCAAGTCTGAAAAAAACCAGCAGTACTACCTAGTAATACTGAGACTTTACAATAAAGTTGAAACATGCTGCTAGTTTTAGCTCTGAAGTGGTACGGCTTTATGCAGGATGGTTAAGGCAAGATACGTACTAGTATCCAGTTTGAGAACAAAAACATTTATAAATGGATTGTGCTTATTATCAAGAAACTACACCTTACTATGGTCCAAAGGAGAAACATACATAATAGACACAGATATGGATATTTCATATCAGTTTATTCTATACCACATCTTTTTTTTTAAAGTGAGAGTATGAATCTCTAAATGTCACTGTAGTATTGCTTTACACAGAACCTGCTGGATTGCCTGGTCCAGGAAAGCTCTTTTCACTCTGTTGAATCATATCATTATGATATGACATATCATATCATTATGATATGACACTCTGTCATATCATTAAAGTTACAGTTTGTTGTACATCCTCTTCTGGATCAGGGCTGTTAGCATTGGATGATAGCAGTAATTAATACTAAATAGTGTGTCTTCTTTGTAGAAAACTCATGATAGAATACTTATTATACCTCTCTAATCTTAATGTTCTTTGAATGTTTTAAACAATTTACGTAACAGTCTTTGCTGCTGTAAAGTATAATTGCAGGGTTTCTTCCATGTCTGGTGCAAGGGTTACAAACACATTTTGTAAGATCATTACATTATCTCAAATACCTTAAGAAAAGCTTCTCTTTGATCAGCTCAATGTTCTGTATATTGTAGGAGATGCAGAGAATAGTATAATTCACATAAATTTGCATTAATGATACTGAATTTCCTTAAAAGACTAAATTTAATCTACATTTCAAAAAATGAAAAAGTGTGACCAACATTTTTCTGATAGGCACCCTAGCTGAGCATCAGCTTTATGGCTGTTTGTTCAAGTAGATAGACAATAAAAACCTTTTCTTTAAGATTTGGGGTAAAACTTGAAAATTGTAAACGCATCTGGGCAGCTGAGGTCCCATTCTCGAAAGGCACTTGGAGCCCATCTACATTGCCGTGTGCTTTCACGTTCCAGCTCTCCTGCTTCTGCTGGCACAACGTCAAGTCTTTCACACCCCTCGTGCAGAGCCTGCTCATAGCTTTTGAGGGCTATTCCTCCCTCACGCTAGAGTTACAAAGATTTGGCGTTAGGGATGCTGGGGCGTGTAGCGTCTCAAAACTTGCATCCCTTTTAGGAACTATCTCTTGGATTATTGTATAGTACTGAGTCCATCTTTTCTGTCCCTGTAAAGTGTCAATGGCTTTAACTCAGCTCTACCCTTACTTGAGGCACTCAGTCCTGAGACTGCACGCTGGTTGTTTTCCTTCCCTCCATCTCGCTGCTGTTCATTCCAGCTGCCCTCTATGCTGGCCAAGAGCTCATACAACAGGCTGTTACAGTTCTGTGAGAGGCTGGATCCCACACAGGTTAGCTCTTCGGGTGCGAGGTGTATTCAGGAGGGGTAGGATCATATCAGCATGCAGACCTGAGGTGACAAGCAGTGGCTCCAGATCTTCCATCCCAGGAGGCAGAAACATTTCATGAGCTTGCCCTAAGCCTCCAGGAATGGGACACATGCCTTGCAGGGGAAACAGTTGCCCCGTAGAGCTGGTTACCCCTAATTGCCCTAAGTTCACGACTGGTTCAGTACTGGCAAGTCTTTTTTTCTGGGCTAGTGAGGATGTGTGAGACAATCAATCATGTGGCTTGTGTGTGGATAATGGGTATAACTAATGTGCCTGAAATAGCAGCTGGCTTTCTGATAATGGGCTTCCCAAAGTGTGCGGAGTGTCATTAATAGTATTCATGTCTGCAGGTCGCTTGCCAGACAAAGTAAGTAAATACATTTATCAGAATTCAATGCAGACAAGCATCAAAATGAAATACACAGGAAAGGCACATGAAGAAAACATATCTGCCTTGGGAATTTCAGGGGCCAAACTGAGTTTGTTTTGCATGGGCTGTTCTCTAGTACAATGTCTTCTGGAGACACCGGAGCAAACCCTGACAGGCTGCTGAACAAGGAGCACAGGAGACCTGAAAGCACAGCTGGCACCTTCTAAACCCCTGTGCGCCCACCCAGGCAGCGCACTGAGAACGGGCAGAACAAGCACCCCAGGAAAAAACAGCTTTGTGAAGTTTAGCACTCAGGTTACCTGTAATTCTTATCTTTTTAAGGAAAGACTGTCGCTTGATGTCTTGTCTCTCTCTCTCTCATTTTCCCTGTCCCTCCACGGAATCTGCCTTGGATCACGGAAGACCAAGGGAGAAAGAGGAAATACATGACTTGTCCCCAAAACTGAAGCAAAATCCCATTTCACTATACGCAATATCCTTGACAATAACAATCTCATTGGTCACAGTGAAATCAGAAATCATTCCCTGTAATGCCTGCATCAATAAACACAATGAATGGCAGTTACCAGGGTCTGGATTTGATTCCTCTAGGTCCAGGTCTTCTTCAGTCTTTTCCCTAAGCCATCCTCATCCCAGGATGCCTCACAGCCCATTCTTTTCTGCAGGCTGATCCTGAACTTTTAACTCCCTGGGTTGTTCCCAAAACTGCATTCCTTTTCTGCTGCAGGCTTTATCTCCTCCCTGTAAAACTCAGCTTGACTGTGTTGAGAACCATGCCTTAAAATGGAAGTCTTTCCTATGCTGACCACAGAAATTATGTAGAATTCTGAAGCCTTCCTCCAGGCAGGTGGCAGAGCGCTGAGCAATGGGTATCACACAGTTTGGTGCACCTGAGCTGGACTGTACAGAAGGTTGTGATCAGTGGCACCAAGTCCAGCTGGAGGCCAGTCACTAGTGGTGTACCTCAGGCATTGATACTGAGACCAATACTGTTTAACATCTTTAATGGCCTGGACAATGGGACAGAGTGCACCCTCCGCACCTTTGCTGGTGACACAAAACTGGGAGGAGTGGCAGATACACCAGATGGTTGTGCTCCATTCAGAGGGACCTCAGCAGGCTGGAGAAATGGGCAGACAGGAATCTCCTGAAGTTCAGCAAAGGGAAATGCAAAGTCCTGCACGTGGGGAGGAGTAACCCCATGTACCAGTATGTGCTGGGGGCTGACCAGCTGGAAAGCAGCTTGGTAGCAAAGGACCTGGGGGTCCTGGTGGACACCAAGTTGACCATGAGGCAGCAATGTGTCCTTGTAGCAAAGGTGGCCAAGAGTCTCCTGGGCTGCATCAGGCAGAGCACTGCCAGCAGGTCCAGGGAGCTGATCCTTCCCTTCTGCTCAGCCCTGGTGAGACACACCTGGAGTGCTGGGTCCAGTCCTGGGCTCCCCAGTGCAAGAGAGACATGGACATACTGGAGCAGGTCCAACAGGAGGCCACAAAGATGATTATGGACTTGGAGCACCTGGCATACAGAGGGTGAGGGTGAGAGAGCTGGGGCTGTTGAGCCTGGAGAAGAGAAGGCTCAGTAATCTCATCCATGTCTATAAATACCTGACTGGCGGGAGTAAAGAGGACAGAGCCAAACTCTTCTCAGTGGTATCCAGTCAAAGGCCCAGAAGCAATGGGCACAAATTGAAATACAGGAAATTCAGTTTAAGCATAAGAATAATCTTTTTTACTGTGAGGGTGGTGGAACATTGGCAGAGGTTGCCTGGACAGGCTGTGGAGTCTCCATCCTTGAAGATACTCAAAGCCTGAACGGTCCCGAGCAACCTGCTCTGGTTGACCCTCCTTTGAGTGAAGGGGTTGGACTAGGTCATCTCCAGAGGTACCTTCCAACCTCAACTATTGTGTGATTGATTGTTTTTCCTGGAACAGGACATATGGAGAAGGTTAAATGCAAAGCAGGTTGGCAAGGCCAGGGCTTACAACACAACATACACTACATCCTCATTGCCAGAGCTGGGAATGCCTGCAGATGTCAGCATGTGAGGTCATTCATGGATTTTTAGTATTGTCAGTAATTTAGGCACATTGGCATGTAGATGTATTGGTTAGGGGCTTAAGTTACATCAAAAATCATTAGGTACTTTCAGATACCTTTGAACGTTTTTTCTTATATCTGTTTTAGCTGCTTACTTATAGAGACACCTTTTGCAAAGATGAAAGTTTTAAGTAATTCCAGTTTTTAAAGTCTCTTTCTAGTTAATGCTCTAATTTTATTTATACTCTAATACCTGCACAAAAAGGCAGCAATAAGTCCGACTATTTAATATTTGCGTAATTTGCTTTTTTCATTACATTGGTGATTATGTAGCTCTTTGCAACTGATTTACAAAATTAATTTTTGTGCAAACAAAACAGTTATAAGCACTAATTAGAGTATTGTATTTTAGCAGCACACAAAAACCAAAATTTTGAACTTGGGTACCTATATCAGTCCAGAGCTTAAAGCCTCAGCATACTGGGAAATGGTGTATTTGTTTTGGGGGTAGGCTACAGAAACAGGGAAAGGCAAGTTAAGTAGCCCCAGGAAGCCTGCCGTCCGGTGGGGTTTGTATGTCTGTTTGGCACAAGGATGCCGGCATGACCAAGACTCTACAGGTCATCTTCTGCTAACTGTAAGCTTGTTTGCTGTAGTTCAAGGATCTGAGATGGGACTTTGAAAATGTCTTCTAAGGGAAATGGAGAAAATCTTCTGGCCTCCTCAAAACATTAGATGGCTAAATCCAAAGGCACACAGACACATAGCATGGGCGATAGGTAGAATGCAGGTTCCTAAACCCACAAACACAATCCTTAAAACTCCCACCTTCCCTTTGGTTATTTGCAAGGCTGTATCTACCAAAGTGCTTATCTATAATCACTTAGGTTCCTACATTTCTGATACTGAGCACACACGGAATTGCTGCCAACTTGCCTAAACTAATTGTGTTTGTGTTTTATCTGATTCCTAAATCTGTTTGAGATTGACAGACCAGGTAACCTCAGTCTTAACTTCCTGAAGGGCCCATTTCCACAGGCAGGCTCAGACATCCTCCTCTCCTGCTGAAGTCCGCCACTGTGCCAAGGTGAGAGACTCATGGGGCCACAAACAGAGCAAGCAAAAGGGACCGTGTCTTCCGCACTGTCCTAAGGAGGATACCCCCCAGTGAGGCTGACAACAAATGGCTACTGCTCTGCGGCAGGATGTCCTGCTGTTTTTTGTTAACATTTATTAATAAAAGTGCTACAACGCATTTAAAAAAATCAATTGTTGGTATACTCCTTCTGTCTCATCTGTGAAATTTTTGATCGGATGTTCAGCAATGTGACAAACAGCTTTCAAGATAAGGCACCTTTTTAATAAAAGGAAAACAAAGAAAGAGAAAATAAAAGAGCAGTGTGCAGGGAAGATAATGCTGTATAGAGCGCAGCTCTGGTCTGCCCAGTGCTCAGTTCTGGCAAGATTGGTATCACATTTTTAATGAAATGGCATCACATTTTAATGTGACTTGTACACATTTATGTAACCCTTAGCAGGAATACCTCAGTCTCAGGCACGCATTGGTGACCAGTCCATCTAAAAGGATCAGAACCTAACTTTCCTTCCTCCCAGACGGCACAGGCAAATACTACAGATTTAGGACATGGATGACACACAGTCATCTGAAGTTTTATTTCATTCCATAGCACTTTAAAGCGCAAGTTTCTTTTAAGAAATGGCAGAGGTTAGGAGAGTCAGTGCCAAAGTAATTTTTCAAAAGTAGCTGTACAGCTTCTAAACCACTTCATTGCCTCGAAACCTGTTTCCTGGCTGTGTATTTTCCAGCAACTCTTGGGACAGTTCTCAGCACCTGCTCCTTGTGTGGGTGCCTGCTGGGCTGAGCGGCCGCAGAGTCTTGTCCCTCGCTGTTTCCTCTGAACCTGCCTCGGGCAGTGCAGATCCTCTGCCTGCACTCCCCAAAGGCATCTTCTGGAAGCTTTGCCCTTCGAGCAACGAATCTGGCTGGAGATCTTTATTTTATAATGCTTAGAAATTCACATGCACACTCACATTTTTCTTCAGAAATACCAATTAAAAAAACCCCCAACATTATTTAAGTAAAGGGGCTATGAAAGGAAGGAGAATATTAACAAAAACATGTCTCTTTGTGATGAAAGGACACAAGACTGTGGTTCAAAGATGCAGGAAATCCAAATTTAGTACCCTTGATAATGAAACAAAAATATCAGTGGTCACACAATTCAAACCTGACATAAACCCAGTCTGACACTTCTAACTTGGTAAAATGTTTTGGTTTGTTATCATCGTGCCGTTGGATTTTATTCTAGATCAGGTATCACCTGTGCTCTCGCAGGCAGCAAGAGAGTTGCCGGCAAAAGCAACTCCTTATTGTATACTCTTAATTCAGCAGAAATCCGGGATATGCCCGCTCCTCGCTTGGATCACACTGGTACTGCTCAGGGATCCTGCCACGCGCGACCGCAGCGTTACCTGGCCGAGGACGGGACCACGGCCCCAGTGCTAGCAAGGAAAAACCAGTAGCTGCAGCTCTCATCAACGGGGTTTTAATCAAGGGGTTTTCATGAGTATCAAGACACACATTCTGCTTTACCCGCTGGCACAAAGTCGATGCCGAAAAATGCTGTGTCGGGAAACTGTCATTACGTTTACAGCAGAAATTAAACCCAGGAAACCCTTCAAATCTTCATCTGAGTGAAGGGTTCACGTGTAGTTGTTTGACCATGTAAAATTACATCATTTCTACAAATACGAGGAAACGAGAGACAACACAAAAATAATCACAACATAACTGTTAGGCAGAATGAAGCTCATCTAGCAGTCCACCCCCAGAAGTGCCTCGGAAAGAAAAAAAAAGCTTCACATATTACTAGCATTATTTTAAAATAACATGCAAACCTGCCACTTTGAATTTTTGTAGTGCTTTTTTTCTGTAAAAAATAAAAGGAATATTTAATCGCCGCAGCATTAGTCTCCTATTAGGACATGGCTGTGTCAGAAATAATTTTAGTGGTGTGATTCGAGGTCTTTTGGTCAAAAGGTCGCGAGGAATTGGCTGTGACAGAAATCCGACCTGTCACAGCCGGGTCCTGGACTCTTTGTGGTGCAAATTCTGCTTTATTTGATCAAGGGGCTGTCAGTGCCGTTCCCTGGGAGCTCGCCTGGGTTTTAACTCTTCATTTCCTCGCTTTCCCACGCGTGGGTGCAGGCACACCCGCCAGTCGGGAATCGCGAAGGGAAGGGGACAAGCCCATTTTACCGCTGCATCCTCGAAGCAGGAGCCGCCGGCCAAGGCGAAGGGCAGGGCGGGATGGTCGCACACGGCAGCCAGCGCCGCATCCCGCGTTTCGGGCGCCCGGAGGGGCCAAACTCAGGTCCTTGCACAAGTGAGGAGACGGCGACCGCGGGGCGCGCCTTTCACGCCCCCCTGCCCTCCCCGCAGCCGTTAACACGCGTGTCACAGCCGCACCCACGGCCCCCCGCCCCTCTCCGCCCGCGGCGTGGGCACGGCGGGGCTCGGGGCGGCTCCCGCGGCCTGCGCCCGCTGCGGCGGCACCGCGCCCCGGCCCGCACCTGGCGGGGCCGAGCGGCGGCAGCTCCCGCCCCGCCCCACCTGGCCCCGCCGCGCCTGAGCGGGGCCGGGCTGGGGCCGCCCGCGGGCCCTCCATTGTGCAGCCGGCGGCTCGGGCGGTCCCACCTGCCGGCGGCGGGGAGGGCCGGGCCGGGCGCCCCTCCGCGCCCCCCCCCTCCCGCCCTCTCCCCGCCTACCCCCCTCCTGTCCCCGGCTGAACCGGGGCGAGCCCGCCCCGCGCCCTCCCTCCCGCCCGTCCCCCAGGCTGGCGGAGCTCCGCCACCTCCCCTCCCCCGTCCTCCCTCCCTCCCTCCCTCCCACCGCGCGGCCGCCGCCCCTCCGCCGCTGCCCGCCGGAGCCGCCGCTTCCCCCCGAGCGCGGGTCGCCGCCGCCTCGCCCTGCCATGAGCCGCCCCCTGCCGCCGCAGCAGCAGCGCTGAGCGGGGAGCGCGGAGCCATGCCGGGCTGGAAGAAGAACATCCCCATCTGCCTGCAAGCCGAGCCGGAGCGAGGTGAGCGCCGAGCACCGGGGACGGCAGCCACCGCGAGGGAAGGAGGGAGAGGGGGCGGGAGGGCGGCGGGCTGCCGCGCCGCCGGCTTGCCCCCTCCCCACCACCATCCCCGGGGCACGGCGGCTCCCGCGGGGGTCGGGCGGGCGGCCCCGCGCCTTCCATCTTGCTCCGCCGCCGCGGCAGGAGCGGGGGGCGCGGGGGGCGGCGGCGGCAGGAGGCCGGCACCCGGGGGCCGGGCCGGGGGGCACACCGGGCCGCGCCGCCGCTGCGCCGGCGGCAACTAACTTTTCTCCGCGGTGCCGCCGCCCGCCCTCCCCCGGGCCGGGCTCCTAAAGCCGGGGGGGCGTGAGCCGGCGGTGGGGGCGGGGGCCGCGAAGTGACTTCGCGAAACTTCCCTGCGTGGGGCTTTGCCCTCGGGCCGCCACTCGTGGCGGCGGGAGTCGCGGCTGGAGCCGTCCCGTCCCGCCCCGTGGGGTGCCGGCACGGCGGAGCCGCGAACGCCGGCTGCGAAGCGGCAGCGATCGCGCCTTGGCGCCGAGCAGCGCCCGGAGGAGCTGCCCCGCCAGTCCCAGCGTCGGCCGAGGAGTGGCCTCGGGTCCCTAAATCCCGGCGTTGGGGTCGGTGCTGGCGGAAGGCGGGTAGTTTCTGGTCGCTTTTCAAAATAAACAGTCTATTTATTCTAATAAAAAGGTAACTTGGCCATTTCCTCAAAGAGGGCTTCCGTCACGGGAGGTTGGCATGTCACTGCTCTGTCCTCAGTCTGTGACTCAAAGGAAAAAAGGCTAGTACACCATTTACACTTGGGAACATCCAGGTATGCCCGTTGTCTTACATCTTTGATTTACAGGTCGTTAGTTCCGTGGTAGCGTATGGAGTCCTGAAGTAGGACGTTTGTTTTTGGTTGCTGCTGTATTGCAGAGGTAGCTGTACTGCTAGGGACAAAAATTCACCGAGCATTAAAAAAGAGGAGGTTTTGTTTGTTGTCTGGAAGAAGTATTGTACGCTAGCGTTGGAGGTGGAGGTCTGTTGCGGAGCTGCTGCCCTGCTTCTGGCGAGTAAATCCGATCCCTAATGGGAAGTTCATCGCAAACATATGACATCATAAAAATAGTGGCTGAAATGGGAGCAGGTATTTCAGCTGTGAAAAGCTAGATTTTTAGTCTTTTCTCTTAGTAAATACCGTCATTACTAAAATCTGTGGTCATATTTCTATGTCAGCAAGCTGTGTAGCTGAGGAATCGCAGAAATGGGATGGACAACAGTTGTCAAAATATATCGGATGCTTTTACAGACGAGGAAACTTTAGAAAGGGTCTAATCTGGCTGTGTCAGAAATGGGAAAGATTTTCTCACTTCATTCTGCATAAAGGTTGTGTCCTGAGCTGTAGCGTGCGGGCTTGTCTTTATTCAAAGTAAACAATGGTGATGGTTTTGCTCTGATGGGTTTAATGCCGGTTAGAATACTGATTTGTTAACAGTTCTTGTTTGTTCTTATTTTCTATTGAATATCTTTCATCTTCATTATGAAGCTGGATAGATTTTTATGTTAATAGTCTTATCACTGATGCTTTTCTTTATTGTATTTCCACTGCGTAAATAAAAAAGCTCTTCTGTGCCTAAAGTAAATGATTACCTTCTAAAGTATGTCGCATTGTATATTACTCAAGTTTAGCTAGCAATTTAGCAGGATTCCAGCTACTGGAACTTTTCTGCTTGAGACTCAGAAAAATATTAAATGGTCAAAATAGTTAATCAGTGTTGAATTTAATAGTCCTTGAGTATGAAGAATAGATGAAATAAAGCTTTCAATCTAGCCAGAAAAATGGCCAGTGCAGTAATGAAATGAAGGTGCATCTTCAGCTAATGTAGGAGTTTAGTATGGCATTGAGTTAAAAGGCAATTACAGATACAGTTAAATTCTGGTTCAAAGCCAGTTGTGATAACATCCCCCTCTGCTGTTTCTAGAAAATATTTCCTTTCAGTTACTCCGCAGAACATTTTGTGTACCTTGTGCATAGAAGACTTTGGTGAATGTAAATGCTGTTACTTTAAACTAACATTGTAGCCGGTAATGTTCTGTTATTTAAACATGGACTAGTATTGGATGTGAAATATTTAGTAACATAAATTGTATGTGTCACGTATACAAGCACACTCATATGTAGGATATAAAATGTCCATTTATCCATCCATCCCAAATGCATATGTACATTGGATAATAATACTTATATAGAATGTAAGAACAAGAAGCATTTCATGTGTGTGTATTTTCTTTGATTTTTATCTACCTGTAATCTGATTGCTTAAACTAGTGTTTTCTTCTAGTGAGAGGAGCTAGTCTTTATTCAACCCCACGAACACCAGCAGGACTGACTAATAAGATTGTGCTGTATAACAGCACAAAACTGCTCAGTTAATTTGGTGCTGAAATTTCTTGGTGGTGGATACTCCCAAAGCAGACTATAAAAATGAAAAAAAAACAGAACAGAAAAAAACCCAACCACAAACCAAACAAAACCTCAGAAAACAAGTGAGTAGATAAATAGTCCTGGTTCATCCATGTGCCTCCCGCTGGCTTTCCCCTTCAGTCTCAGCTTTGTTGTATCCACAGTCTGTACACCCCTTCTCTGTCAGAATAAACAGTTACTGTGCAGCTTTAATGTCAAGTCTAGTTGCAGCAGCAGGTTTGAACTGGAAAAGAAGAGGTCACTGGAGGTGCTGGGAAAACTGGGAGGGCAAAGATTTCCCTATGGTGAGCCACAGGTGCTTTGTACAGACCATCTTTCCCCATGCTTTTTCCACTCAAACCTCACAGGCTTCCTTTTAGCCTCTCCTCGGGAGCTCTGCATCCTATGCATGCACCTGTATAGAGCTGATCAGGCCCCTGTGTCCTCAGCTGTGGGAAGGAGAGAAGTCGTGGGTGCTAAGACGTGAGGCTTGAGAGGTGGGTGGATTTGTTAGAGAGGCTGCGTGGAAATCTCACTGCAGCCCTTCGGCAGCTTAAAGGGTTCACTGGGTGCTGATACTCTTGTCTCGGTCCAAACCAATGCAGCATTGCTTTGGGGAGCACTTCAAACACTGTTTTATCTCCCCTGGTGCTCAGTTCATCTAGTAGGTCAGGAACTGGATGGTGGTGCTACTGCAGCAGCGTGTTTCTGATGCGAGGGCTCAAGTCAAAAAAATATCTGTGGAGCTTTGTTGTTTTGATGTGAGGAGCTGTCGGGATATTGCAGTCATATCCTTGTGCAGACACACTGGGTTTCCTCCAAGCAGGGTTATTTTAGTATATAAGTATCCTTGTTTACCCCTTCCTTGTTTCAGAGTCCCCCCTTCCATGTTGAATGCCTACCTCAAAAAGTCCTTAGCTCAGCCTGTCTTTGTTGTTCCTACAAGTCATGTGCTGAAATGGAGGTTATCCAAAAACTTGACCAAACCAGAATTTTGCTAATGGAAATTGGCTGGTCTTACTGAAATGAAGTAGCAGAGACGTGGTCAACACTGTTGGCTCACCTTGGCAATAATTGATACCCTGAGTGAAGGAGAATAACTTGGGTTAATGTTTCAAGCATCGGAGTGCACGTGTGCGCATAGGGTTTAGCGTTTGCGAGAACGCTTTGTTGTGGAGAAAGTTCTCTTCCAGGGGGTGGCAATCAGTGGTATTTCAACAAGTATTTTTAGATGTCTTCACTGCGGAAATTGTGTGGAATACTTATGTCAACTAAAAAATCATATCATGCTGTTTTTTAGAGACTAAAATCATATTTAAAATATGAAGTGGATAGCTGCTTTTTTGTGCATGCTGCAGCGCAGTTACTGGGTTTCTACTGCCTGCTCTGTAATCGAGCAGTGCTCTGCAGTGGCGGTGCCGCTTCTGGCTTCCACCGCCACGATTATCACAAGGAGTCTGCTCCTTTAGAGGACAGGAATTGTGCTCTGTGTGGAGTAAAAGAACTGTAACGTATGCCTGATGCAGTAAACCCTGTCATTTCAAAAATGACATGTGAAGACTTACCAGTGTAAGACAGTGTTGTTAAAATTCAGGGCACATTCCCCCCCTCCCCAATTTTCTGCCTAAGATGCTAAATCGAGTCTTGTTATAAACTACCTAAACCACTTTTTGAGGTGACATCTGAGTAAATACTTTGAGAAGAAAAATGTTCCTGGAATTAATTTTGTTCAATATCCCTTCCAATCAAGTTAAATGAAGGCATTTTATGGAACTCCTGTTTCAACTTTATAGCTGATAAAGTTTGACAGGAGTACAGAAAACAGTATTTGTATATCTTGTATGTTCACTATGGGACTGCTTGAGATCCCTTAATGTACATGGTTATTAATTTTAAGAATGCATCTAAGTATACTTTGGTCTTGACTTAAAAAAATATGAAATGTGGTATTATGCCTTCCACAGTTGTTCTGCCTCTCTTCTCAAGACAGTAGCCGGTTACATGGAGGAAGAAGGAAAGACTGTATTTTTGTTTTCTGCTCTTCCGTCCATCTTCACAGTTCTTGACAGTCAGGAAAATTAGGTGAACTTTAGGAAGCATTTTAAAGGAAACATTAGGAAATGTTTTAAAACCCAGGACTGGAGGATAAAAAAATATGCAAGTATTTTGTGAATCCTGCCTCAAATACAAAACTAGTGTGTTCTCATGGAAGATGTTCTGACAACAAGCATCTGTCCCCGAGGTTACTGCTGCATGAGCTTGTCTGCTTATCTCAAGCTGGAAGAGAATCAGTTTCTCAGATAAGGGAGAGATATGGGGCTGTTATTAAACTTCATCGTGTTATTGTGGCTTAGCAATTTACATCTGATCAAACAAGGCCACTTTAACAAAGGATATGCTTCCTACTCTTTCCAGGTGCACGTTAAAAAATTAGCTTGTATTTTCAACACAAAAGGCTGAGGATAACTGTTCATTGTCTTTAAGCTCTGGTCTAATAAGGCAAGAGGAATCTCTTCCTTCTTGAGCTTAAGTGGATCCTCAGAAACTGAAGACAGTAAGAGCTGGAGACCTAGTGCTTGTGTTTGACTGATTTGTAAACTTTGGGGTGTCAGGAAAGTTTGGGATTGGAAACCTTGTGCAAAGGCTTTCTGTCTGTCTTCTCCTGTTTTCTTCTGAAAAGCTGAAGTATAAATTGGGTGGCAGAAAACCTTTTGTGAAGAGAGGCTGTGCTTACAGTGGGAGCCCTAAGAGGACTGGGTGCTGGGGGCGAATGTTTGGATTCCAGCTCTGGGGAGAGGTGCTTGGAAGATCGTCTCTACCCCAGTGAAGGCATCGCCTAGACTTAGTGTAGAGTCCAGACTGATAGCTAGCGAGTGAACAATCCGGGCATTTGGTCAGTTACCCTATGCAAAGCATGCTGTAGTTGCTTTTTAAAGTGAAGAAGTCATGAATAACAATGGTAGGGACAAAAATGGAAGGAAACATCACCGTATCTTAGCTGCTGACATAATATAAGAAGCTGGCTTAACTATAGCTGTCTTCCAGTCCTCCAGTAGCATCTGAAAATATAACAATCTCAAATTGGAAAACACTTATAATAAAAGATACATTAATAACAAAACGCTAATTACAAATGGTATCTATTTTGTCCTTGTCAGGGCTTCTGCCTCTTTTCACCTCAGACTGACTGAACTGCATCTTGGACAGTTGGTCTTTCTCCATTTGCTAAACTGAACACTAGTGAATACCATTTGCCAGGTGGAATAAGATGACACTCTGGAGCTGGTTTTCATCAGCATGCAAAGGACACAGGCGCTGTGTCAATTTTTTCATTCTTTCTCTTAAAACCAGCTGGGACCGGGAGGGCTCTAACACAGGGGTGGAAAGGAGGCAACAATTGCTCCCTAGTGCCCTTTTAGCATGAAAGGAACTGAGAGCAAGCAAAAGGCACCTACATCTCTTGTGATCTGCACAGCGAAGTTAACAGCATTTTATGACTTGCAGTATTAAAATAATTTGATAAATGTTGCAGAATCTTCATGAAGATATGGTCTTCACTGATTGCTGGGGGATGATTTTCTACTGTGTCTGGGTCATAACCGAAGTTTTTTCCCATATAGAAAGAAAATGTGAGATACTGGGTGCAAATAAACAATGTCTACTTTTTGCAGAGGCAAAACAGTTTTTGCTAATGTTTGTCAAAAGTGGAGAGTTAGATTTGCCACCAATGAGTTATGACTTACTGATATGGTGGCAAACACTCCAGCTTCCCTCAAAGAACACCGGTATGTAGAAGCTGAAGCACAAACAATATTTGCCACTCATGGGCACAGTTGCTTTTGTGGGTATCTGGGAGCCGTGAAGGACATAAGCTCTAAACACAAGTTCTTGATCAGAGAACTGTGCACTGAAACTTTAGAGAGGGGCATAACCTAAAACACAGAAGCTTCAGTGTGAGATCCCTTGGTAATTTAGATGTAGACAAGTTTTCTTGAATCTTAACACATACCTATATCCCTACTATGGGGGTGGGTTTTTTGTATGATTCAGAATGACCTGAGCTGCCACTGCTCAAGGTTCTACTTGAAAAGCTGTCAAGGCTGGAGTTTGCAAGCAGGAGGAGCTGCAGTAGGCGAGGGTTGGTGGTACTCCTTCACATCGCTCATGTCTGATGCCTGTTTAATCAAGCTGGTGCTTATGAAAAAGGATGCGCTGAATCAGTAATTGTCTGTAAGGGTCTTATGATTGTGGCTGTGAAATTCCATGTTGGTTGAATGTTTTTCCTAAGTCATTTGGATTTGTGCACGTTGAAATGTCAGAGTACCATCCCTCCTGACTTAAGTAAAAACAGACTAACGAGATGTGTCAGCATCCTATGTGGGTGGGGACAGGGCGATCTCCTGCTCAATCTTTCAGTCTGGCAAGATGAGCGTGACACCCTGTAAAATTCAGGGTTAAAATAGTAACATTTATGTTGGATACAAGTAATCTTGATTACTGTCACCCTACTGATTTTTCTTTTCTTCCTCTTCCCCCTGGCACAGGCTGTGCTGGGTGGCTGGGCAGCACAAACCGTTCTGGTGTGTCCTGTGGTATGGGGTAGCCAGGTTTTAGGCTTCCCAATGATGCTGATGATCTAATGTTGTGTGGTTTTTTGTTTTTTGGGTTTTTTTAAAGTCATTATCAGTGCTAATTCTGCTTTCCACTGATTCTGCATCACAAGTTAGAAGCAATGTTCTTTGCTTACTACTGAAATATTTTAAAGAGAAGACACAAAGGAAAAAGCAGGTAAGCAGGGGCTGACAACTCTGATACCAGTACATACTTCACGTGGAATTTTGTTGTCTTTTCTCTTTGGAAATTACCACAGGAATCGAGAAAGACAGGCATGACTGACACAATCTCAATCTTTTTTGTGTGTTATTTAATTTCTTGTTATCAGTGAAAATCACCACCAAGAAGATTCTGCTACTATGCAGGGAAAGCTGCAGAGAATATTTTAATAGTTTTACAGTTCTCTTTACATGCTGGGATCCCACAGACATTTACGGAGTTCCACAGTTGTCTCACTAAAGTTTAAATCTTATGTTATTTTGAGGAAAAAAAAAAAATTTCTTTATTCCCTGAAATATAGTTAAAGATAGAAATATAATGATGACAGTTAAAAATAACTGGCAATGAAACTTACTCATACGTTTTTGGTTTTTTTTTACCAGTGGGATGAGACCGAGTTTTTAATGCCACCATTTTGTGCTAATTGAATATTGTGTAACTGAATACCAACTCTTCCTTATTAGCAGACAGGGTTTTGAACATTGTAAAGTACTGCCAGAACGTCTCCTCCCAGTAACTGTCTTTCCTAGGAAGGCAGGCACCACATAAAATGCTTATTTTTGTTTAGTAAGCCACACTGTGGAGCTCAGCGCTTTATTCCTGAAGCAGTTTCATGGTAGGTGAATGTTCAAGTGAGATGTGATCTCTCTGTCCCACACTGTAAAGTGTGAATTAAAACCAACGCATTTACATTTAACCAACAAAATGAAGAACATCATATCCATGACTGGAGCATGTGTTTAAGTGAGCCAGATCTGAGATGATTCTTCATGTTTCAAACTTTTTGTTTCTATGGATATCGATTAGCAAGATAGAAGTGCTGCCAGCTTTTCTACGGTTGCCTGCGATGGAGACCAGGTGTTCCACAGCCCAATGCTTGTTTGTCAGTTTAGCCTCTTCTACAGTGGGACAGTATTCCTGAGAACAATTTTTTCAGGCAAATAAATAAAGAACAGTAACTGGTGCTTTTTTGGAGGGGTATAGTAATGGCTAACGCTTTGCCACATCCTTTAATAGTGGTCAAAAATGTCTGTGGGATAAATGTGTTCTGCATAGGCAGGAAGAAAGAAGGTGCATTGGGTCCTCGGGGTAGTGACTGCCAGTGGTTCAGAGCAATGGTGTTTGCTGATGGGAGGCCTTATTGAAAGTTGTTATTAAAATAGGAGTAACACACCTGTGGACTATTTGGATTATATTACTCTTTTCTGTTTGGATTATTATCTCTGTGGATCAGATACTGTATCCTTTGTACTGCGATTGCAAAGAGGAGCTTCCTCTTGCTGCTTCTGTCTTTCACCACCGTTGCCAGCTCCTGGTCACTAAAGCTCAGCAATGAGCTGGTGCTCACAGGTGCTGCCTCTCCCCTGAGAAGATTTTTTGGCATCTGAGCGACGGCAGGACAGTTCCAACAAGGGAGTTGCATCAAGCTCCCTGCTATCCTCCGCGTTCTCAAAATCTCTTTAAAGCATTGCTAAATGGCAGGATTTTGTCCTCACTTGCGCCCACGCTCCTCATGACAGGGTTGGGACCTGAGTCTGAGATGAGGCTGTTGTGGAATAAACACACTGTTGTACTACTCTGACAAAAAATTAATTTCAGTGGCATTTTCAGTGAAGTATTTGTGTTGGTTTTGTGTTAGGAATGGATTATTTACACAACAGCTGGGCAGAAAGTAGAGCGGTAGTCACACAGAAAATACTCTGGGGAGTGAAATTCACTGCCTGGTAAATGGATGCAACTGTGCTGGATTCTGGAGGTTAATTCACTTGTGCCAGCAAATTTACTGAGCCCTTGTAGCTGTTAGTGGAGGCTGCTTCTTAGTCCAAGGTCTCTTCTGAAAAGTCAGAGAAAACTATTGCCCAAAAATCTGTTGCCTCCTTCCGCTATATCTGCCAGTTTTATTCTTTCTTATTTTTACATTTTCTGGTGTTTTTGTAAATATCATAATGTTTTTGAATGTGGTGAGAAAATTTGAGCCTGAGCCTTTTCAAAATACCTGATATTTTGATAAAACTTCCAGTTTTGTGAGGACTATACCTGTAAATTACTTGACCTTTTTTTTTTTGTAATACTAACCTTTCCCAAACCAAACAAACAGTATATAAGATGTAGGCTTTAAGTAAACTGTGTTGTAAAAGGTTCTTCGTACATCATGATTTGGCAGGACCAAGGAAATGCACCTCCTCTCTTACAGAAATGTGTTTGGAAATTATAATTTGTGGTGCTTTTAACTTCACCTCTTACTAGGACTGTTTGCAAAATGTGCAGGAGCCAGAGAAACTGGCAGGATTTGCACGTCAAAAGTGAAGCAGCTGATGAAATGCTTTCAGTTGGGGTGTAGGTGTCTGTATGGAGAGAGGAGAGAAAGAATGAAATGGGTAAGGTATAAGGATAATTCAGTAGCTTTATACTTCTAGCTCTTGTGAGTCAATAACTTACTTAGTTCAGGAATGTTATTAGTAGCAAAAAACCCCCAAACACCCCCCTCACACCTCAAGCACAAAGTGTTAAAACATGGCTGGTGTTTTCTGTGTGTTCACATTTGCTTATTGAACACACATATCTTGTAACTTAAGTTTCGTGCTGTCTTGATTTGAATATCATTAAGGCTTTAGTATTCCTAAGCTTTCCTGTCATTACTACTGCTGACAAAAATGATGCAGTAACTCAGGCTTTTCTTATGGTCTCTCTTATTTCCTGTGTCTGTCTTGAGTGTACGAACCCTAAAGTTTTTGAAACTCATCTGCCTACGCTGTTGCTTTCACGTGTCCACAGATTCAGGCATGTACTGGTACCTATGTTTATGTGTGTGTTTAAAAAACAAAAAAAATCATGAATATTGTGTGTTGTCTTAGTTCATTGTTCTGCTTAGACACATTTTAGATGTGTTCACTGCTATTTGTTTAAATATTTAGTGTGAACTGATTCTTGCTTTTTGGAACACTTTAATATGGAAAGAGCCTTAATTTTCAGATGACTTGCCCTCTGTCATTAAATACAAATTTTTCAAACGAAAGAAGAAGAAAAAGGTTCAGCTACTGGCTCTACATTCTATTTTCTGCTTTCATCAAAGATCAGGGTAGTAGGTAAGTAGTGCCTGAAGCTATATTCCTATACATATGTTTCTTTTTTGTAAAGTAATAGAGGTTGCGTTTTTTAAAATTACTTCAGAGAATTTTATGATGACCTCCTCGGGTAGGTGGCTTAAGTATAGGAAGCATCCTTGTGGTTGAGTTATGGAGTTCCAGCTCATCTGAAAAACTTGTCTTAATACTTTTCTTTCCCAGCTTATAATATCCATCAGGCTAGTTTTGACATTTCTTTTCTCTTCCATCACTCCCCGCTTTTTTCTGATCTTACCAGGATTGGCAGTATTTTTTTCTGACCCTTTTTTTTGTAACTAGGCATATTTAATTTCTTTCTTTAACTGCAAAGAAAGAAGTCAGCATAAAAAGAAAAAATAGCATGATGGGCCTGTTCACTGAGACTGAACAACCCTTTGGTGTTTAGGCTGGTACTCTGAAGAAATGTATTGAAAAGTAGCCTTTAATTGACTTGTTTCAAGTGTTGCTTATTATTTCCTTAGTGCTAATTGTGTGTAATAATTAAAATGAAAATTCAGTATGTTTATGTGAAGATTCTAAATGTCCTAATTGGCAGTACTGGATTTTATGCAGTTATGTGAACACATTGTAATTTTCTGGGAAGTTATACTGAATTGGAGATTTTTCCTACACAATTAGCATACTCAGGGTTGTAGTTATACACATTTAAGGGTTTGCAAGGTTAAAGGTAAGCATTTTCATGATATTTAAAAATGTACCTTTTGTGGCGTACTGTAGTAGTAGTAAAGTAAAATACCCAGGGAGCACAAGTGAAGGTCCGTTCCTGGAACTGTTCTGAAGTCATGATTTGTGATAGTATTCTTTAAACAGAAAATTTTTTAGCCTATGGTAATGAATCTGAATATTCAAGTTCAGACACATAAATTATTTTATTTGCATGTGAATTCCAGTTGATAATCAAATATTTATCATTTTACCTCAATAGATAGCACACTAAGGATTAAAAGAAAAACAAAAACTTGTCATGAATTGATAATATGTCAGAGATCTTTTATCAGCAGAATGTGCACGTGAAAGGCTTGAACCAGCAAACTGTCCTGCGTGGAGTCCCTAATCCAGCAAAGTATTTAAAAATATATGCATGTTTTTCTGGATCAGATCATGACACTCAGTAAATTGTTAGGCTCTAGCTGGATGAATGCATGTGGCGCAAGTTCATGTGATACTAATCTTAAAAAGATCTCTGAGTCAAGGCCACTGAAACCTTTGCTGCTTATGTGTACAGATACTTGTGAATGAATAATCCTTTTGAAGTCAGTGTACTTAAATTTAGGCTTATAACTTATATGCTTAAGTGGATCAAAGGATAGTTCTAAAAAGAAACTGTTTATTTTCTTTAATTAAAGATCATTCTTGTGATATGTGCTAATATCTGTTTTGTGGGGGGAAGAGAAAGCCAGTAAAAGGGATTTAAAATATCATAATTTTTCTCCCTCTCTTTTTATTAGAAGCCTTTTTTTTCCCCAAAGAACATGTAAAATATATTTTTCTTTCGTGGTATTCCTTTGCTTATTCCTCATATTCTTTGTTGGAAGAGAAGTTAAATGTGTTTAACTGCAAGATGCTTTATTTTTTTTTTTTCCTGGTGGAAAAACTTTTTTTTCTTTTCTGCTCATTGAAAACCGTCATATCATGAATGAAAGTAATGTGCAAAAAATGTGTACTTGGAGCTGGCAGTTTTATCACCAAAAGTGACACATATCACTTACCCGAACAGGTCTGAGATCCCACTGCATTTTCAGAGTTGCCTGATTCATTACCACAAAAAGGCTGTTGCGTATCATAGCAAGAGGAAGAATCTTTGTCAGAGTGAAGATGTTGAGAGTTGTTTTTTTACAAATTTATCTTTTGTGTGGATCCTAAAAAGCACAAGCTTTTTCCCCACTGCGTATTTAAATATAATAGCCCTGGAAGCAGAAGTTATCACTGTACAAAATAGGGTAGCATCTTGGTTGAAATCAATGAGAATTTTCTGTTGAATTTGTTGAAAGTAGGATTCCAGTCTGTTACCTATGCTGTTGTTATTAGGGACAGCTACAATTTTGGCTTTGCTTGTTGGAAGCTGGAGTACTGCGTTGGATGCAATGAGAGGATCACCTGTTGAGAAAGAGGGATTTAAACACTGTGGGGCTGTTACTGTGAATCAGCATTGAAAGGTGTTTGGAGGAAAAATAGCAGCAATGCAATTTTTCTGCTTTGTACCTTAATTCCCAGGCAGTTTAAAATACATATGCTTCTGGATAATCCTTACTACTTTGATTTTGTATTCCGGTCTCTGTGTTTTAGTGAACTTCTGATGTATTGTCTGTGCTTTGAAAATGCTTTGCCTCCTGGGAGGTGTTACTGAAATCTAAGCAATTATAGAAATATTATCATTTCCAAAGAAAGTCATAAAATGCTCCCAGACAAATCTTAATGTTTTCTGCTTTGTCCAGCAGAAGAGAGAACTTTGAGTTCATTAGTGTGTTTCATCTTCAGCAGTGGTTTATAAACCTTAGCCTTTCTTCTTTACAGCGAGGTAGGTATTATTTTGTGAAAAAATTGAGATGGAGGCGTAGTTGGTGCAAGATCACAGTAGACATCTGCTTTGCAATTTGAACTCTCTCATGCGTTGTTCTTCAGTCAGTGGAACACTGTGGTCTGTAGTCTTTCCTGTGTGCAGGACTTGTACAAGATTTCTCTTTAATAGTTAGTTAGAAAATACAACCAGAAGAAAAAGAGGCACACTTTTTCTAGGGGGAAAAGCTGCACTTCTGTGAAAAAAATGCATAGGAAGGATTGCAAGTCCTTTTGCTCATCCTTAGAAGCAGGAAGCCAATGTCAAATAGAAACTCCATTTCTGTGTTGTCATACGTGGAGTAAGCCGAATAATAATAAAAAAGCTGAATAAACCTGATACTATTCTGCAATATGACACTGCTATATAAATCTAGTGCTCTATAGCTTTCCAGTCAGTTAAAAAATAATATTCTCTGTTAACAGAAAATACTCATATGCATTTGTCTCTAAACAGACTTCAGTATTGCAATAGTAAGCATCATTGGTGTATAAGTCATTAAACGATATGAATATTTATTTGTGTATGCTAGTTTCCTGTTCTGCTGGTGCATTTCAATGTGTTTATTGACAGTTTCCCTGAAAAAAAAATCCTCAAGGAATGTCTTTTGAACATAAATGTCCAATCAGGCGGGAGAGAGGCGTTATTTTCGTCATGAAAATGTCACCTTTCCCGTTGAACTGAGGTGCTGCATAAGAGGTAGACAAGAATAAAAGCACTTCTGCTTATTTGATCTTCCAGGAGCAAGTTTATGATCTGCCATTGCAGAGTTTGGGGACTGATAATCTATGAGCCCAGTTGCACAGAAGAGAGGAGACAATTTTTTCCTTTGCATGTAAAACCAAGCATTTACATTTGAACTTGTAAAAAGGCTAATACCAAGATGCGAACGCCAAGGTACATAAGCATGTACGGAACAATAGTACCAAGTGGGACTTGGCAGTGTTAGGTTTGTGGTTGGACTCGATGATCTTAAGTGTCTCTTCCAACATAAATGATTCTGTGATTCTGAGTTCATCTGTAAGAGACCGATTTAGCTGGGAATCTTCACCCTTCCTCCTGATGTCCCAGTAATTTGGACTATGCTGGAGATGACAGTTTCTGAGATTGGTCTCAGGCACCTTTAGGCTTTCCTGCTGAAATTTTACTGAGATTCATGCTTTACTGAACCTCTAGGGTTGTCTTTTCGATGGTGATGGACTTAAATACCTCAGCTGCTTCCCCAGTACCTTGTAACACGGAGCATTTGCCATTCATTTTCTGTCTGACCTGAGCAGGTACTGCTCGCTTTCCACATAACCACCCTTCAGCTTTTCTTAAGCTATGAGCATCATCTGGTAAAGAGAAGTAAGTAGTTTTTACATTAGGGTCTGCATTCAGCTATCAGCATCATGTTCTGCTTCTTTCTAAAACTGAGTTTGGAATGCGGTTTTATATAATTGATCCTTTTTGTGGTATTCCAAGGTTGCAATGAATTAGGGGAGTTATGGGAAGAATTTGGATCTTCGAGGCAAAGGACAGGCTCAGTGAAAAACACAGATAGGCAAACAGGTAGAATATATTGCCGTGGAAGTCTTATTAAATTGGCAATGCTGAGAACTCCAGATTGGTTAATGTTTCTTCATAAGATGTTTTATTAAACAAAAAATGAAAACAAAAGTGAAAATTGCAAAATGTTATACAGTAAATAGGGATTGTGCTATGGTGTTCAAAGATGTGAGCTAATATTTTCCCATTCAAGGCAACACTAACAAAATGTCACTTTGATCAGAGAAAAGAACAACTTAAAGGTCTAGTGGTTCCTTCATCTGCTTCTTTACATACAGTATAGGCTGTGTAAGCATAATTTGAGATTCAGAATAACAATGTGTTTTGATAAAGTGTTTCTAATTTTTATTCATTAAAAGTCAAATTAGGATATTTAAACTTAGGAATAAGCAAAAATCCATGGAGTGAAATTGTTTGTAACTGCTTTATGTTTCAGGTCGTTCTGCAAATGTTTTAATTTTTTTTGGTGAAGTGTATTAATAAACGTAATCAAAATATATTTTTACATTTTATTATTTCTAGTTATTTTACAATAAGGTATTTCTTTTAAAAAAGACATTTTTTTTCTAGTACCGTAAGTAACCCTAAGCCCCTAGTTTATCTAATATTTTGTATTTCCATTTGTCGTATTAACCTTGATGTCTTCACATGTTATTAGTGGTTTTTTAAGGGCTTCATAACATTTCATTGTTTGCTTCCTTTAACAGTCTTCAGCTATTGCAATGCATCTTTTTTGTTATTGTTTGATTTTTAACAGAAATATAAGAGAAAATAATGTTCAGACAGGAACACTCTGTTTTCCATGTTCATTGGGGCAGAAGTCCTTCTCCTCTGCTTTGTCTGTGACCATGTCTGGTATTTCCTGCTTCAAGGCAATAAACTCTGTTGCAGTGAAATGCAGGGTAACCTTCCTCTTGGGGATATTGGGGATAAACCACTGATAAGGCTTATCATCTCTTTCTTTTTTTTTTCTCCCTACTGAGTTGCATATGTGTGAACCTTGTAACTTCTTATCTTCAAGATGAAGACTCTAGTTTGGTCACTTAAGTTTTTTCTTATTGTTTGGGCTAAATGTTTGATTTTGCTTTCTGTGGGATGAATATATATATATATTTTAAAATTAATTTATCACAGTCAGTTAACTTGACTGTTGAGAAGATGGGTGAGAGAAGGAGGTAGGAGAAGAGGAAAGTATTTCTGCCCCTGTATTGGAGAGCTTGGAAAAGCTGGGGACCTCTGACTGAGACTGAGGGCTCTCTGCTTCCAGGTTCCTTGCTGTTGAGTTGGAAGTTATTCCAGCTAGGGCTACAACTCTAGCTGTGGGTTTCTAAGCTCTGTGGCTGGCAGTAAGGAATATTTGAAAGCCCAAATCATTTCAAAATCTAAAGCAGGAGCTCTGGAGCCCACTGTCGCTAGCCACTCTGCGTAGTGGAATATCCTAAAGCCATGGATCCAGCAGCTCAATGTGGGAATGACCAGAATCCATGTACAGGTTTGGTTTTTTTTATAGTACTTTCTGTATGTTGAGGTGGTTTTTTTTCCTTGAAACATTTAATTTTTGACAAATCAGTAATTTGTTGGAAAACTTTTAACTCTAACTGTAAGGATCGATAATAAATAAAGTTAGTACCAATGGCAAGGTGTGGACTTAATGTTTGAACCCAGAAGTGTAAGTTCAGTGGCACTGTAAAGAGAATGTAATGAAGAAAAATGCCATCTGATCATATCAGAAAAGTATGCATCATTAATGATGAGAGAGGTAACTTCTAGGAAGAAGACCAAGTAAAAAAGACCAGTACTATTCTAGAAATTAGAATAGTTGGAATTGTCTGCTTGGTATTGTTTGCGGTCATCTCGCTGGAGGTGGGTGAGATGATTTGATGTGCCTTGGAGTGACTTCTAGAGGAAGACTGTAAAGTGGTCTGGTCGTCACGCTGTAAGCCATCTACATGTGTTGTGAGTGGTGGCAGCAAAAGTGTACGCAGCTTTTGCAAAGCCACTTTTTTGCCTTGTCTTTAATTGGAGGTTAACTGCTACGAAGAACGCGTGTGTTCAGTAGTGAACAGAACTGAGCTGCTCTGGCAGTGTTCCTGGTCCACGCATTGCTTTGGAGCAGCAGGGTGGGAATACTGTGGCAGCCACAGCATTAAAAGTTTAAAAATTTTTGTGAGTAATTATTTATGAAAATGAATAATAAATCAATATAGTAGCTTGCATGTATTTTGATTTTACTCAGCAGTTGGCTTTCTCTCTGGCCTGGTTCGTAGTGTGAAGGAGCCTGCCCGGCAGTACTGGGCAGTGAGCTCTCTGTTTCAGCAACTTAACGGGCACTGATCGTTGTAGTTTGCATCTAGCAACAGGAACAATTTCCAGCAATAGCTACAAAGCTTCCCAAACAATTTCAACTGTTGATTCACTTGAGATGTCAGAAAGCTTCTTCCACTTTAGATTCTGTGCATGACTTGTCATCCCAGGGCTTTTCCCTGCTTTCTCCTTCCTGCTTCCTAAAAGCAAAGGCTCTCTGAACCGCTTCCCCTCTTCCATCTCACCTTTTCTCCTTCTTTTGTCTTTCTCTGTCCCTGTTATCTTTCTTTTCTTCCATTTTCTGCCATCTTTTATCCTTGTTTCTTCTTCCTTATGACTGAGTTACTTATTTAGACATGGATCATGAATAAGTTGTACCGTAATGATGGTGAAGACAAACTAAAATGTATGCTTGTTCTTATCTGGGCATAATTTACAACCTTTTTCCCCACCAGTACAACAATAACTGAGTGTATGGGCAAACTGCTGCATCTAGATAGAATGAAGAGGAATAATGCCAAAAAGGGACTGAAAAGGCCATTTTGGCTGGTGTTATTCAGCCTGTGGTTCATGAATCACTGCTGGTCCATACATCGCTGTGGAATGGTCTTTGAAACAATTGTAAAATGCCCCAGGCGCATGCACACTCCCACACGCTCAGCAGGACTGTGTCAGAGTAGGTGGGCAGGCATAGTCAGCGGTCGGCTCCCAGCTGCTGTCCAAGCCTCATTAAAATGTTTATTGCTGTCCAGTTCTGAATTTATCAGTTCTGTTGTTTTACCCAAATATTGGGTATCCTTGTTCTCAATGTCCCATGATGCCAATACAATAGTTAAACCTCGAGCTTTCTTGCTCAAGGAAGTCATTGTGTCTCGTTTGCAGTCTGGATGTCCTTGGGCAGCGAGTTAGAGGCTGCTTTCCATGCCTAACACCCTGTCTGCTTGTAGAATAGTTTTAGATCCCCTAGTCCCATAATCCCAAGTCTTACAAGTTTCCTTTGTAGCCTTGTGCTTAATTTCAATCCATGCCTGGCTAATAATTTTTTCCTTACCCTGGTCTGACAATTGTTCTCCTGTATTCTTCATGTTTGCTGTCAAGCGGCTGTTGGTGGTGATAATGATGACGGTATTGTGTGTATTCTAACACCTACCTTCCGTATCTGAGTGTAAAGCTTTTGGCAGTAATGCTTCCAGGAAAAGTCCAGTTTTGACCTTGTAGCCTTGGAATACGACATGCTTAATGAGATCAAGGCTAATACTTTCTTAGGGGCATGCATTAGAAATCTGATAAATTAACATGCTAAATTCTTTCTAATGAGCACATCCAAGTACCTGGTTTTGTGATTGGTGTTGTACTGTAGTTAAATTTGGGTAATTTTCCATGACACATTTGTGGCGCAGATTTGAAGTCCTTACCCTAAAGCATATAAATGGGAGGACTTTTTAAAGAAAAGGCATTGGAAAATAGGACTTCAAGTATATTCACTTGTATTTCAAGTATGAGAAAATCCTTCCAACTATCTGACCCGTTTGGTTGAAACAAGAACAGTAGGAGCAACAATCACCCAGAGGCAAATAATTAGCCCAGATTTCAGTCCAGTTAAGATCTGGCAAAGAAACAGATACCTACAGAAGTTCTATGTTGGGAGTAAGTAGCAACTGTAATAAAAGGTGGTACTAAAAATGAAAGAGTTGCAGGAGGAAGTAGTTCCTGCAGAGTGGCTAGAAGCTGATTTTCACTGTATTGAAGGGATGTCATAGAGAATGAGGTCAAGTGGTACAAATTCTACTGTCTATGGTTTTTTTTTCTATGTGGTAAGGAACAGAAGTCAACCCCCCCTCTTCCAAGAAGAGGAGGAATTCAACAATATTAAGAAAACTGCCATGAACAAATCCAGGTATTCTTGCTTTTATCCTTTTAAGGAGAAAGAGTTATCTAATGCAAAAAATACTTTCTGATAAAGGCCAAAAATGTAATTAAAATTCTTGACATCCAAAATGAGCAGGAGCTGATAAAGAGCCCTGTTAGTAAATATTTCCCCTTAGGACCCACAAAGGAACCTGGCATTACTCTCCACTCTGCTTCAGGAGAATGTAATTAAAGTAGAATGGGAGCTTCTGAATAAAACAGGCAATGCGTGAAATATTACAGGTTTGAGGAAGAAAAATCCATTTCATATTCATTTCCCCAAAGTACATGGAGCAGAGGCTTTGCTCACAAAAGAAACGGTTACACCAACTACTTGAACGAGGAAATTTGTTCTAGGAAATAAATAGATAAATACGTAGAAGTTCTCAGGAGAAATCATGTGGTATCAGCCACTTTCCAGGCATCATTAGAGTCTGCGTGGTTTTTTCAGGGCTCTGAGCCCGAAGACCACAGCCACAATGTACCAGAATGAATGTGTCTCAGCAGTATGGGTATCATTCGAGTGGGTTTTGCAAATTGGTGCTTTGTAAACGTATGTGCACTTAGAGGTGCGTTTTCATGAGTGCTCTTAGACACGTCAAGGTGGTGGTTGGACTAGAGTTGACAGTTGGACTAGATGATCTTAGAGGTCTCTTCCAACCTTAATGATTCTAAGGTTGTGTGCCACAGAAGGACTAGACTTTTATGGCTTGGTCCCAACAAGTAGTAGTGTCCACT
This sequence comes from Ciconia boyciana, assembly GCF_034638445.1. Lineage (NCBI taxonomy): Eukaryota > Metazoa > Chordata > Aves > Ciconiiformes > Ciconiidae > Ciconia > Ciconia boyciana. The sequence continues at coordinate 39,446,984 of NC_132934.1, read as the reverse complement.
GGCAGTGAACTTGCATCACCACAGGGGTTGAATCTTGGTATTGGCTTAACTTGGAGTAAAATTTTTAAAACCTTCAGCCTAATATTCAACCATGCTTTGGGAGAGAGGTGGAAATCTCACAGAGAAGTTCCAACAAATTTCATACGTATTGGAGGCTGCTTAGAGCAGAGAGGTACAAATGAATGCATCTTTAAGGTAGGCAGTAAAATAACATGTTTTATTTGATGGGCTGACACCTGGCATGTGTGGGCTAGCAGCCAGCATGTATGTAGCTCTGAACTGGCCACAGCATGCACTAGCTTGTCCTGTGGGGATGTTAAAAGGGATGTGGAGATGAGCTTTGAGTGTGATAGGGCGGAAAAGTGTCAGTAGTGGGGAAAGGGGCAGAGGGGAATGTCTGGGATTTGAGGAGAGGACTTCTTCATCAGTGGGGAAGCAAACTCCTCTGGTTCTGCTGCTCCTGGTACAGCTGATTGTGTTATGTCCTACAGCTGCTGTCCTGCTGTGTCAGTTGTACTTTCTGCCTTTATCACAGTTACAAAGGCAGAATCTGCCTTTATCACAGGTCTCTGGGAGGAAAATGTCTTTCCTGTTTCAGTTTTGATCTTTTTTTCTTCTCTAAATTGTTTTTTAATTTAGCTGCTATTTAGAAACAAGGGGTGAATTCAGACCATTGTGTTGTATTTATTGTGCATGCAGAATTTCACAAAGGGAGTAAAGTCAAACTTGCCTTAGAAAAAGGCAGTAGTCAGACTGCAATGAGTGCATGTGTTACAAACATTCCTTAATTACTGTATACGTGTGGGGTATATATTACTAGTACATAGCCGCCCCCCTGCCCTGGTATTCAGTGCAAAGATGAATAGTGATTACTTTCTGAGCAGTTAGTTAATGTCTTTTTTTCTTCTCATTGTTCAGGATGTGGCCAGTGCCTCATTATTCAAATATTCTTCAAATTCAGAATTACTCATTTATTAATGAATTCTGTGGCCCTCATTGCCTTGTTATCTGACTACTTAACAATGTTTCATGAGGCTAGGTAGATCTCTGATCATCCCCATTGTATTGGTGGCAAACCAAGGAATTATCTGCTAGTTTTTGTGGCCATTGAGACACTCTTCCACTCTGCTTATCAGATGGCAGCATTAGGTAGAAGTTTTCTTCACTGCTCCCCTTGGCCTCGGTTGCAGCTGCAGTCAGGCTTTGGCAGGGTGCAGGGACTCCGTGCAGGTAGCTGGTTTCAGGCTTTGGGAAAAAAAGATGGAGATTGGATAGGACAGGGTCAGTCTTGCTTGAAACTGGGGTGCAGGGATTTCTTGGGGGGAAATGAAGGGTTACCTTGAAGGCTGTGGTGCGGGGTGGCAGGAGGACCAGCACGTGGATGCTCACTCTGGAGTCCTGCCTCCTGTAGCCTTCAGTCCTTTCCTTTTAGATGTCTGTGGTTTATACTGGCTCCCCTTCCAGTGGTTCCCATTCTGTGACAAGTGCCTGCTCTTCATTTTCTGCCTTCTCACTGTAGTTCCTAACTAGCTATCTAGTCTTTTTCTTTTCTCTTTCTCATGTAATTTGTTCGCCTGTTGGTTCCCAGTTTTCTGAGCTTCTGCTCCTGCAACTCTCTTGGGCACCTTGCTCCAATCTGCATGTTTGGGTTTTGTTGCAGCACCAATCGACAGAACAGGTTCCCTCGTGTCCCTTTTAGCTCCTGATCTGTTATCCACTGCTGAAGAAGACATTTTCTGTCTTTGTCCCTATAGTCCCAGGCTGATGGGACTGGGTGGCCCATTCCAGGCTTGGGTTGCCGCAACAGATTTGTCTGTGGATGGTGGGTCTGTGGACAAGCTTCCCAAAAGCATTGACAAAATGAATGGACTCTGGAAAAAATACTAGTTTTTAAACTCCATTAGAGCTTTAATGGACATGTGCACATTAAGATCTGTGAGAGCTCTGTCTGATCTGTCAGTCATTGCTGTGTAGGGTTTCTGAGCTCTCTGGAAGGTCTACCCAGTCTCTAGTACAGAGCCCTCTGCTGGGCTTCAAGTCCCTGAGCTGAAAAGGGAATATCTAAAATTTTCAAAAGAAAGGCTACCCAAAAAGAAATTTAATGTCATATAAAGTGTTCAGTTTCCCTCAGAATGTCTATTAAAAAACAGAAGTAGAAGGAATTTGTCATTTAAGTCTGAACATGATATCGTGAGAAATTTCAGCTCACCAGTTAAAATCCAGCAAAGCAAGAGGCATGTGAAGGCAGTGTCAGTTTTAATCATTGGCACTGATATCAACTAGAATAAATACATATATAAATGTTACAATTGGAAAGGTTTTAGTCTCTAGCCAAGAGTGGATTGGCTTCTCCTGCTACCTGAGGAGCATGAGTATCAGCTCATGACATCAGTCCTGGTTCCCAGAGGGATAGCTGAGGTAGAGTTGGTGTGTCATTTCTCAGAAAATAAATGAGCAAATAGGGTATTTCTTTTTACAGCAGCATTAATGGAACTTGCAGAATGCTGGTTGCGTAGATCCTAGTAGTGTGTTTGACAATATTTAGTATGAATTATGTTCAAAGCTAGTATACCTTGACCTGATGCATTTGTTTCAAGTAGTGCTTTCTTGGAAAATGATCCTTCAGGTTCTTTAGAAACTTAAGGGTCTGCTGGGAAGGGTCTGCTTGGTAATGGACAAAACTTGGGGTAATGCAAACATCCATTTTGTTTTTCTGTAGTCTTTTTCATTATTTGAAAGTGTGTTTTATAATATCGCAAAGCAGAACTTTACAGGGTGCTCTTTACATGCACTACCCTGATGTAGAATGGTTTGGCAGTCTGACCTCATGGAGGAAAAAATACACAGTGCGTAAGATTCTTCAGAAAAACTTGTTTGTTAAAATAATGTTTTGGATTCTAAACTCTGTATGAAGTGGCACATTTGTTTTTCCTGGTTATTGCCTATTTTGTGAAATGCATTGTTTGATGAATAGATTTCTTTCAAAACTAGCATTCAGAAATTGGAGGAGGTGCAAAAGGAAAAAAACTTGTACAACTCCTACCTGATTTTTGAAAAACTATAGTTTTACCAAATTATTACATGAACGAAAATAAAAATATGAAAAGACCATGCTGCTGTAAAAACCTGGTTTAGCATTTCTGAAAAGTATAGTTATAAATATTTAGAAAATCAAGCACTTTGAAAAACACGGGCTGTCTGACATCTGATGTGCACTGCCTTTAATAACATTCTGAATTGACAGGTATGGTAGGTTAAGGGCTCAGCACAGATTATCTTAAATTCCTAATGATTTTTAAGCAATTTTAGCATGTGTTATTTGCTTACATAACAAGCATCATAAGCCTTGTCTGTCTGAAATTTTCTCTGAGTATTTTAAGTGCTTTTGTCCACCTGCTGATACTGAGCGTTGTTACAATCCTGGGCGAGGGTGCTGCTCAGGAATACAGCTAATTTAGACCATACACGGGTATTTTTATATGAGGGCTGGCTGCTGGCTTTAGCTTTGGCTGTCATCCTTACTTACTGCTGGTAGTTTGAGACTAGACAAGCTGCAAACTCAGCTGGGCTTGGGTTTGCATTTATAGACTGCAACTGGATTGCCGTGTTCTTGGACTGGCAGCCAACTGTTTAGCTTGTGCAGGGCTTACAGAGCAGGTTACTTGGCAGTATTAGGTTTTATTTTTGTAGTGGCTAAATGACAGATTCTGCTTCTAACACTTAGATCTCTCCTTTGGGCAGTCTTTCTTCCATCGTTTTCTTCCAAATCCTCTTACCCATGTTTCTGCTGGGGCTTGCATTCACTGGTTAGTCTCAGCTTCTGCTAGGTTCTGCTTCAGAAATTCAAATTTTTATTTGTTTCTTTTCCTTCAGGAAAAATGGCTTTAATGAAATTCATGTTTTGAACCAACTTTAATTTTTGTAATTTCCATTGTAATATTAAAGACAACACTTTACAATAATATCTGACTAATTCTTCCCTGCCTTTTGTAGTTTTTCCCTTGCAGTAAGGGAAAGACTAATAAAGTTGCTCTTCTTGTAGCTTCCATTTTAAGCAATTAATGATAATCTGTATGTCACTTAAAAATACAGATCTCAAGCTTTTTGACACAGTTGTGCTAGGGAGGGTTTATTTCCAGTCATGCTTCTTTTTGACTGACTTGAACTGCTAGCATGTGGCAAAGGTTAATACAGAATATTTTGTGGAAACGAAAGGCAGAAACATATCTAATTAATAGACGGTTCCTTTGTATTTTAATCTGTATACTGCTTGGGTATGCTGAATTGGTTTTACTTGTGGCCTTGTAAATAGCATTGTTGCTGTTGCGTTCTTTCTGTGTGATGTGAGAGAGCAATATATATCTTGCTTGGAAAGAGGAGGTTTGGGTGCTATCTGCAAGAAGTGATGCCATTCTTCTTTGCATATAGGATTCATCAGGAGCCCCAGCTGAGAGTAAGATCTTATTAAAACACTAGCTAGTGCTACACATTGATGAGATTTATTCTTACATATTCTGAAATCAACTGCTTACCATTTATGGGGACTAACCTAATCTCAAGGATAGAATGGTTCATTAATTCCTAGCTTTATCATCACACTGAATGCTAGAGACTGCAAATGAAATGTTTTAATGTTTTAACACCACGGGTAGATTTCCCACTTCTGGTCGATACTTGGTCATTTTGTGTGGGTATGTTTTTAATTTTTTATTGTTTTATTTTTAATTAAACCCACAATTCTGCTAGTAAGTAAACTGTCAAGAATACCGCTGGCTGCAGATTTATGCTAGAACTGCAAAATCAAATGGGTTTTTGACTATATAGACACAGGTGCACACACACATGCACAAATACATGTATGTGCGTATAAAAATTATTGGCCCCCCCCTTGCTTCCCAGTTGGATTTTTTGGTTTTTAGCTGGAAACAAAATTCAATTGGAAATTCAGTGTCAGCAAGCTGTATTTGCATTTTAGGATGACGTGAACATGCTGTGTCTTAAAGGAATGACGCTGTGCAAGGCTTTCAGTGAGGTTTATTAGCTGAGTCTCAGTGCTAACTAACTGTATTTTCAGGGCTTCCTGTGTTCTGCTTTGAGGTACTGCATGGTCTTAGCTTTCCCACTTCCTTCCCCCCCCCGCCATGTATGTTGTAAAGCAATGAGTATCTTCACTGCTAGTTTGGGTGAAGTAAATACTTCGTTGCCTGCAACCACCTGCAAAAAAAATCTGCTCCTCTTACATCTTTTATTTGAGGTTTTACAGATGACCTACTGTTATTAACCATCTGAGAAGAAAGTGGAAGTCTAGATGAGCACAGTGTAGAGAGTGCCCAAGCCCGGTGCAATGTTGTTGAGATCCGTATGTGCTCCTTCATCGTGCTGAAAGTCCTATCTGTCACTGCAGGAGAGTTACAAATTACCCCGTCTTGGGTTTCTGTGTCTCTGCTAATGGTGCACAGTAATTCTTTTTCCCTTGTGTTTGCATCGGAGAACTTTGGAAGATGGTTTGTCCCAGGGATAGACTCAAGGTTTGTACATGTCAAGAATCCCACTTCTGTGAAGCTCTGGAAGATCCGGACCTGTTCTGGAAATTAATTTCTCCCAGTTGTCCATCAGATCCTAAGCGTGGTGAGCTTCAGTTTGTATCAGTGAGCTTTTCTTCAGTCAGGATTTAGACAGAGCATTTTGTTCTGCTTTTCTTTAAAAATAAATAAATCGGATTCAGTCAAAGGTTTATGAAGAGTATCCTTGTTTATCTTTTCTATTTTAAATATATCTTAATGCTATTTTGCCTTTAATTTTTGGAAGTGGGAATGGATTACATTTATTGAGGTCTCTTATTGTGTGTGCTTATTGTCTTCTCATGCACTAGAGCTCTTACTTGACCAGAGTCATGTCTGTTCGTTGAAAGCTGTTGTCAATCAGTAGCTGTTGTCTTGTAGATTTGCCTTTGAAATACTACCACTATTGGCAGTGAGGTTTGTGAGTGCATGTTTACTGTTTCAAATACTTTTTTTTTTTTCTTTTCTTTATTGCTTATTTACTTGCAGGTATTTGAATTGTCCGACTTCATTGAACTTGAGTTTGGAGTTGCTGATTCTGTGTCTTTGGTCTAGACTCTGTCCTTTTAAATAACAGTAACAAAGTGCTGACATGTCTCCAGCATGGGAGAAGCATCTCTGCTGCTTCTGAACACTTTGCTTGAGATGGCTCTGTATAATCGGAACAGTTTAGAAAATTGTTTGAAGTTTGTACTGTGCTTTTTACCTAAACCGAGAGCTGTTTAAAAATTAGTTGAACAAAATCCCATCTCTCCCTTCTCTGCTTTGCTAGTGACATTGTGGTGCATGATTGGGGTTTTAAATATTTCTTGGAACAGATGCAGTTTGTGTCATCGTGCTTGTCTAAGGTGGATACGTTGTGTGGAAAAAAGGTTTATCTCCCAGAGTGTGGGTGTGAGGAGCTACGTACTGGACTTCCTCTGTCACAGGAGGTGGGCCTCAGGGGAGGCAGATTTTTTTGTGGAATTAATGAATCATGATTTTTGGTTTCACTGTCAGAGTCAGCTGGTATTCATTCAGATGTTTATAGAGTTAACTTTTATCTTGTTGTCCAGTAGAAGCTGTACTGCAAGAACTACAGGCAGCACTGAGGTTGCAAATCCCTCACTGGAAAAATCTAAGCTATAATATGTGTGATTGGACCTATGGGCTATAAGAGCTGGACCCTCTGCTATGTAAATGGGGGTGCAGGAGGATTCCCATGCATCTGTGCCTTAACCTTTCTTCACTTTTATCAGCTATACATGTATAGCACGGCAAGGCGTGCTTTGGCTCCACACTGCTGTTCTGTCAATAGCAGATCTATTTAAACTGGCATCATTTTCCCGTTTCTCATTTCTCTAGCTGCCTCTTTCCATTTCCCCAGAGAAGGATGTTGGTTTTCCTTGTTGTTGCAGTTCTTGTGTTGGTCCTTTCTCTAACCTTGGCCTGTGAAAAAATCCAGGTGAAAAAAGGAACTGCAGACTGAAAAAAGGGAAGAAGCTTCAAACAGATCTGTTTACATAATAAGAAAAGTATCAGCGCTGTATGGAGCTGTCCTCTGTATTATTACTATTTTTAATTTTTTTTAAAATAAAAATAAGAACAGAATGTAGGAATTGTTCATATTGAGTCAGACCCGAGGTCTGTCTAACCCCCCATCCTTTCTGACAGTGGTCAAAAGTGACAAGCTCGAGAAGATTACAGCAACAAGGTAATGACGCCCTTATCCCTCCTCTCCCACCCTTCAGTGGTATGAGACTCAGGGTATTTTCCTGAGATAGGGGTGATCTCTGTGTGGTTATTAACCCTTACTGCATTTCTCTTCTGTAAATCTGTTGGGCCTCTCCTTAAGGCTGTAGGGTTTTGGTGTACACACTTGTATCTTGTGGCAGAGTCCCACGACAGATCCAAGTTACAGAATCACAGAATCATATAGGTTGGAAAAGACCTTTAAGATCATCGAGTCCAACTGTAAACCTAACACCACCAAGACCACCACTACACCATGTCCCTAAGCACCTCATCCAAACGTCTTTTAAATACCTCCAGGGATGGTGACTCAACCACTTCACTGGGCAGCCTGTTCCAATGCTTGACAACCCTTTCAGTGAAGAAATTTTTCCTAATATCCAGTCTAAACCTCCCCTGGTGCAACTTGAGGCCATTTCCTCTCGTCCTATCACTTGTTACCTGGGAGAAGAGACCGACCCCCACCTCTCTACAACCTCCTTTCAGGTAGTTGTAGAGAGCAATAAGGTCTCCCCTCAGCCTCCTTTTCTCCAGGCTAAACAACCCCAGTTCCCTCAGCCGCTCCTCATCAGACTTGTGCTCTAGACCCTTCACCAGCTCCGTTGCCCTTCTCTGGACACGCAAGTTGCGTGAAGACAACTTCCATTTGTTTGTTGTGAACATGCTACCGTTTGCTCCCTAGCTCTTGGGCTACGAGAGGTACAACTGATCCCTCTCCATCCTGGGTGTGCCGCTTGTGAATTTTATCGGCTACTGTTATATCCTGGCTCCTTCATCCCCTTTCTGGGCAGCAGGGTTCGAGCTGTTAAACCATGTATGGTGCAGGGAGAGGAGCAGAACTGTAGGCAGCATTCAAGGCGCAGGCCCACAGTGGGTTTATCGGCAGTGTAGAGCTTGTCTCTCTTCTCTCCTCTGCGTAACTCCTAATGACCTGCTGGTTTGTTTTGACTGCTAAGCATATAGCTGATGGCTGCCTGAAAACATGTATTTGATGTTGGAGGAAAATACATCAAGCCAGGTCCAACAGCCCGAGAGAGGCAAGGCAGCTGCTGCCCCATGTCCCTGGGTCCAACCTGTGGTGAAGCTGAAATGTATCCCCAGCAGGCATGGGTATGCGCCATGTGTCTATAGGGCCAGCACAAATAATGCAGACAGATAGAGCACTTGGACACAGACAGGTCTGCCTGAGCAGGAGGGACATCTGTGAGTGAGAGTATGTGTATACGTACATATGAGGAGGATCCTTCCAGGAGCTGGGCTCGGACGCTCGCTCTGGCCAGTAGCTGCCCCTGGATCCCAGTCTTCCCCGTTGCTGGCACCTGGACATAGGAGTCCCCTGATCCCACAGCCAACACCCCCCATGCTCTATCTGTAGAGACACGCAGGCACTCTCAAGCTCAGAGCTGGCCCTCGGAGACCTGCTCTAAACCCCTCGTGCCCAGGCCACTTCTGCTCTCCAGCTCGGTCTTTGTTAGCACGCACGTGCTCGTAAACCCGATGCAATCCCAAAATGCCCTTCCCCTTCATCGCGTCGTGTCCCCCACACCCCGAGGCAGCAACCCTCCTTAGTCCGAAAGGTGATGAGGAGAGCTGATCCCCCGACTCATCTTGCCGGGCTCCACGCCTGGGCACTGGGGCTGAGGCTCTCCTGGGACAGACGGGGTGTTCCTCAACAGGAACCCTTGGTTTGGGGTCCCGCCTGCTGCTGTGCCTCTGCTTCTCTGTGGAGGTGGGCTTTTGATGGGCTGATGGGCTTGGGAGTAGTCTGGAGAGGTATTGTTTGTGCAGACCGAACACGATTATTATCCTGAAATTATATCCCAAGTGGGTAGTGGTCAGATCAGAGCCAGTTATTTCACCTGTGACACGAGGATTTATTTTTTCCCATATGCATAACCTTTCATAAATGTAACTAATTTTTTTTTTTTGCAATGCACCCATGTTTTTACTTTCCTGGCTAATTCAAATCTTGCACCTCACTATTCACCTTTTTTTTTTTTTCCTGGTTTTATTAAGGCTATATTGAGTAGCATAGGTCTTAACACAGGTCTGCAAAACTACTGATGACTTCCCTCTGAGAGCTGATCACCACCCATCTTTTCTTATTTTTTAAAAATTATTTATCTATGCAAGGGTAAATTAGGTACTGTTTCTATTTAGCAAACACAGAAGCTGTCTGTCTTTATTTTCAGGATTTTCATCTGGTGTAATTTTAGGCTTGTCATTGGCAATGATGCTTCTGTCATTTTCTTTTGGAAATCATTTCATACTCTAATACCTTTTTTGTCAGAATTTATGTACTCAATTTTATTCCATCATTCATAGTAATTTCCCCAATCCTTGTAATTTCCTGAATTAGTCCTGTCTTTCCCTCAATGTAAAGAGGTTCCTATGCACCTCTGTTAAGCAGATGAAGTATACTCAGATTTTCTGACTTTTCTTTATAAATTCAGTGCTTCACTAATTTTTCATGTCTTAAAGACTTCCCTCCAGGATCCAGCAGAACTGAGTGTCTTGTTCCATCTCTGTTCTTTTCCATTTGCAAGAAATGCATCTCAGGTCAGTATTACCGATGCCCCACTCTGGTTTATGGACAAGTCTGAGGCTCCCCATTTGGTAAACTTTGATTTGAGGGTTGCTAATTTTTTTTTTTATATTGGCCCTTGTTTTACTTAGGGACAAAACCCACAGGTATAGTCTGCTACTATAGTAAGGCATTACTATATAGTATGCTACTATAGTAAAGCATATAGTATGCTACTATAGTAAGGCATTGCTTTCTTTTTTAGAGAATTGTTATAGTAAGCTTCATAGCTATTTAAATGAGTAATTCAGATATTCTTCCTTATTTACCTAACCATAGTAATTTTTACAAAGTTTTTCCTTCCTGACAGTTTTTACAAGTGTCTGTCTTGAGAAAAGCAAATATAAAATGATTTTATGAGTGTTTTGCGTTATCATTTTCTCCTTTATATGCATATCTACTTCTGATCTTTTTCATGAATTATTTTTGCCACACCGTTGTTTTCAATTGAAGGTATAATAAAATATGCCCCTGGTCATTCCATATCATATCCATAATTCCAGTCACTCCATTCCAGTCGTTCCACCTGATTTTCTACAGCATTTAAGAATAGTTATTGTCAATGTTTTTGTATTTCTGTAGTGTATCTGTGACTTCTGGTCAGTCCTTTCTGAAGTCCTGCAAACTCTGCTGTGGGAACTGCAGCAGGGCAGTGAATCACCTCATGGGCTGATGCACTGCTGCAGTGGCTGGCGTCAAAGGCTTCGCTGGGTTAAAGTCCCTCAGACAAACAAACATTTGGAGACATAACATAGGAGATTTTTCTTTTTTCCTAACCGCAGGCTACTAGTGATCGGTTCCTGTCTGGAGTTTTTTTCATTGGAGATGGAGTGGGCAATGCTTGTTCTCTGCCAGAATCGAGCTGGGGAATTAACATGTCCTGGTATAGGGATCCTATAAAATTCTGCCTGGGGCTCTGGAAATAATTGCTGATTAAACTTAGTATAGTCATTCTAGGAGGGTGGCTGAGTATCTGTTGTTTTGTCTTGCCAACATAAACTTTGTAGCCCTCTTAATTCAGTTACTGAAGTTGCAGCATGTGTCACCCCTGTATTGTGACCGCACGCTTGTTCACTTATTTCTAGCTGAGAAGGAAGAGTATGCCCTGATGCTATATGTGCTGTGCTGTGTATGGCAAGTGGAAGTGTTCAGACACAGACATCTGCATCTCTGGTCACCAGTCTTCACACCGGTGCTGAGTCCCATAGAATTGCTATTTTTTAGTTTTGTAAGCAAAAACATTTCTTTCTGCCATTATTGAGTGTTGGGTTTTCTTCTTCGGGATCACACTTATCTACCTTAGCTTTGCATCCTTCAAATACCAAGCTCTTGTCTGCAGTTCCTTTGGAGTTCTGTTCTAAAACATGGAAGTTTGTCGTTGTGAATAGAGATAAAGGAGGATTTTTTTAATCAACTCGGATTTTAGAAGTCAGAAAGTTTTGCAGAAGTGGATTGATTTGGATGAGCTCTTACAGAACTGGAAGTAGATTATCTACAGGCTCTCCTCATGGGTGGCTTCATGGGCCTAGACAGCTTTTGTCACCTTGCAGCAGATTTTGTAGGTAGTGTGGAGCCTGTCAATGTAGGGATGAAGGTTCCTGATCTTTTGCTTGTCTGTGTACTTAGGGCTAGGAAAAACATGTGCTAGGATGGTAGTTGTTGCTTGGAAGCTTTGAGCAAGACTGAGCTCTCTCTGTGCTAAGCCATGTGCCATATGTGCAACCAAACTGGTTGTACAGAACAGGTAAAGAGTAGGCAAGAAGGCTCTCTGCTTTTCCCTTTTTAAAGACAGAACGTTGAAGCTAAGGGTGACTTAACACTATGTAACTTTAGACTGGGAACCTGTGGGAGGGCAGAGGATTAAGCCCAAGGATTCAGCATGGTAGAACATGACTTAATGGTAAGCCCAGACTTACATATGACTGCATTATTGGGAAAAGTAAATAATTAGAATAACCTTTAAATGAAAGTTGAAGACATTACTGGAATGTAAAAGGCAATGAAATACTAAGTTTCATGCATCTCATTTAAGAAATATTTTGAGCAGAAATAGCTGCCGCAGTACTAAACACATTTATCAAACACAAACACTTGTTACAGGCCAGCTTAGAGCTTGAGGTGGTGTTTCGCATCTCCAAGCTTGGTAGAGGAGCTGTGCTTTATTCTCAGGGCAGTAAGACTGCAGCCACGCAGGATGCAGTATGATCTATCTCTGGGGAAATTAGTCCACTTATCTCATCAGGAATTTATTCTGGCAAGCAACTGGTAAATGTTACGAAACATTATTGTCTTTCTAATATATTCTCTCTCTTTCTCTGTCTCTTTATATGTGTGCATATAAAATGGGTATGGTGATTTGTGTTTCTAAACATACTGCAAGCTATTGGTATAATTCACAAATAACAAATGAGCATCAGTTATAAGATTGAACTGATCCTTGCAGCAGTAAGAATTTAAGGAAGCAAGCAACAATATGAACCACTTAGCCGGAAAAGAAGAAATATCTAGATGCAAAAGGCATTTGGCAAATGAGTGGAAGTATAGCAATCTGAATGTAGTATAGACCAAGACCCAGGTCTTTGTGTTATTTTTAAAGTGTCCTGAATTGTTGAGCTGCCACTCTCTTCTAGGATTTCAGAACACCATGAATACTTAAATTTGTATTTACTGGTTTAGGATGTTGCCAAAAGCATTAAAAGAATTGCTGTCCTAAATTAATTAACTTTTGTTTGTTGAATCTGTAGTGTGGAACACAAATGTCAGTTTTATTCAGACAGAAGGAAAGATTCCTCTCCAGGCCATAACTGATTTTACCCTGGCTTAACGAGTCATATATTTCCACTCGACCTGAAAGAGAATTTTTTTTTTTAAGCGATCGCTTCAGGCCACATATAACCTCATCATTTGCAGCAGTGCAATTTAACGGATTTAACGTAAACTACTTGAAGCTGTTTGATGATATGTTTGACCTAAGCACGGGGAAAAAACTACAATGTTTACCTGGCTTTCAGTTATATTAAAATATGAAATAGAAGTTAGCAGATACAAGATAGTTTTAAATGGCAAAGTATGCCTGCTGTGCTACATGGCTGCCCCTTCTCTTGCTTTGAGGGCATCCTTGCCCACCCTCCTGCCTGGTGGCATCTTTCCTAAGGCAGAGCCGGAGCGGGTGTGGGGCTGGGTCCTGCGCCCGGGCTCTGCCCACCTGGCAGCCCTGCGGGGCTCAGCACACGCGCGCCGTCCTCCCCAGGAACTCGTCATCGGGAGCGAGTACGCTGATGCAGAATAGCCTTCTTGGATTTGCTTTGGTTTTTTTAAAGCATTGTGTAATCTTTAGCCATAGGGACAAAGCATGTCGAAGTGAGAGGGCTGGGGTTTGCCGTTATTCTTGCCAGTTTTGTCTCTTCCCTGACAGTGTCTCTGTCAAATCTGCTGTCCTTTTTGGGTTTCCTTACACCAGGCGGGGCTGCTTTGTAGGAGCTGGTGGAAGCCGGCACTGCTCTTACCTGCCTTCATACCTGTGTTTTCCAACATAGTTCCTCTCGAATTAACTCAACATACACACGTGGTAACTGGGTCACGTAACAGATTTGTAGATTATTAGAAGAGGCTTTGTGAACACACAAGGTTTCAGGCAGACCCCAAATATCTAACTGTTGTTACCTGCTGTTATTCAAAAGCATAATAGTGATGTCAGCATTGTTAAAGCAGACTAATTCTCCAGATAAATGGATTATGAACACTGAAATGTTTTGTTGATATGAACAAGTATCAAGTCTTCATTAAGGTCTTGTAAATGGAGTGAGTGGATGATGCAGGAGTGTGCTGAGGATTGATTGCCTTTGGGAAGCAATAGCTTCAGTACTGTGGATGTGTCCAAAAAACGTCACCACCATCCCTTCAATATCATTGTGTACACGCTTTATAGGATACAGGGGGAGTGCCATGATGCAATTTAATGGCAGTGAGATGGAAATGGGAAGGGAGGAAAGAGAAGCAGAGAGAGATCTGTGTATTTGACTTGAAGAATCACACGATGAGTGGTGGACTTCTTGTATACTTGTCATGCAGCTTTGAATGGTTCATATGCCCTGCCCGTTGTTCTGTGTCTCTGTCTTCACCCTTTCGTAGTATCTTTGTAGTATCAGTCTGGAAGTGAAATGTTCTCCAACATCAATTCCTCCACTAGGATTTTTTTTCCTGGATAGCGTTGTGTGTTTGTGTGTTGTGGGTGGTTTTTTTTTTTTTTTTTGGTGAGTCTAGTATCTTGTGATCTTAAATGGCAAAGTATTATAATTTAATCTCTTAGGAAAGGGACATAATCTTTGTTTTCTATTGGGATGCAGTGTTTGGCTATACTCAAGAGTCCAAATCTTCTCTTTAAAATACTGCAGCTTTTATATTCGGAAAAGCTGTTTTAGGATACTCTTAGAGGTTTTAAAAAGGTATTAGTTATAATTTTTCTTTCCTTGTGAATCCTGTAGTGTTGAACATATAGTAGAATGAAGTGCTGTGCTTTGCAGGTGGAAGGAGAAAATAAATGGTCCCAATAAAATATTGAAAGCTCTCGAAACCATTGCTCAAGTAGTTTTTCAATAAAAGTATGTGGTGTCTGTAGAATATGTGGCCTACTGGACTCTAAAGATTTATTTATTTATTTATTTTTCCCTTATTCAGGACTCGAGTGAAATGAACTGCATACCTCATGTGAACATTGAGCTCATACCATCTTAGAAAAGTCTATACTTGGTACCTCAGCACTTCAGCATTCATTCTCTGTTTTTTCTGAATCTCTAATTTTATAAAATATTTTCATTTTGTCCTGTAAGGATGATTCATTCTGCAGCAGTGAGTTGTACATATATATTATTCATTACTTTAAAGTGTTGGTTTAAATATTTTATTTTGTTAATAGTGCAACATGCTGAACTTTGAATTCTGCGCTTATCTGCTATCCTTCGTGGACTGAGCACCAGTAGCAGAAGTTGTGGTACTTACTGCTGCAGGTTGTTTTAGATGAACTTTAAAGACTTTTGTGCATTGCTTGGTTCCTCCTGAGCTGGCAAGATTTCTAACATTTTCAGATACTTTAGGAAAAGTCAGGATGATTTACATCTCGGAGCACTTGGGTTTTAACAGTGCTGTTGGAGCAATGAAACCTTAAACAGCTGAGTCAACATACCCTGCCGAGAAGGCGTATTGGTTGTGTAGCATTGAAATGCCATCCATTTCTTCATATCTTACAATGTGAAGGAATGGTATACGTGAACATGCTAACTAATACACGTTCATTTTTCCTGCTTTATTTAGTACAAATTTTTTAAAAGGGTTTAAAATCTTGTTGTGTTCTTACTATTAAGAAATATTATTTTAAAAATGGCAGCAATGATGCAGCAAACTATCCAAAGAAGGTATGTTTTATGGCGTGTTCCTCCTGCTTGCTTTTCTGCATTTGCTTTCTCATTAATGAATTCAGTTTATTTGGATGAACTTTGCATTACCTGGTGTCACTTGAGATGCCTTTTTACTTGTATGTCATTAACGTGAAACCTCAAACTGGAAGTCTGCAATACAGTGTCTCATCACAAAAGCCGGCTAACTGTAAAAGCTGATAATGTTTGTAAAGCACGTTAAGCTCCCTGGGTGAAAGGTACCATAGAAATGCAAAGTATTAAGCCAGTAGTTTAATTATAAGATAAGAAGTAATTGAAATTTTCCAACACAGTTGCATGTAGAAGACAGTCTGGTGATTTGCTTTGTAATATTTAGGTCAGTGAATTGAGATGTTTTTCTAAATCCTTTATGAATATTCTCTCATTTAAGTGTATTGCTCGAAGGTGTCTGATACATTTATTTGGCTGACTGATAGTGCAGTTTAAAAATACCACATTTCAAGTAGGCAGAGAAGTGCTGTATAGAAACCTTTGAAACAACCAACCTTCATCCTTCAAAATGACAGTTATTGTGCTATAATAATTGTAGAAGTACTGAATTTGCTTCAATTGATTTTTTTGAATAGTATACTGCTCGTTTAATACACAATGCCCCCAGAATTTTAATCTCCATGTCCCTCTTGTGGTTTACGGTTTGGTGCAGATTTCCCTTGAGATATTTTTCCTTGCCTTATGTATATCTATATAAAAACCGAACATTTTATGGCAAGTACTAAATCTCACTTTATGGCACTTACTGTGCTGTCAGATAGAACGATTCATAATTTGAAATCAGTACTCTTATATGACGTTAGGTCCTGAAAACTTCTGTACTACTTCCATTTACAAAAAAAAGTAGCCTGTAGCAATTGTATGATATTTTTCACTTTGAAATGTCCAAGACAGATGTTAATTGATACTGTGGTAGTTCCCTCCCTGGCGCACCAGTTGTGACTATAGGAACATGTCAGTTGGGTGCAGCTGGAGCAGCCCGGCATCCCCGCGTCTGTTCCCAAGCTGCCTCCGTGGTCAGTAATGCTGTGAAGTGGATACGGCGCGGGACGGAAGGAGGGATTTGAGGCTGCAGTGTGCTCTCAGACATGCAAAGGGAATTCCCTCCTTGGTCCCCTGCAGCTTTTCTCCTCTTGCACTCATGGCAATACCACAGGATCAGCAAGCAGCCGTGTTTCCAGCCCAAAACTGTCTTTGTGATTCTGCCGATGGGAGTTAAAAACTAAATGGAGACTCTGTGCTGCGTTCTGTATGCAGTGGGTCAGCATTTTAGTTAAGTGTTAATTTGTTTTTGCTAGGAAAAAAAAGTGATAAAAGTTTTGAAAAATTTGTATAATTTTTTTTTTTGGCACAATAATCCTTTTTCCTGAAGATGGAAATCTCTTCGGTCTTTTCCTTCCTTAGCACATTTCATTCCCCTGCGACTTTCCTGAGCTGTCACGGAGGAAGAGCCCTGTCCTGCGGTGCATGGCTGCAGCAGAGTCAGTATTGGCAAAGGTGTGCTGCATAAGCGTATCTTCAAAAGGTGTCTTTGCCAGAAAGCTGCCAAGCCAAGAAGAGACGCTGTTCTCAGTCAGTGCTCAGGCAGTACTTTGTCCTATGGTAAAAGCTGATCTCTAAAATGTTACAACCTTGAGTTTATAGGATGCAAAAATTTCAAGGGGACCTGAATTTGACAGAACTGCTTCCTAAAAGTAAAAGGCTCTTGTCATTAGTGATATCAAGAGCTTTCCGGTTTAAAAAATGCAACCTGGACAGGAGATTCATAATCCTAAAACTTGAATTTGAGAACCGTGCAGAGTTTTACTGTTTGAAAGTTGTCTGTACAGCTACAGGGATTTAAAGATAAATTTCATTTTGAAAAGGAGTACCCTTAAGTCTTTGGAGTTTTAAAGAATTAAACAGATTTTTTTCAGAATGTGAAAGCCTGGGACTCAGCAAGGCAGTCTCGTTGAGTATCTTTGTAGCAAAAGGCTGTGGCCTCCCTTTTCCCCAGCTGTGCTCTGATGTGGTGGTGCTGGGGGGAGCATACGCTGCCAGCCTTACAGACCTGTTGCAGTTCAGTGCCTCTCTTTTGGAGCAGAAGGACTGAGGGGGCCATTAGTTCTCTGAATTATGGCCTGCAGGGCATCCTCTGATGGATGTGGAACAATTCGCCTCTGGCTTCATAAAAATTTTCCTGAGCTCTGGCTCTGTGCACTGATCACAGGTGTACAATCCTGTCACTTCGTAATGAAAATGAAATTTCTGCTATGAAGTGAAGGGGAAGTCTGAATGTCCTTGGAGGGGGGAAGCCCTCCTGAGGAGGGCCAGCTCAGTTGGCTCCTGGCATCCTGGGAAGCCCCCATAACAGCACTGTTTCTCCCTCTCGGGGCGGGAGACCTGCCCGGGGTGGAGGCGATGGCTCCTGCCAGCAGCCAGATTCTCTGGCAGGGACGCGCAGGGATGTGGCAGTGCCACGGGAATTAAAGCCCGTGGCTCTTCAGCCTGGTACATGGGAGCAGGTCACCTGCAGCCAGCCGGCGTGGTAGGTACGGAGGACGAAGAGGGCACGGTACGTGTAACGGGCGAGTACGGTGTCTGTCAGCAATTTGGTTTTTGCCTTATGTGATGGATTGAAAATATACTTTATCATAGTCTAATCCTGCAGATTATTTCACTTTTAAGGTAGTCAAGTGTTAGGATGTGGCTGAAGCCCATACTTCCAAGAGGAAATAATCAAACCTTAACGTTCCGGATTTAGTCATGGTCAAACAATGAGCTAACAGGGAAGTTTTTCTTTAAGTTAACACAGTAACATTGCTCTGACTGTCTTCTGATTTCTTTGTCACCCCTGTGTTTTGCTTTGAATGACAAATCTTCCATTATTGTCTATGCATTTGAATTATCTGTTTACATACTATTCTTTTTTTTTTTTTTAATTTTGAGGTGGCCCTGTGTCAGTTGGAATTCAGGCAGGAGCTGAGATTTTGTTCCCTGCGTATACAAATGTGTACTATCATGCTTCATGGACCATGAAGTTCAGATTGTATCTAGTAAATGAGCAAATGGTTTCTATAAATAATTAGTCTGCTTAATTACAGGACTAGGTTTTCTAGCACATTTGTCATGTGATCTGTGTATATGGTGACACTGTTTTTAACTGAATGTGGAAAATAATCAGCTTGCTTAAAAACTTTTGAGTCGATACTGCCTCATCAAACTGTAGATGATGGATTTAATTTGCTCTTTACTGAATTATTGATTAAGTGACTGAGAATTCCTTGAGAGAGAACTAGTTACCTGGAAACTTACACTGCTGCTCCTCTTGAAATGCACTGGTGAAAACAGCTTTCTAAATGTTACTGTTGTTTAATAGTTCACTTGGACATAATAAATCCGGTTTAAATTTAATATAACGTGGTATTTCACTATTTGTAATAGACCCTCTCTCTTTTGACTTCATGTTCAATTTACTTGCAAAGTAGCTTCTGCGTTTTGCAGAGTACTGGAAAGCTAAAGTGTAATGTGTTTGCTTATAGATATTTCATCTCAAGTTTTTCACATATTAAAACCAACTTTTTCCCCCAAGATTCAGTTAGGAGTTTTTGCTGAAAGACCTATAGACTGGAAAATGGCTCAGTCTTTTCTTAAATAGCTTACCATTTGTACAGATTTGCAGTGATGAGTATATTGCTGAGAAGGAGAATTCAAGACCTTCCTTCCTCGAGAAGTCGCTGGTGGCACCTGCTCTTTATAAAGCCTGCCAAAAGCCCCCTTTCACGCCTTGTGGAGGGAACTTGCAGGAGTAGCTTCTTCACACCCATCCCAGCCTCCTCTTAGTGACACTACCACTACCACACGCTTTCTCCTCTGTCTTTTTTAAGTGATCGAGTATAATTGTTACATCCCTTGTATGTAGTTCACTCTTTCTTGTTATAGATTTTTTTGTCTTTTGGATGATGGAGTATTTGTCTTCTGGATATCTGTTTACATAAACCAGCTAAATCAAGTATCATTTAAAATTAGAATTAATAACTACATCCCCCCCTGTTGTAGTAAACACTAAGAGCTTTATTTTTCTTAAAAGGCTATGATCTAATTCAAAAGTGTGTTTTAAAAATAAAATATTTTTTGTATGTCTTACTAGAATAAAAATTTTAAAACGTAATTTTATTTTGTAAGTTAGTGTTTCAGGTTGGGTTTTTTTCTTTTCTAAGTGCCACCTACTGATATTCTTGAAATTTGGTTTGGTAAAATTTGCCTGTCTTTAGAAAATAAGCATACATATGCTTCT
Source organism: Ciconia boyciana (assembly GCF_034638445.1). Taxonomy (NCBI): domain Eukaryota; kingdom Metazoa; phylum Chordata; class Aves; order Ciconiiformes; family Ciconiidae; genus Ciconia; species Ciconia boyciana. The sequence goes on along the minus strand of NC_132934.1, from coordinate 39,427,388 downwards.
GTGGATTGAAACCCCAGTAAAGAAAAATGAAAATAACAAAAAATAAGTTAATCTTTTGCAAGTTTATTATTTGGATAAGCTTGTGTTCTGTTACTGATCTGGATATCTACCCCCCCCCTTTATTTTTTCTTTTATGAAAAATATTTATTAAAAGTACCTCCTCATATTTTTCCCGGTTGCAGTACTACTGTGTGTGTATATATTTTTTTAATTTGGTGAATGTGTTACTGATCTAATGTGCATTTGATCACACGCCTTAGCTTACAAAGGAAAGAAAAGCAGTTTTTTCTGGAGGTGCCTTTTCTAGCAGTGATTTTACAGTTCAGTTTCAACAGCCCATGGAGGTCTTTAGTCCTGAGTTTGCAGTTAGGTTAAAGTGAAGTGGCGATTACCAAAACCTCAGAAATTGCCACTAGAGGAGAGTGAATTACAGCTCCTGCTACTCTGGCTGGGGCTCAGAGGGAAGTAAAGGCTGCTGTGCCCCTCCACTGCTTCCGTATCAACCTCTCCAGTGCAAAACCTGATTGCTTTCGCCACCCTTTTGGTAGATCTGTGTGGTTCTAGCAGATAGAAGCCTCTTGTTTGTTTTGTAGTGCCATTATTCTGGCTGACTCAGCAGGATTTGGTACTTACGTTCTTTTTTCCTACGGGAGCATGTGATTTAGGCAAACCTAGACCGTTTCTCCTAAATAAATAAAAAAATATTTCTGCATCCAGAGCTCACTGCGTGCACAGTAAAGAAATAATAAGATGAGAAAAAAGACTTATATAGTTGAATTGACACTGCCATATTTTCTTCAAAACTTTTGAATTTTCTGCAGACCTTAGCAGTACCTCCAATTTGGGCTCTTGGAAGGTGCTTGCTGTCATTTCTTCTTCCTTTTTTTAACTTTTCTTTTAACTTTCCCCAGTTCTCAACTTCTGATAAATCTCTATTTCTGCTACTAATTCTGGTAGCTTTTTGATTGTAATGTTTCCTTTTATCCTCAGTTTGTATCTCCAAGGAATGAATTTTGCTGGTCTGTGCGGAGCTGGGGACAGTTCTCCAGGTGCTGGGATGCCTTTGTTTCCTTACAGACACATTCTGTTGGTTGGACCATACCTTATCTTTCTTTATCTCCTTCACAGCAGTTTCCTTTTGGCATTCCTTTTTGGAGTTCAGAAGAATAAAAATAAGCAAACTGAAGTGCATACGGCATTTGTAAAAACAACACATTTGACCTCTCTTACTGTCTTGAAGCTCAATGCAGTGTATGCTTAGAGGCAGCTAGTCCTTGGAGAGTGGCAAAAATACACCTTTAAGAATGAGACTTTTCCTTCATCTGTTTAAATATTGTATTAAACCAGAAAAAGAAACCCCTCAGCAAATTTAGGTCTTTTTATTTTCAATTTTACAGACATCCATTTTCTTCTCCTCCATCCATGACCTGTTTAAAAAACTATATGATGAGCTATCATCACCCTGTTATTAAAACACTTCATTAATAAAAATACTGGCAACAAAATAAAATAACAAAAGAGCAAGACAGCCTTCCATTTTGTGGAGTGTCTTGTAGCGTGGAGTTGTTTGGGCACCCTGGGCTAACAGTGCCCTGGCAGAGGAGGGTGGCCTCTCTTGTGCTTGCTTTGTGGCCAGTGCGAGGGCACTGATGAAAAGCAGCCTGTGAGTTGTTCTTTTGCTCTCAGCTTATCTGGAAACAACGTGAAGGTTGGATTCCTGAAACTGCGCTCTGAGATGGTGGTGCTCTTTGCCCTTGCAGTGAGCTATGAGACAGATGATGGCTGAAATGTTCTACTTGTAAAAATGTATATTTGCTTCTGTAAGGTGTTGTTTAGGGATGTGTTATACTCACAGTTGCCACTGGAGAAGGCTAACAGCATTGCTGGTTCAATTTCAGATTGCAAATATGGTTTCAGAAACTGAGTTTCAAAGGGGTCACGTGCATTGGAAGGAGCATCTTGGTGGAAGGAGGGCGGGGAAGGCGGGAGGTGGCACTCGGGCAGGGCAGTGGTGGCAGTGTGCGCAGTCTGCCATTGCTGCTGTCATCTGAGCGATTGCTGGCCGCTACGGGTGGATCCTGGGAGCTTCAGAGTAATAAAATCTTCTAAAACAGATGGGAAAGGCTCTCAGCAAATCTGGGTAAGAAGATGAGAACTAGGCTGCAGTACAGCAACCCTGGCTGGAAAAGTTATTCTGGTTCAGACTAAGCTGAATAATTTTTCCTTGGTGCCATGCTGAGCACACAGCCTCTCCCTGTTACCCCTCAGTGCCATAGGACAAATAGTCCAGGTGCCATAGACTCCTCCCCAGGACCAGTGATGGACTTGGACATTTTTGTGTCATTCTCAAAAGCTTCAAGCATGAGAGTCCTTGGACTTTATTTTTACCTGGTAGGTAAAGCTGATAAATGTTGAAGCTGTTTTTGAACTTACGTAGTCTCTACTTTGTGCAAAAATGTACTGTTTGCAGCAAAAGGAATATACGCAGTTTCTGTTTAAGTGTCTTTACAGCTTTTATTCCATTTTTCTATGCATCAGGTTTCTTGGAGCTCTAGATCAAGTATCTGTGAGCATCCAGAAACTCGGCCTGCAAATTCAATGTGGCTTTTCTGTATTAAGTGTGCTTCCCTCTCTTCTCCACTGCCCAAGATTCATCTCTCTCTTCTTCCCATCTTTCATACATGTACACCTTAACACCATCAAACAAATCCTGGTTTTGCTTCTGGGAGATTTCCAGTGTGCTCTGTTCTGCCAGCTGCTTGGAAACACTGGGGAGAAAACCTTGTCTCAATCTCATCACCCCATTATTCAGCACAGGGTGAGATTTAAGCCTGTCAAAATCTGTATGGTAGGATTTACTGACCGCCTCTTTCAGTGATGCTGTCTAGTCACGGCCAGTGGGCTCCTTAGTGAAAAAGCAAATGTACAAGAAGTAAATAGCAATCATAAGGTATAACAGTTGGGTCTCTGAGCATCAAAACTAATGAAGCCTGACTTCATTAATTGTCTGCTGGCCCCAACGTTCCTCCTTGCCAACATCCTGTCCAGAGCAGGGCAAGAACTCCTCCCAGCCGCATCCTTAAAACCTGTCCCTTGTACCGGAGGTGGCAGGCGCAGCACCTGGTGGCACTGCCTGGCAGTCGGCTGCTGCCAGCAGAGCTTAATGAGCGGTGCCGCAGTTCCTCCTTTGCTTTATGGACACATTAGTGAGCGGTGCTTCCTAGCAGCTGATTTTCGTTAAATTTGTAAGAGCATAATTATTTTGAAGGGTTTTCATCCCTCTTAAAATTTGGCTAGAATCAGCCAACAGACTTAAAGGGTGAGTGGGCAGATAATATGATAAAATAAGCTGAATTTCCTTAGGAAACCATATGGATAATTTAAAGTTTTTTACATGCAGTTCTTAAATTAAGTAATTCAACTTATGCCACAATGACAGGAAAAAGTTATAGTACTCAGAGATCCTAACTCATGGGTGTAGTGAAAAATTGTCCCTAACACGAACGTTTTACCTCCTAAGTAGGTATGATTTCATTCTTCTTGGTGGTTTTGTTGCTGGTCTAGAATAGCCAGTTACGTGACTGCCAGTGGGAATGCCCTACTATATGAGGGCAGAAAATTAGGTAACCTCTAAGGGATGATGTATTGTAAAAAAAAAAAAAAATAAAAATCTGCATCCAGCCAAACATCACCTATCCTGTCAGTAAGAGGACATTGCTAATTTGTAGCATATCTCTGTAGCCAGTGTGTATTTGAGAGTTTTGTGTATACTTCATCATTAGAAGGAAATCTTAACACTGGATGCAGACATCAAATCTGATCAGCAGAACTTTGGAATGCTTCAGAAATGGGCTGGAGCGGAAGCCTTCAAGATCTGTGCAACTCAAGCTTTAGAGGGAGAGAAAGTCTTCCTGTAACATTTCTGTACTCTGATAGTCTGATAGAAAATGACATAACCTTCCTTTCATCAGCTAAAAGAAGTCAACCACAATGAAAATGTTTCCCTAGTGGAAGTTGTTTTGTGAAAACAGACTGACAAAAAAAAATTGCTTTCATGTGTATTTATCCTCTACAATATCCTCGGTGTCCTGATTTGCTCAGTTCACAAGAATTATTCTTTCTACTTTGGCACTTAGGGTCAAGTTACTTTACAAATATGAATTACTTTGTTTCCATGCAGCTATCTTCTTAACCAGTGTGCTAGAACATAGACCCATACCTCCCAAAAACCCCCCAAACCAACCAACAACCCCAACCCTTGTGGTAAGTATCTGCATATAGAGTAAGAGTTGCAGCATACAGATTTGTATCAGTCACTTTGCTCATTGAGGGCTTTTGCTCGTGATTTCATTTCCAAGCTCATGCTAATTCGCTCTTTTCAGTTAAAGATATGGCTACACAAATAACTTCCCTTGGTGGACGCTACCTGTAACTTTATGGTACACTGGTTGTTTGATGGTAATTGTGTGAATAGATTTGCCCCATCTGGTAAATGCAGGGTAACTTTGTTGTACTTCCCGGTGTCGTTGTGGTGATATATATCATAGGTTGCAAATCACACCCTAGTTTATTCATATTAGGTTGTTTTTGGTAGCTGTAGCACCATTATATTTCGGAGTGCCCATGCCCTGAGATGCTTATGGTCTATGGGTGCTCTGATATCCATGGACAAGCTACCATGTGAAGTCTGGCTTTTTGGATGGAGACTGCAGTTAGTATATGACACTTTATTTTGACCTTATATGCCCGTTGGGCAAGGCAACCTCACTTGTTACTGCTTTCTTCCTTGAGGGTAAAGCAGTTTTCGTCTCTTGGGACATGAAGTCAGCTTCTGGAAGCTTATGTTAACAGCCAAATCCAAACTATAGTTGAAGTGGAACAAAATAATGTGTTTATGAACTACAGAGAACAAATACAAAGAAAAAACACTTTAACCTCAAAGTGCTCCTGTGTTCTGGTTGGTTAAAGTCACCGTAGCAGTACTGGGGTATCGAGCTTAGCATTCATTGACCTATAAGAATACTGATGCATGTAGGGTATGGTGTAAACTTAAGGTATACTAGCTACGTTAGCTAGCTACACCAGCTTTGTGGGTGTGCATCATTTTATTGTGAGCGAAGGCTATCGATACTTACTCAGGGCAACAGCATCTGAGAGGCAGAGCTGGAACGGTTGATGCTGTGGCAGCTGCACACAGATATTTAGGCCATGACTTTTTAAACATCAGAAACAACCAGGCTGCTTATTGAAAGGATGGTGCTTGAATGAGAACATGAGAAAATTGCTCCTAGTTTGCCTAAGGACAATGTCCTGTGCCATTTGGGAACTGTTCCTGGCTTTTTAAAGCGGTTGGCTCTGTAGCAGTTAAGCTGCTTGTGTCCATGCCATAGCAGCGTGCTTATCCCTGTTCCAGAGGGGAGGAAGCTACTTTGCTTGCACTGGTCTGCAGTAGCGACCTCCTGCCCTCTCCCTAGGCAGTGTGCTCTGCCTTCTGTCCCCGGGGTGCCTCGAGCTGTGGCCCGTGGGTTTGCTGTGCGTCGTGCAGGGCTGGCCGCTCAGTGCACCGAGGCCAGGCTGGGGGCTCGGAGCCCGGCAGGCAGTACGTGGCCAGCTTGCACCCGCTTTGCTTGCGCGAGCGGACGAGCCCTCGATTGCAAAAGTTCAAGGCAGCAGAAGGAAGGGCGTAAAGCTACTGCTCGACTCCTGTTTTCTTTCTGTCCGTATCTGTCTGTTGAGCATTTCTTTTCTCCTCTTAGAGCTTCACGGAGGAATAACTTTCTTCATAACCTTATCAGAGGCAATGTATTGAGGTGTGGTGTGGGTTTTTGATTTTATTTGTTTAGTATTTCTTAGCAATCACTTTGACGCTTGTGTTTGTGCACAATATCTCAGTTGTCATCTAATTCACATATTTGTAGTTAAGGCATTTCAGAGAGGCTTGACCTGCTTCAAACCATGTTTTCCCTTTGGGTCACAGACAGCCATGGTTTATCATTTGGTTGAGCTTTGGGGCTGTGTGGAGCTGAGTGTTTGTCTGCCCTCTCGACCACGGGTGGAATCCTGCAACCTCTCGCTGGGGCCATACGTACTTTGGCTTTTTATAAAGCATACGCTGGTCCCTGGAAGGCGTGTGTGGGCTCCTGCACCTCTCCTGGGGGGCATTTAGTGCCCAGAGGTAACACTTGCAGAATTGCCAAAGCTGGCTGAGAAAATCAAGCCAAGTGTTTCGAGTAGTTCACCTGCAAAACTCCTGTTTTCATGGTTTCTTCCAGCTGTGGTCTTACACTAAGCCATGCGTGATTTTGAAATTGTTGACCATATGAACTTTTAATAGATAGGAGCATAAGAGACTGTCTTTAAAATTTCTTCTTTCTAGATTCCTGTACCTCAAAAATACAGTTCTAATTGGTTTTTGTAAAACTGTAACTTCATTTGATAAAGCAACTTGTTTAGGTTTGGGAAATTTGAAGCAGTTTAAGGACAGTTAATGATAAAAGCCCATCCCTGTGTTGCCTTTCAGGTCACTTGGGCTGGAGGTACAGTCCATGGATCTCAGTGTTTGGTCTGACGGTCTGGTAGCAGAACCACTTTTAGAAAGCTTTTACGAACGGACATAACTTCAAGGAGACGTGGAGCTCCTCTGTACTGCATTCAGATGAGCTAATGGTGGTTTGCAATATGCTGGAAGTAAAGTGCAATGCTCATTTTCACACTGGGTAACGTGTGCCCAGAGAAGAGAGGTGGGGGAGCGTGAGAGCAGACTGCAGGATGGTATAAATTATCATACAATTCTGCTTTGATGCTTTTTTATTAGTATTATTTCTGCATGTCATATATTAAATATATGGTAATTACATATTCGGAGATGAAATGTTTTTTAATATCCTGTCTGATGTTCTCTCTGGAAAAAAAGAAAGAAGGTAATATTGTTAGCATTTTGCTGATTTGGTTTCAGATCTAGGAGTTAGGGATATTGCCATAGAATCAAAGGTAATAATATTTTGTTTCATTGTTGTCTACACTATTTCAGACTTTCATATAATGGCTTTCCTCTGGATGTTCCCTTTATGCAATAAAGCTGAACAGAAATTAAAAGGAGGTTAAAACTCCATTAGCTACTGCAACGCGGTGGAGTTTAAGTTTATTAAGGTATTTAAGGCTGTGTCTCTCTTCAAGCTTGAGAACACAATGACATTATTTGGTGTTTGTAGTCGGGACATAACATTTTGTTCTGTATTTTTGTTTCATTTTAAGCAAAACTTAATTTTTTTTAAGGAAAACTTAATTTTTTGTTAGACAATCTAATTTTGCATTAGGCAGAACTTTAGGGTATGTTCAAAATTATTTGGAATTGAAAGAAACTCTGCTTTCCTGTAAACTTCAAATGGATGAAAACAGGGTAGCATGTATTTTACAACGTCATTGCTTGTTTTATGACATCCTGGGACAGCACATCTTCCCTGCTCTTCTGTTGTGCTTCACTGTCGCTTGTACAGACTCACCCGTGGAGTCAGGCATTTCTCTTGGTGTGGCTGGCAAAGCTGCTGATGCTCTGCCACGGGCACGCTGACCACTGCAGCGGTGCATTGGCTGCCCTCGGGGAATGCGAGCTTCCTCCTATCAGTTGCATTGCTGAACTGCAACTCAGCAGCTTGCTTTAAATAAATAATAAAAAAATTCCAAATTTTCTTTTGGTCCCAACTAAGATATTCTTTTCATGTTTGTAATTGAAACTGTGAAAGTTTGGGAAAAACTAGACATATGGGAGAAGTAGCTGTACCTTCTGAGTCTGCATGGGAAGCTGTTGTTATTATCAGCATCCATGCTTTGATGGGTGCCTAGGAACTTCTTATGGCTAACAGACATCAAATCATCTTCCAGGCATTTGCCTAAGCTTACAATTTCCCCCTCTAGGTTGTTTTTTTCTTTTTGTTGGTTGATTGGTTTGGGGTTTTTTTGCCCTCTTAAAGTCTAGTCAACATATAAACACTCTTTTTTGATGTAAGCTGTACCGTCTTGTCAGGTCTACATATAAATGTAAAGAGTGGGAAGTTGTAAAGGGCTAAATATTTGTACCGCAGTCAATGTTTTCCAGGATTCTCTGTTTTATGGCCTTCTGCTAGTCTTTGCCTCAAAGCCTTGCTGCTTTTCCCCTCATATCTGCTTGGATCCTTTTAAAACTCAGTGACAATCTTTTGCCATTTAATATGTTAAATTTTCACATGTATTATAAGTGTGCCCAACTTGATTAATCTTCTCTTTCTCCTGCAGTGTAGTACATCGTTTTCAGTTTCACTGTTCTAATTATCACCTAAACTTTACAGAAAAATCCGTACACTCCAGTGTTGTTGAGGCAGGCCTGTGCTGGCCTGTTAAGTCTTGCATTACTGAAGACTGCATTCAGTTTTTGTCTTAATGGTCAGAAAGCATCAGATGGCCTTACCATAGTTCATTATTCTTTATAGTGGTAAAGATTTAGCTCAACTGAGAGCGCAAATGCTGGAATTAGTCAGATTTGAATACTGTGCTGACAAACCTTACTTAAGGTGAGATTTTTTTTTCTTACTTGTAATAAGGTGAGTGCAATTGCCTGATTTTTCATATCTAACTTTTTTGCTTTATTTGTGTAAGTTGAATTAATGACCATGATCAGAGGTAGCACGTGTTAAGTAAACAGTCAATAGTAAGTAGGTGGAAGACCATATAATTAATTTGGGAAAATCAGAATTTCAGTAGCAGTGAGCCTTGCATATAATCACTTACTGCAGTACACATAGGTGCAAGAGGTAAACATGCATTTAAATTCTCATTGCCTTGGGTAGGCAGGCACTGGAGAGCCTTCTCTGATGTTTGGAGGGAAGGATATTCTGGATGCTTTGATCAAAAATATCCATGTACCATCCTAGATGGTCCTTTCAGTGGTTGGCTCGGTAGTTCACGGTGTTACCAGTGGAGTATCTGAAAGTGATTGGCAGCCTTTAGGTAGGTCATGCACCAGAGCTAGTAAGTGGCATGTGCATCTCTTGCTTTTTCTTTGAAGTGTTGAGATAGGGGGGGAAAAAAAAACCCAGCACCTTCCCCCTCCAAAAATAGGAGGAAGGATAATTTAATAGGTTTAAATGTAAATACTAATTCTGTGATATGATTAAAAGAGGTTAATTGACACAGTGTTTGTGTGGTGCTGGAAATTTTCTTCCACAGATAAATGCAGAGTTACTGGCGTAGGCATAAAATCCTAAGTTAAGCATTTTGTCAGACTTGTGTGTAAGCATAAAAAAGGTGGAGAAAACCAGAACTGATACTCCTGCAAAAACTGCATCTCCAGGTCTGCCCTCCCTTCTCACCATCCTGAACCCAGTCTCCTATCGATGCCCCGTGTTCCTGGGTCAACTCGGGGACAGATTTCCCTCCTGCTGCTTTCTGTGCTTTGCTGGAAGGGTTTTACTTTAGAAGAGGGAAGCTCGGAGGCTTCCTTTTTCCAAGCAGCCCTGGGATCTGCACTGGGAGCAAGATGGGCATCCTTAAGATAGAGGGTATGAGAAAGTCTTGTGGGTCTCATCCAGCCCTGGTTTACACCATTTTGGTTTTGCTGTATTATTTTCTTCTTGGCAATTTCTTATGAAGGGTCTTTTGTATTTCGTTTGTGCATAATTCTCATTAGTGGCAGTGCAAGTGAAATGTAAGAATTGATGGAAACCAGATCTCTGACCTAAGGAAGTCTATATCATGCACTTACAAATACAGAAGGAAATTAATGTGCTCAATTTCATAATAATATATAAAATGTATGTAGAGTATATGGAAATTTATTTTTAAAGTGGAGAAAGGCGTTCTGAGTGAATAAAATATGCATATTTACCTCTGATAGTAAATTCCTTTAGATGACTTTCTGAACCGAACTACAGTAGTTTATATCATTTGTTACCAAATAATATGTTCTCCCTTGGTAGAAATCATATCATAAAGTCTCAGATTGGGATAATTTGATACAACTGAACCAGAAATAAATTAAACCTGACAAATCTGTCATAAACTGTAAGTTTTAATAGAAGCTTAATCTAAGCTTTCATGACTTTGTCAAAACCAATAATGTATCAGCAGCTAGCTCTGGAACTGGCTGTATCACACTGCAGGACCGCAAAGGTTAACGGGTTTTTAAGACCCAGCTGTGAACTTGTATACATTTTAAAAGGTCTTTAGCAGAAGGCATATTTTTGATCGATTAATGAAAAGATGCTATTTGATGTTTGTTTGAAAATAATGTTCCTTTACCGCTAATTTAATAATTCCTTTATTGAAATACGCTACTGAATATGTCAGTGATGACTGGATAGAATTTGGGCATGAAGCAAGTAACAGCCGTATTCTGTTTCTGTCCCTCAAATGTCTGTTGCACTCATTTCAATGTGTGATATGTTTTGTGCCTCATATTTGAGTGGTCTCGCTCAAAGGCAGTGATCATAATACAGGTTTGGGGAGCCCAAATGAATTCCCAAGATTTTAATCAATCTTCCTTGATCTTTTCTCCCTGCACATGCTACTGTCAACCCTCTCCCCAGAGGCAGCACCATTCCTTTCTTCTCCTCCCTGTGCACCTGTAAAAATGATTTCTAATGAAATAATTCAGTGTCAGTGCACCTTCATAATAGATAAGGTAGAAAAACATAATTTTAGCAGAATGAGACTTTCAACATCGCACCAGAAATCTTATTTCATAGATAACACGCATGTGGAATCAAAGGTGTTTGTGACTGGCAATGTATAGAGATGTTGGGGATATCACAGCTTTGTAGCAACCAGATTAACAGAAATATTTCTGTTAAAAGAATGTTGTAGAATTGTGGAAGTGCTTCATAAGAACCTTCCTTCCTTAAAATTCAGTACAATCTACGGGACTTCAGGGAGGATTATGCTGAGTCAAAAGAATAAACTGACTCAGTAAATAATTTTCTGGTTTTTTAAAATTAATTTAATTTTTTACACTTGGAGGCACCTCAAAAGAGAAGACAAAAGCATTTTCCAAAGAGACCAAACAAGGAAAACTCAGGTCTCATCTGACTCAAGAACAATTATTTGGGGGGGGCGGGGGGGGGGGGGAGGTTGGAGGTGGTAGTAATTGGAAGTTTTGTTCCATGATCCCCTAATTACCGTGAAAGTGTTGTTGGTACTTGGCTTTTTTATGTAGGAGGTGTTTTTAAGGGAATCGTGACTTAAAACAAAAAAATAAAATTATGCATTTATGAATGATCTCTAACTGCTAGCATGTTTGTATTAATTAAAAAAAAAAGGTGGAAAAAATTGAAGTAAAAATTAAACTTTTCTGCAAAAGTAGAAGTAAAAAACCATTCCAACTTTTCTTTTCATACTAAGAAAACTCTTGTGTACCATAGGGAGCAAGGTTCATTCATTTCTTTAAACAGCTTAACTTTCCAAACATTGAAACAGCATGCAATTGGTAAATACGCTTATATAGTACACTGTGGTAAGTATATCCTGTTGTTCTTGTGATGTAGGATGAACTATGGCCATCTTGGTTCCAAGATGAGTCTGTTCTCCTCAGAAAGCAACTCATATTATACATCTAGGAGATTTATCTATGAATATTGGCTAGATGCATATTTTATAAGGAGGCTGTAAGAAGTTTTTCTCCCTCTCACCCCCAATCATTCAGAAAAGTTTCATTTATTAACAGTGATCCATTTGCTTAAGGTAAATCAGTAGCAGATGTAGTTACCTCTGTCTTTGCAAAGGTCACTTCAGCTCTGGGTAAGCTTATTTTGTGAGAAGAGGTGCTATTCTAGGTATGATTTCTGCTTCCCCCCCCCCAGTTGATATTTAACCTGAATCCATAATATTTACTTTTTTTTAAAAGAAAAAAATCTGAAGTTCCTCTTCCAAAGTATTGCTTCTAGCATATTAAAACAGTGACGTACAATTCTTTTCTGGTAGTAGCCATGACTTGAGGTAGTACAACAAAGTGTAATTCCATATTGATAGTGATGAAAATAAGTCCTTATTTAAAACAAAGCCAGAACCCTTAAATGTGTTTTTCCTTTTCCTCTCTTTAAAGAAAAAATGAGTCTTAGAACCTTTGACTGTAACTCCGTCCTCTTTGTCTTGCTACCTTCCCCTTCAGATGGACCAAAAGCAACTGTAACTATCAAAACCTCCATTAAACTGGGAAGGTAGACATGCATCAATTTTTAAAAGAAATTTTTTTAGCGTCTGTTCTGCAGGACCAGGGATAAATTTTTGACTGTCTAGGAGGAAATTAAGTTCTGATGGCTTTAAATGCCTTTGCATGCTTCTGCTTTAGGAGAAGGAGGATGCCAAGGGCAATCATGCCTGGGGTTTCACTTCAAGTTTCCCGGGGTTGTCTGCCACGCTGCTTGAAGACTGTGTGCTCTGGCCCTGGTTCAGCGATGCCTCCTAGCAGATTTTTGAGCACCTCCTTGTAAGATAGCCACCATATGGTTGTCGAGTACAATATCCATGCTGGCTTGCTCCTTGTACAACTAGTAAAGGGTCTGCTAGGATGTCATTACGTTGCATTAGCTCAGTTGCTGGTGGTAAGGCTGAAACTGGCGTGAAGGTCACTCCTGACAGGTAGTATTTGTTGATATATCCTTTAGGAAATCTTAAATCAGAACACTTCAGCTTGATAAATCTGCATTTTTCTGGGTTTTTTTGGTAGCTCAAATCTGAATTGTTGTATTTCATGTATTCGTATATTACATATATGTTATATTTAATCATATCTATTATTGTTTTAACAGGGCACTGAGCCGCGGGATCCCTGCTTATACGTGCTTTTATTGTGGATACTTGAAAATTATATGATGTCATTTTGGCCAGGTATTCCAGTGGTGCTGTGCAGGAGCTGATGCAAAATATTTCTCACAAATTTGTCTCTGTGGCGGCAGGAAGCGCTGGCGGGGAAGTGTGCAGGAGAGTGCTCTCTGGTCTGTGGGGCTTCCGCCAGTTGAGGCCATGGAGAAAGGAAAGGTCTGAAGGCAAAGACAAGCGAGAGCCTGAGGTTCTTTGGAGATACTCTGCACTTCTTAAAATTGATTTCTATGTTTCTAAGAAACACCAAGAGCTAAAGGATTTAGACTGGTATTTTTTTGAGCAAGACTTTATCTTTTTGGGCAGATGGGATCAACCGATTACAGCTGTGTTTTTATTTTTTTTTTTTAATGCCAACCAGTCATCCTTGGATAACATAAAGTATGAGAGAAGCTTATTTTAGAGTTAACAGTGTGATGTCTAGGCTAGTCTAAGCCACAGTTTTGGGACTCGTGAGGATAACCCGATAGTTGTTAACGTTGTTTTGTTGGTGGTTGGCTTTTTTTATCATAAAAACACCTATTTCAGAGGACTGCTGCAACATCTGCCACCCTAACTCATGTGATGTCTTTCGTACCTCCCAGATCCCTTCCAGTCTGCCTCCCCATTTCTCAGCTCTCCGCCAGCTCTCCGCTGCCTGCAGCCTGTCTTACCCATGGGAAGGTTGTCTTGGAGCTGGTTGGGAGCTGCGTGGTAGGACAAAATGGAGCTTTACAGGAGAAGAAAACCAACCAAACGATGGCTTCTCGAGCCAAATTTATTTACTATTTTTAAATGGGTGAAACTGCTATGTTAGTTTATATTAGCTGGCAACTTGATCAGTGTCTTTGTTCTGAGGTAGAAAACATGATTTAACTGAAGTCAAGAAATGGTGATGGAGGCAACAAGGTTCTACCAATGAGGTTATGCAGAGTCTAAGACAGAGATTTGGGATTCGTGAGGATAACCTGATAGTTGTTAACGTTGTTTTGTTGGTGGTTGGCTTTTTTAATCATAAAACATACAGTAAATGAAACATGCCCTCCCTGAGTGTTGAGGAGGGGGAAGGGATGATGTGGTATGTACCTGCTGTGCTTATTTTACTGCAGCCGGTGGAAAAAGTCCAGCGCTGAGAGTTCTTAAGGTAAGCTGCGTCTTCCTAGGTATAAAAGGGCAGTGAACACCTACTTACTTTTAAAATGCAGACGCCTGTCCTGGTATCAGTATAAGAATAAAAGGCAGGACAGATGTTGCTTTTGTAATAAATTCATAAGGATTTTTTTCTTAAGCACATAAATTTAGTCAAATGATTTGTGAAACAAACTGTAAAATTGATGTATGTCAGACATCTGGCTCATGCTTCACTTTTAGTTTGCAGTTGGTATTTTATGCATGACAGCAAACAGGTGATCGTGATTGAGAGTCTTTCAAAAACATCAGCAAAAATTACAGGTTTCTGAAACTCTTATGGCAAGGGGATGACTTATTTATCATAATTGATGTTTTCTCCAACTCTTTAATGATCATCTTTTCTAACACATTTTACGTTTTATTTCAGGCTTGTAAATCTGGTAATTCTGAGGTAGGAAGTTAAATGCTGAAGTGGAAGGGGATGCGGGTGGCAACGGGCTGCTTGATGCTTCATTTGTTTCTGTGTATGAGAGCTTGTGAAACTCAGTGAAAATGTTGCAGAAATTCATCTGATTTGTCACCTGCTTTGATTACAGAGGGTTTAATAAAAATCTTTCCCGTATCTGTGTGACCGAGCTGAGCTGCATGCTGGCTGGCTCCGTGCTGGCCTCTCGAGGGGCTTGAGGCGGTGGGTTCGTTCTCTTGGTGTCTAACACTGTCAGCATGAAACATGACGGCTGCAGCCCTTTCCGTTGAAAACTCAGGTGATGGTGGGGCCTTATTTTTGTATAGATTAGATTATATAAGTTATTTATATAGTGTAGTGATTGGAATGCTTGTTCTGAAAGAAGGAACTTCGATTCAGTGCCTTTGTCAACCCGAGGGACTCACAAAAGAGATTTTACCCTAAGGCGAGATGCTCGACTGTAGCAGGGTCATTCTTATGTCCCGATAGTGAAGCTGTGCAGGAAAAACTTACTCAAGATTCATAGAGCCAGAGAAAACATATGTGTGGAAGAGCATAACTCCTTTAATCCAATGTTTTAGAGAATTCGGCTGGAGGAGAAAAGTCTCCAATTCTGGTCTTCAGGGCTTCATTTATTTGATTTTAACTGGCAGTTGGGTGAATTGTGTAAATAGTATTGGGAATTGTCTCAGGTATCCCCTCTTTCAGCAGAGTGCTCCTATCGATAAGCTACGGATTGCTTTGTGTTGTCTCTTTGTGGCTCCATAAATCCTGTGTTCTTCAAAGTGGATCTGAAAGCCTGATGTGCCTCCTTTGCTTCCGCTCCCGCCTTCCCTCCTTCCCTCCCTTGGTGGTCACGGCCCTCCTCTGGAACGCTGCTCTGCTGAGCCGGGGATTCACCTGTGTCTTAGAAAGTGCTCTAGCCCTTACACAGTTGAATAAAATGTATTTAAAAATGTAAAATGTATTTTTAAAAAACCCAAACAAACAGAAAGCATTAAAAAAAAAAAAAATAGCCCAAGCCCACAAAAGAGACTTGGGCACCTGAAATTAGGAAGGATGCGGAGTCCTGAATCCCAGGTGTGTGTGGATGTCGGACTGGAGGCTGCAGAGAGACCCTAAGCCCAGGGAGGGGAGCAGTTTCAGATGCCTCGCTCTCCTGAGTGCGGGCAGGGTACCCAGCTTGCCTGGCACGTGCTTGATCCCGTGACTTACATGCCAGGGCTCCTAACTCATCTCGCGTGCTGCGTAGGCAGCCTGGGCTGCAGATTTGCTCCTTTTGGAGCCAGACTCTTAGACCTCCACAGGGTGTGGATCCAGTCCTCTATTGAACTCCTCTGTCACTGGAGGGGATCAGTCCCATGTCTTTCGTTAGGCTTTTAAACAGGCTTGAGAGAGTCATGTCTAACGAATTCCTTGCTGAAGAAGCAGCCTTACCTCAGCACTGCTGCCTGTGTATCTTTCCGGAAACCTTGCTCTGGAGAGTGAAGCAATGTTCTTTAGAAGTAATTATGGTCTGTCTTTATTCTGCTAAACCAGGATGTGAAGGTGCTTGGCAGTTGGTTTTAACATTTTAGCAGAACCAACCCATCAGTTATCAAAGTTAACCACTGAACGGACTAATGCATGTGCTGTGTGTACATATTAATGCTTATATTAAGATCATCACAATTTTTCATTTTAATCTTATGATGAGAAAACTCTGACACGTTGATTCCTTTGGAAGGTCTCCCATTTTAATGTCTGCTATGCTTGCATCTGCTGACAAGTGTCCCCAGGAAAAGAATAGTGTTTGGAAACGTCTAATTGTGATGTTTCCATGACATGACAAGAAATCAGAACCTGTACAGATGATGGGCCTCAGTGCAGAACGGGAGTCAAATAGGCGCTAGTATCATCTTTAGCACTGATGGAAAAGCAGACAGTAAGCTGTACACACCCATGAAAAATAATATGGGCAACCCTTTTTGCATAACCTGTGGGAGATAGAAACAGTCACTGTCCAAGTATAATTTAGTTGGACATTCAGTCTGTTGGCTGCTTGGCTTGTGTGATTCTCAGCCAGTCTGAGAAAATGAATGTGAAATGGATGTCTGTAATCAGGGTGATTTTGGTGGTTTGATAGTCTCTTTCTTCACCCTTTCCCCATTATATGTGAAGGAACTTTCTTTTTTTAAATTATTTTTTTATTTTCTCCTGGTCTCCTAGGTTAAGGAAGCAAATGATAGAATAAGCTCTTGGGTCCTTTAGGGCTCACAGCTTTAGACACCTTGTTGCCTTACCCGGAGTGACTTCCGTGGCCAGTTATGGGATTTGGGAGGCTCCTGGCAAATCCAAAGTGGGATGTGGCAGTTGGAGTTCTGGATCAGTTCTGGATGATACATTGTAAATGCAAGCTAAACTCTTGTATTTGAGCAATAGTGATGACGCCTAGCTGTCTTCAGTGAAATTGTACTACTTCTAGTCAGTAAAGCGGAATTTAGTCTTACAGCTGAGTCAGTTGGGTGGATAATGTAGATCACAACAACATCCATCCAGTTTTGGCTCAAAATGAGAGTGCTGCTCTACTAATCAGAGTAAAAACATTCCCCTCACTGAATACAGGAGATAACAGCTGACTGTGCAGAGGGCAAAACTGATGAAAAAAGGATTTTAATTTTTTTAATGAACAGCCAGCTCTTGGTTCCCCCATGCTGGGCTGGCCTGGCCTGGGTGGAGGACAAACCGTCTTCACCCTGGAGTCACAGGGTGCCCTGTGCTGCACTTCTGCTTCGCTCTTCTCTCTGCTTCCTAAAGCTGTCCTCTCTTTTCACAGATTCCTGTTACCGTGCTTTGTTAAGGATGAAAACATGCTCTTACAGCACAACTCACATCATTCTGTATCAGTCTTACATCGGTTGTTGCGTGCATTCCAGTTTCTGTTGCACTCGGTAGCAGAGGGTAGGCTGCCATCATATTTCAAAGCAATGATGTTTTCTAGTAACTGTACTGGGAAAAACAAGAAGGGTCTTTGGGGAACTAGGATTTAGCTTGTCTTGTCCTAGTCAGAAGACACTAGTGGGTTATCGGTAATTCAAATGCCTTTTTTTCACACTGATGTCTGACAGGATTGAAAATAGAAACTGTCAGGCTCCTGATTGTCTGATTATGTAAAACCGTCAGCAAAACCAAAACAAAATAGGTATGATGGGATGATGTATGTGCATATATTTTGCTTGGGGATATTTTTATAAGGTTTATAAAGGAAGAAGTTCACTTTCAGCTTTAGATCTTAGCGTTTTGGAGACTGAGCAAGAAAAATACCAACAGTCTTCCAAACGTAAACTCATATTTTTGATGCTGTTACAGGTTATGATGGTAATTTTTGAGGCTGATCAAAATGCTTAATGAAATGCTTCTTAATTAAAAAAAGACACAGACACCTTTGGCAAAATGATTTGATTTACAAGGCAGGAAGATTTTCAGCCTGTTGCCCAAATGAAGACTGAAAGAAATGTCTTGGGGTATCCTCTACTGAAAGAATTTTTGGTTTTGCATCAGCTCTGGTCTGTCTATGCAAAATACATATTAGAAGCAATTCATCCGGTTAGAGGTAGGAAGATACAAATCCATGGCACTCTTGTTACCCTGGAGGGCTGGGGCCTCCCGATTCCAGTCTAACAGAATGAAGAAATAATTATGGAGCCTACAGGTCATTGCTGTACGTGGTATTAATATACATCTAGACAACAACTTACTCATAACTACACACTATCAGTCAGGAATACTTTTGTACTTACTGTATAAAATTGCAACTTTGCTTTTGCTCTCGGGTACTCCATTTAGAGTGACTGGGTAATTTCTCTAGTGTGCAAACCTGGTATTTCATCAGGTTTAAAATTCTTCCATTTCTATGTAAAAGGAAGTTTTCTTAAGGAAAAAGATACAATGTTACTTTGATTTATGTGTTGTCTTTAAAACATATCTTTATATTAAAAACAATAGCTTTTTGACAGTGAACTAGAGTAAATAAAGTGCATTTAAATACCACTTGTGAAAGTTCTCTGATAATCAGAATGAAAGATAAAACCAGTCTGCAGTGTCCATTTTAAATGTTAAAGTTGCACTTTGCTTACTTATAAATACAAATGACCGTTTTCTCTTTCACTCATCAGTAAAATTTAAACCTGGGCACCCCTGTAATAAAAATACTTGTTAATAAACCCAGGTTACTACTTGGCATGCAGTGTGTTATTGCCACTGAATTACTGATAGACATGATTTAGATGAGTCTATTTTCCCATACGTTCTGTTTTAGTAAATTTTATGGAATAGAAGAAACTTTACACTTTTGAGACAAAACATTTTTCACCAATACTGAGCAGGTTTTCCTGGGGATAGGTGTTGAGAGTGAATTTTACTCCCTCTTAATGGAAGCCTAAGCAAATGAGTTTTATGTGGGAACCCTACGGAGCTGAGGTGGCCCATAATTCAGTCCCAGACCCCGGGGCAGCAGTGCAAATATCCTTTGCAGGTTTATGTTCTTGCTTCGGAGACTGGATGGGCAGCCTTGATCCCCACGGCCATCTGCAGGACAAAGACACTCAGCACCAACTTCTCAAGGCTAAGCCTGAAAGACAGATCACGATTGCCAAATTCATGCCAGCTATCTTTCCCTGTGCTACTCTGAGAAGTGACTCTTGTTATAATTACATTTTGTGAAGGTGACTGAATAATTCCCTCAAAGTTCATACTGATTTGGGCCTTAAAACATGGAGTTGTCTAATCAGAAGTTCTCATTCAAGTACATTGGTAAAATAATCAACTTGGTGGACTGAAATTACACTGGGGAGTTGACGTTTTTCTCTTTATTAAAAAAAAAAAACAAACACAAAAAAAACCCCAAAACCCAAACCAAACAAAAACCACAAGAAAAACCCCCAAACCAAATGAAAAATGCTAAACTCAAAAACAGCCCTCTGGTGTGTTAACAGAGATTTGATTTCTTTAGGTTTGATCGTGGGGATTTGTAACTTATTTTTTTTTCCCTGGCAGTTCTCTTTCAAGCTAACAGATTTCACCAAATAATATTGTGTACAGTGAAGAATCATAAATCTTCTGCTTTGACCGTTTTAGAACATGCTTAAGTGAGAGGTTGTTAAGAGTAAAGAATCAAAGCAGCAGCTCAGCTAATGCTGGGACAATTTCTCTGAAAGTGCTGTGTTGCCCCCCCCAAACTTTTCTGCACAGTACAGAGACACCAATTTCTGTTCTCTAGATCAACTTTTAATGTGCATTTCCTGCTGCAGCTGCTAATGATCTGAACAGAATTAGTTGGCTTCATCGTGCTGACTCCCTTAGTTTCAGTAGGGAGAAACAGATCGTATGGGGAAAAAACAAAGTACAGAATAAAAAGCAGATCCTGTGATTATCCTTTTTTTCCCAAAAGGACCACTGACGTTTCACATGAGAACCTCAGAAAATCATAATTGAGCTGCTGTTATGTTGTGCAAGCTGGAGAGTTTTAGGGAATGTTTTGCAGTCATGCCTGAGTGGAAGCAGTTATCGTGTAAGGTGCCATCTGAAACTGCTTGAGAGTTTTGCATTTATTATTAGTCTGTTCACTGCATGAATGATGGAGGTGTGGGATTAACCTGTGCAAAGGATCTGAGAAATGTACTTTCTAAGTATATGGCCAACAGCATTCATCAGCAAATTCTTCTATTGCTTGAATTCAAGAAGTAACGTTATTTGTTGACACCAATGGTTCATTATTATGTACGAGCCACGAAGGAGGACAATTCAGATTGCTGTGAATGAATGTGTTACTTTTAGGTGAATCTGTGCTACAGGTTTTGCAGCTGTCACACTGTGTAAGTGTGATTTTCACAGTTTTAGAGTAGAGAGGTTTTGGCATGTCAAGTTATTGATTGAAATAAGCTGCTTTTTTTCAAGAGCTTGGGAGTCAGGATGACGTGCTCATGCTCAAGCCCTGCTAGTGTTCAGATAGTCTTACAAGACCAACTACGCTCGGTTCTGTTTTCCTGCAGAAATGAGTGGGAACACAGAAGATGTAAAAACATGGCTAATAGGGAACATCCATGAACCATGCTGTTAAGGAATCTGTATTCATTAACTTCACCTTTGAAACTCTTATAAGCTGACTTTGGCTGAAAGTAGGGGTAGCTCAGAGTAACAGTCAGCAGAGCAAAATGTAGTGTACAGGGCATCTGTGTCTCGTGCTCTGGGCAGCCTGCTGCAGCCAGTAGCTTTGGAGAAAGGTAGGGGGAAATCAGAGCCCGGAGAGTCACCTGTAGCTAGTATGTCTGTAGCTGTATTGCACAAATAATAATAAATGTGATGTCCTATTTCTATCATTCTTATTTTAATCAAAACAGGGCTTTAATTAACAGAAACTTTGTCTTCTGGATGGAAACAGTAATACTTTCTCAACAGATTTACTTGAAAAGTTGTCTTCTCAAATGAACTGCAGTGTATCAGTTTATAAATTTATTTTACAAAAATCAGTTTAATTTTCAAAGGGGATATCAGGATACAACTTTGTAAGCGTATCTTTACTCTTTATCCTTTTCATTTACGGGTTTTTTAGAGCAAAGGAAGTACTCTGTGTTTTCTGGAGTGTTAGTAGTTTCTGGCTATGTTCAAAACCGGGATTGAGTTTCCTGTTGTGGTTGGCATTTGTGTAACTTCTGCGGATGCTGGCTAGAAAGAGGCATGGAACCTTTGCTTCTTGCTGAGACAATGTACATCAAGACTTTCAAGACTTAACTGTGATATTTTTTCATCAGAATAATTTAGGTTTATCTATTTTCCTTGTTTAACTCGCAAATTAGCTATTCAAAATGTTTTGCTGCTCTAAAATTCTCTCTGTAGAGAACATTAATTTGCAAGCAGCATCAGTAATTTAGCAGCATACATTTCACGGTTGGCAGGGCTGGTGTGACTCCGGAGAAATATTTGTACCCTTCTATAGTTATTTCTCTGCATGCTCATTTTGTAATCGATGAAATATCACAGCGGGCAAATCAAATACATTTAATATGACAGCAGCATCTTCCATCACCTCACAATCTTTTTTTCCATGCCTGCTGCTATTGCTGTGTAGACTGGAGAACTCCAGCTTCCTCCTCATTCCAAAACTGAGACTAGATGCACTTGCTATTATTGAGATAGTCAAGAGAGTTCAGCTGCAGTGTTATTAACCATCTGCAGTGCTGTCAAACCCAAGCATTTGAAAAATCACAATGTAAAATTAATTTCTTTGCTATTTGAAGTTTACCTTCCAGTTTCTGAGCGCAATGTTTTCCAGCATTTTTGTGGCCGTAAAAATGAAAACTTGAGGGTCACCTGAACTGATAAGAAATTTGCTTGTAATGAAATTATAAGTAGTATTTGAAATACTGAGACACAGCCTCCTGCGATACCGTCCATGAAGTGTCCGTACATGCAGCACGTTTCAATTTGTGTACTAAAGAAACCAAAAATGCATAAAGCAGTAGATTGAATTCTCTATCTGTTTAATGAAAGTTGTTATGTTTTTAGGAATTAGTTTCCAGGAGACCAAATGCTTCTGAGAATGGATTCATGTGTCTAAAATACAAACCAACACAAACACTGTTGTGGTACTCAGTTGCACGAATAAGAACATGTTGGAGGAAGAGAAGCATGGACCGATATTTCCAGAAAAACCTCAGCGGTGTAGCAGCACAGCAGCAGAACTTCGTGCCTGGAGGCTGCCACGCGCCTCCGGGTGCCTGTTCGTGCTGTGGGTGCTGCGGGTGCATCCTTCCCCGTGACTGCGGGGAGCTCCCAGAGGCTGTAATGAGGCACCGCATTAAAAACCTGGCTGCCTTCCCTTGGCTCTTGCACAGTAGTAAGTCATGGGGAGAGAGGTTTAGAAGTACTGAGAGACCTCAGATATTTTTAATGTGTGCTTATACGAATAAGTGCTACCTAGAGGGTGTTTTTCTCCTGTATTAGCGGCTCTTGCTAGTCAATCCTGTAGTCTCTCTACGGGCAAAGGCAGAAGTAATACATCTGTTCTCTAGGCCAAAGTGAACTTTTGAGCCACTTGAAAGGCAGGTCTGCTAAGGGTCTCCAAAGAAAGATAGAATTCTCATCGGGAAAGGGAGGGAGACCTTGAGAGTGGTTCCTTTGATAAGGGAAGGATAGACTAGGAATATCTACAGATAAAGCAAGTGCATTTCACTATATTATTCATTTCAGTGCAGACTCTGATGAAGTAATTATGCCGACATATATTATCCCAAAGGTTTACTGTGAACATTTCATTGGCTGTCTCCAAGGTCACACTTTTTTTTTCCTTCCTGTTTTACCCTAAAATATATTTAAAAAAATAATCAGGTGTTTATGATGGGCATGTAAGCTGGAGCAAAGTGAACTCTGAAAATTGGCAGCTTTCTTACAGTCTGTGGCATCATTTGTTGTTAATGAGGGAATGCAGTTAAAAATGCATATTAATATTTAATTGGAGAAGATTCATGTAAACCCCAGCTGTGACCATAAAAATTGGCTTTTTTCTGAGAGAAATAAAAGCAGTGGTTCCCTATGGTCTCATTTGATTTCTTTATTCAGCAGCCACCCATATGTTAGCATACATCTGTGTAGCCTTTTGTATACTTGCAGAATAGAATATGCAGTGCCTAGTCTTCGTATAAAATGCTAGTGACAAAATTCCATATTTGTAGGACTGCTTATGCTCAAAGTTTTTAAATAACCATCATGAGGTTTTCTTTGTCATTTTGGTGCTTGGAAGAATTGTACATGAACAAATGTACAGCAGATGGCACTATGCTGTAACCATAGAATAAGAGATTTGGGTAGAAAAAATGTGTTCATTTAGAGTTTTGTACCTAGGTATGGAATTCATATTTGCTTGTAAACAGTGATAGAAGATTAGAAGGCCACAGTGTTTTAAAGCAGAATTGTGTAAACTTGTGTAGCATACATGTCAAATAAAGCTTTGGTGGTTCTTTAGTAATGATGTTTCCAATGATCTTTTCAGCTTTCAGTGAGGCTCTACTGCTAAATGCCTAAGAGCTTAGGTGTTACTGAAAAACAGTGAAACTAAAGTCAAGCAACACACACAGCTTTCTTCCACTGCACCACAGTGGATCAAAGGGTGTAGAAATTTTAAACGAGAGAATTTCCCCAGGAGCTTCTTCAGCTGGGTAGGAATTGTCAGGACAGAGTGTGGAGACGTTACTGTAAATGGTTAAAAATTGTGCTAGAACTACCTTTAACATGCAGTTCTGAATTTTATTTTTTCTCTCCCTTCAACTGGTAAAAACAACCACAAAGATCGCTTTGCAACATCCCCAGGTAACCTGATGGTATATTGATCTCTGTATTACTATTAGTTGTTGAAATACCCCACAACAATTTGTAAAACTTAAGGTAACCAGGATGGAAACTATTTCCTTGCCTTGGGGTGAGACACCTGATAGCGCTAGACCATAATTTTCGCAGTATTTGTGACTGAGTTACTAAAAACATTTCTTATGTATTTTAAGAAAAAAATATATTGAGTGAATGAAAATCATACAGAGAAAGGAATAAGCTGAGGTGTGGCAAATTTTCAGATAATGGAATGGCCTGTGCCAGACCAGTAAGGGGAAAATAATACCACCATTATCTACTAGAATCCCACCCCTGATCTAATTCCTTTGGGTCTGAGAACTGTCATAACAGTGTGTGAAAGAGAAATAGCTTCTCGTAATATATATGTCTCAAATCATGTGAAAACGTCAATATCTTGCGTCTCATCCAGGAAGGAGTAAGAAGCCTGTAAAGACTTTGAAGTTGTTTCTGCTGATAACACTGTCAAGCAAACAAGACATCGGTGTGTGTGTTGGCAGGGGCTTCCAGAAGCAGCGTGTACTGTGCATGGAAGTACTTCCATAGGGTAGTCAGAAAGTCGGAGTCCGCTCCAGAAGAAAAAACCAAAACATTTTTGGGTTACTAGATGAATGCCGTAAAGAGTTTTGCTGGAGGGCCACTTGGAGATTTAGAGCAACTGAGTCTCTAGGGAATGTGCCAAAACTGTGGATTTTATCAACAAACAAGAAACAAATTCAGCTAGGAGAAAAGAGAGTGTTCTGTGAAGGTGCTGTCATCTCCCCTTCAGTCCTCTTCTTCCCACACCCCTGGCCCGTGTAAGAACACAGACTGACCTCATTGCTCCATTCAGAGGGAAGCGATACGTGTAATGATGATAGGTAAGGAATGGCAACCCTCAAACAGCCCTTTTGGTTTTTCCCCACTTACATGTACGTAGTGAAGAGGCTTGATAAACCTGCATAGCTTTTCACTGGGGGTGGTGGGAAGTTACTCAGTGTCACTGTGATTCTGTCACCTCATTGGAATTTGCCCCTTCAAGGAGGCGTAGCCTTGACTGCCTCTTGCAGTGAGTTGAGTTGATGGCATTTTGTGATCTGTAGCACTAGATGACTTGTGAAGGATCTGAAAGGCTTAGTGGGTGCAAGTTTTCTTTGTCGTTCATGCCTCAACATTGGGAAAGTTGAATCAATGTTATATGTGTCCCATACAAAAAGCAGAAATTAAAGGGTTTGGAGGCCTTAGGATAATTTCAGTTTGATGCCTTCTCGGTGTCTCTTCTGAAAGTAGACGGCATCTCTGCAAACTATGAGCTATGGCCAAGGACCCCCTTCTTTGTGAAGCTTACTAGTGGTGTGGTCCAGCTGCAGCCTGGTTCTTCTGCTTCCTGAGGGGTCTTGGGGTCAAGTAATGAACAGAATCTGGGACTTAGGGAGTAAAATTGAAATGAGAGAGGAGGAGTCATTGGCCTTTTCAGAACTGATGGACCCCAAGCATAAATAGTCAGCCAGTTTGAACGCTGGTAAATTTACAATTCACATCCTTTTGGTTGGTCAGGAACATGCCTCATGGGCATATCTCTGATTTAGGAATAATCTGCTGTGGCAGACTGTAATCCTTAGCATACTTCATAATGTCCTAGGTGGCTGTAGTTCTTAAATTCTCTTTAAGGTAGCAAGTCTTAAATTTTTTTGTTTCGTTGCATCCTTATTTGGCATTATAAGCAGAACTTTAAGTCAGTGGAAGGTGTCCGATTCTTGTACATTTAAGTATTTGGGAGTTAAAAAAAAATACCTAAAGATCTATTTGCTTTGCTGCCTTGCTGTTATCAGAAGCAGAAATTTGAAGTGGGAGTATGACCAAGAATGTGGTGAATGCAAGGAATTAACTGTTTGTTGTAAATAATCATGGAGTGGTGCAGATAAGGTCCTCTAAGCATGGCAAGTATTGCTTAAGAATGTTTTCTTCTATGCATGTTAGTGTGCTGCTAAAGAGATTAAATTAGGCTGTATTTACAGTGAGTTTAATGCCCTTTCTTGTTTAACTGAAGTGGTGTGTGATGTTAATCACAAAGCACTTCTGAGAACCCTCCATTAAAAATTGACAGTGATATACATGGGTAACTTCTTATGTGTAAATCTATTAGTAAATTAATTAACTGCATGATCCTGAGAAAGGACACTAAAATGCTTTATTGGTTTGCTGTTCGTTGCATTGATTATTGGGGGCTCTTCTGAATATATTCCTCTGATTTCTGCTGCTTACCAATTCATCATGGCAATAATTAAATGACATTTTGCTAGCTCAGCATTCTTGTCCACATTGGATTTGTTGCAATAACTGAAGGTGATTCCCCTCTACAAAGTGGACATAATTCTCTGGAGAAGGGAATGTACTGCTAGCACTGATGATCTGTAGTATTTTAATAGTGAACTTGTCTTCATTTGCAATTACTTCTGGTTTAAAATAATGAATTAAGTAATTTCTTAAATTAAAAAAATTAATATATATTCATCTAAACTTTATATTTTATTGATGATTAAGCAAACCATTGCAAACTGAAATCAGATGGGATTTGTATTCATTTGTACCTTGTATGCATTTTGATTGTAGCACTAAGGATTTTGCAATAAGTAAATAATTTTAAAGAAACATTTGTTTCAATTATTTTTCATGTCTTAAAAGGATGGACAGGGGAGAAAACTTGAGGAAAAATCATTAAATGATCCAGATACAAGATACTTAATTGACTTTTTTCCCCATTTGAATCCAGGGAAGTTCCGATTGAGGAAAAACAAATCTTTGTCCTGTGATGAGTTTCTAGTCATGTATTTATTATTAGCATCCAGACTGTATAATGTAAGTTATAGGATGATGTTTCTGTCCTCTTATAGTATTGAAATTGATCCATGGGATGTAAAGTAGTATTGATTTTGTCTTTGAATGTCCTAGATTATTTACATAAACATGTGCTAAAGATCCTTTATGTAAATAAATAATATAAAAGATTTTTCAGCTTTTTTTTTTTTTAAAGATGTGCATTTCTACTGATGAATTGGTATCCAGAAACCCTATCCTCAGCAAGTTCTGCACTTCCTGAGCTGGGGGGAGCTGATGACTTCCTGACATGGAGAACTTAGCACTGCGTGAGATCTTTGGTCTATGGAAATTACTTGAGGAAAAGAAAAAGAGAATAAAAATGGAGGGGAAACGGTCAACTGTCATTTGTTTGGCTGGTTTCTTCTAAACATCCCAAAATGTTTTCTTGAGGAACTAAATGGTGTGATTTTTTTTTTTAATGCCTCAAAAGTCTGATGTAACTGTGCTGTAAAGGGGCCAGACCCAGCTGTGGGGTGTTCAAGGGTCTTGAGCAGCTGGCTGTGACCTCTTGTGGGTCCCAAGGGCTCCCTGGGCTTGTGGGAATCTCTCAAAAAGCAAAGTCGAGTCTCGGGGAGAAGGCTTTCTTACAAGCCCTCTGCTCCTGCGTGCAATGTATGAGCAGACCACCTCAGCTGTTATTTTAATCATTACCTGAATTTCATTACGAGTAGAGTTCTTTTTTCACATAAAGTAGTAAATATTGGATAGCAAGTTAAAAAATAGTAACTGTAATTATTTCTGTTAACCATTTAATAGAGACCGGCCATTTATACTGATGTAACTTTTGTTTCTCTGTTCAGGGCTGTTCCTCTTTTGAAGTAGCAGTGATATGTAATAAATCAGGTCAGTCACATAACTAATGAGCTGTGAACCAAGGTGTAATTTTCTCAGGCAGGAAAACCATGCTGAAGGACTGACATCTCCTGCTTGGTCCGAGTAAAAAAAAAAAAAAAAAAGTTTTCTTTAAGTTTGATTTAAAAACTCCGTAGCCTTCTTGCTTCCCCAGTGTCGCTTTTTTCCCCCAAAGATTCTAAAAAATGTTAGTAGACATTTCAAAATATAATGGCTGTTCAGATGGAAGCCTTAGAGATGCAGTATATATTATAGCACATACTATGTAATGTATTATTTGAAATTATGGAGTGATTCAAACAAGTCTGGCTCACAATATCAGAACAGTTATCTCTCCCACCTTCATTTTGTTTGTGACTTGAATTCAGGTTTGTGAGATTTGCATGACATTGATCCTTTCCTTGGGCAATGCACAATTTCATAATTCAAGTGCGACAGCTGCTGTAACCATCACGCCAGCTGTCCCTGCAGATGCTCAAAAATCTACAGCTTCTCAAAGATGTGTATATGTCCCTGGGGTAAACCATTTTTCCAAGAGGTAATGTATGAAGTATCTTAAAAGGGTCACTATGCTGGCAGTTCTGAGTGCGTAGTGCGTGTAGTGCTGCTTTTCTTGGCTGAAAGCGCTCCTGTGTTTCACCCTATATGACCCATAGCAAAAAAAAAAAATTAGCTCCCAAACCCCCAACAAAACAAAACAACAACAAAACAAAAAACCCCTCTTGTCCATCTGTTACTGTTATTAACTAAAGGAATGAAGCTCTTAATAAATAAATAAATAATGTAGGTGGTAAAATTTGCCAAGCAGGGCACAAAATTCTGTCTAAGGCAGATGCTTACAGATTTGGTTTCCCCGTTCACCAGCCTGCAGAGGATTTACTTCATGTAGAAGAGATCCTGGATGAACGCTTGTGTCTGCCTGACTGTTGTGGTTTAACCCCAGCCGGCAACGAGGCCCCACCCAGCCGCTCGCTCGCTCCCCCCCGGTGGGATGGGGGAGAGAATCAGAAGAGTAAAAGTGAGAAAACTCGTGGGTTGAGATAAAGACAGTTTAATAAATAAAGCAAAAACTGCGCACACAAGCAAAGCAAATTAAGGAATTCATTCACTCCTTCCCATGGGCAGGCAGGTGTTCAGCCATCTCCAGGAAAGCAGGGCTCCATCACGTGGAATGGTTACTTGGGGAAGACAAACGCCATCACTCCCAGCGTCCCCCCCTTCCTTCTTCTTCCCCCAGCTTTCTATGCTGAGCATGACGCCATATGGTGTGGGATAGCCCTTTGGTCAGTTGGGGTCAGCTGTCCCGGCTGTGTCCCCTCCCAGCTTCTTGTGCACCCCCAGCCTCCTCGCTGGTGGGGTGGGGTGAGAAGCAGAAAAGGCCTTGACTCTGTGTAAGCACTGCTCAGCAGTAACTGAAACATCCCTGTGTTATCAACACTGCTTCCAGCACAAATCCAAACCATAGCCCCATACCAGCTACTATGAGGAAAATTAACTCTATCCCAGCCAAAACCACCACACTGACAAAGGCTCATCCCTGCCTGGATGTTTAATGGGGCAACCGCTAAGCTTCACTGCAGTTCAGTTGGTTAAGCTTCCAGTTAAGCTTTGTGAACTCAGATCATCTCTTTGGGCTGGTTTGGTTCTCATCTGTGAGAACCAGATGGGCACGCTGAGTACCAGGTTGTGCAGACTGCTGTCTGACTGCGTCTCCGACGTGGAGTGAATCAGGTGGGGTCTTGCTGAATGGAGGGTCTCCATTTCCATCCTTGCATTGAGGGCTTTGCCCAGTTGCTGGGCTGCAGTGCTCAGATCCTCTGGGGCAGAGCTGTCACATCGTTGGTTGTTGGAGCTCTGTGAATGATTCATTGTTTGTTAAAGAGGGCAAAAGACTTTTTAGTACATTGAAGAGTACCTTGCATTCAGATTAGGTCTAAGGACCTAATGGGCCTATATTAATTGAACTGATTTTTTTGTATGTACTCAACAAATAATTTCTTTACCTTAAATCAACAACATCCAAAAAACGAGGTAGGCTTTAAAGCATTTGTTTTGTCATGAAATAATAACTTGATAAGTAATAGGCGTCCTAAACTAGGAAAGCAGGAATGTTCTACATCTGAATCCATAACCTGCACATTTTACTACTTCTCTTTCATGATAAAGAAAGTGTCAGTCATATGAATCCATTAATAAGGAATGCCTCTGGAGACTGATGTTCCTCAGAACAAAGACTTGGAACAATTCATAGCTAGAATGATCCTTTTTTCTCCCCTACCCCTGCTTACTATGAGGTTGAAAAGAAGTAAATACAGATTGTAGCTAGATTGGTCCTGTCTGAAGTGAAGATAATCGGCGTGGTTGTGAGGCTAAGCCTAAGTTGGAATGGCATCCCTTCCTGTGCCTTAAGTTTCCTGGATCCTGTTACTTCTCCTAGTAATTTGGTCTTGCTGTTGCCTCTTCTTGGTGTATCCACTTACCTTCCGGGAACAGCCAGAAATCCTTTTGCTCTGCTGTCTACCGTCCCTGCAGTATGGTGAATGTGGGAAGTGGGGAGCAGATTTTATAGTCTGGCTAACTCTGCCTGGAAAATGCAACCAGAGAGAAAAGAGTTTATTGCTAATCAGCCCCAAAATTATAAAAAGGATTATTTTGGAAATGTAATTAGAAAATTAATTGCTTTTATGTTTTTCAAAGTGCCATGCCTAGTCCCAACCATCTGTGCTTTACAAATGTAGAATTTTCATTAGGGTGTTCTTGTAGTTGAAGAAATTGTTCATTCAGGGGACAGTTAAAGACATTGGTTATCGAAATCTACTTCTCTTTCAAAAGGGTTTCTGGGTGATTCATTTCTTCAGGAAAGCGTTTTCATTTTTTTTTTCCTTGAGTGAAATAATTCAGAATTTCAAAAAGTAGTAACTTTGTAGGAAAGGGGAGACAACACGTGACAAAACTCAGAATTTAATAAGACTTAAAAATATATATTTTATAATCTGTTCATTATTTAGAATGGGGGCAAAACTTGCTCGCCCCAGAGCATGGTCTTTATTAAGTAGGCCTTTGATGTTCTTTTACACTTTATTAATAAGTTATAGCTGTCAGGTGAATTTTTGCTCATTATTTCAGGAGTAGACATTGACTCTAAATTTAGAAACAATTTCTTAAGATTAGAAGAAAAATATCTAGCTGATGAACAAAGGTTAACTTAAGAACAATAAGTCACATCCTCTGAATGCTTTTCATCTCAAGACCAAGAACAGATTAAAGTACTATTTTGAAAGATCGTTGTGCCATAAGATAATTTTATTAATCAGACTTTGTACTTGTGTCAGTTCTGCAGTTGGTGGTGAAAGCAAAGTAAAACAAGGGTATGAAAAAGTAATTCCAAACGAGAATACAATATAAAGCAAACGTTGCCTGAACCTATAAATAGCTTGGGGCAAGAATGCTAAGATCCCAATCTAAGTCCCTGAAAACCATGCTGTTTTAGTGTTTCATTTTGATGCATTATAGACCTAAGGACCATGCCATAAAGTTTGCTTAGCATGGTGGACCCAAGTTTTCCTTAAAGGTTTGTAGGTGCTCTTATCAAAGGTGTACTTTAAAAATATATTTCAAATTATATAGTTCTTCCTGGAATGGGAATAATCAGTCTTTCATTGTAAATGGATGTGAAATAAGCAGCTTTTGAGAATAAACACCTCAATTTTGCTTCAGTTGATGCTAGTTTGCAGCAGCTGTTTATGCCTCTAGGCAAAATCATTAAGATAATTCACTTTGATTTCCTGTACAACGCATATTTTTGGAGTTGCACCATTTGATTCCATCATTACTGTAGGACTAAATATGTCTGCAATGATGTGCATCCACCATATGCTCTGAGCTGTGATCTATGGGCTTATGACCTTCTTGCTCCCTTGTGCTCATGGCTTTGTAACACAGGGATGTGTGCTGCCGAGTGCAAGTACAGGATTGTTGCCTGTCCTGGGTGCTGGGCTGGAGGAGAAGAGCATTTGGAATCAGGGTAGAGCAGATGCTTGATCAAATGTGAGCTGGGGTCCAGGTGCACGTCTGTCTGTCGTCGTAGCTGTGCTAATGAGGGGTCTCTTCTTGCAAAATCAGATCTGCAAGCAGACTCTTTTGTCTCTACTTGCCTCCTCCATTAAACTAAGCAGACAGGCTAAAGGCGTTGAGTACCTTTGCAGGCAAGTTAAGGACTTTGAGTCCCTGCTCATGACCAGAGATCAGACTATTCAGAAATAAATTAGATTTATAAACCTTTATGCGACCATTGCATTTCCTTGTGTTCACAGAATTCAGCAGTGTTCAAATAAAACATTTCCTTTTTTTTTGAGGTGCCTCGGGAAGCTATCGAACTAGCATCTCAGATGCAGATGCCAGCGCCACTGGCGTGGGTCAACCACAGGAGGGGTGCAAGGTGCACTGAATTTACTTTTGCGGTATGAGATGCAGTTTGTACTCTCAACGACTGGCCTGAGCACCGCTTCCAAAGGCCCCACGTGTACAGTATGCAGCACAGCTGCCCAATTTCCAGGCTGCTATGAGTGGGTTATCACCCATCTCCTCTACAAAATCAAACCTACTTTCTCTTCATTGTAATAACAGATCTTAATCACTTATTACTGATGTTTATCAATTCCTGCATGCTGAAAGATCAAACAGACTACAGATATTGCCACCGAGAGTTAGATTTGTAGAGGGAGACTTTATTACTGATTAGTGTGATACCTAGCTAATGGAGGAGCTTCTTGGTTGGAGTAAGTTTGTTTTTATGGTTTGCTTTCATAAGATGGGATCTTATTTCTGCACTTGTCCTTATGTCAGCACTGGACAGTTGCCGTTTGCTCAAATAATGGCTTATAAAGCATAAAAAGTGTTTCTTAAATCTTCTTCTTGTTTGCTTTGCTCTGGGTACTTGTTTTATGACTGTAGCTAACCTTTAAATAGATATTTAAGGCGGTGGGCAAGAAGTCAGCTGTGGTATTATTGCCACAGGGATAGAGAAAAAGCCCTTTGATTCCTCACTTGAATTCTGTGTGAGGGAAGAGAAGTGAAAAAACAACAGGGCTGAACCTGTAAAGAGAAATGTGTGCTTGTGTGTGCTTGACCTTTATGCCATGCAGTGGGCAATGAAAGTGATGTAATTGGGTTCCTTTAAAAATTCATAACATCACCACCTGCAGCAGTAACTTGTCAACTTCCAAAACCAATATGCCTTTTCTTAAAAGTAGTCTTTGTGTCCCCTCATTAAACGAAGAAAAGCGATGCTTCAGGGAGCAGGGGCACATGGTCCATCTCTGAGGGGTTCCCTGTTTTGAGAGGTCCTGCAGAGGCTGAACATACACCCAAAATCACGTTGTTGACAAACTGGTAACTGAATGTCATGCTGCCGCTGCATCACGTCCTTTGACTTGGACCCCCATCCTGAAGGTCCGAGTGTTTGTTCAGCAGATATCCTGTCACACTTTGCTCCCCATTACCCGGATAGCACAGGGGAAAACATTGTCCTGGGACACTTCAGCAGGCTTCGTGCTGTCTTCGGGGAAAAGGCTGCTGCTGGTCTGCTGAGAATCCTGCCAACAAAGCTGCATAATGATTTCAGCTTTAATTATATGAAGGTGGTAGGTCCCAGAGGTTCAGTTCTGTTGCTGCTCTCCCTGGCTTTCATGAGGAGCCACCTCTGTATTTGCTGTTACTTCACAGGTGCCTTAGTGTTATTTATTTGCAAAGTTTTCATTGGAATTTAGGATGTTGGGTGGTGTCCCTGCCACAAAGTATCCTTCTCTAGAATAATTTTCACCTCAGTTCACCTACCAATTTGGTGTTTATATGTCTCTCCCAAAAGTATTAAGTGGAAGATTTCTGGGTAAGTACAGATGTGAATAAACTGTTTTGGTATCAATATTTTCCCCGGCTTACCAAAAGCTGATGGCACAGACCTCTTTCCTCACTGGGATGCTCACAGAGTTCTCAAAAACCAGCGTATCCAGTGCATCGTTTAGTCATCGATTAGTCATCGTTTCTCTGCATCAAGGAGGTTAAGAGCAAATTTTCTGTATGGCTTATAGCTGGAAGAAACTCTGCGTGGAACACTGTAGTTGCAGGACTTGCACCATCGGAATTGGACAATGTCTATGTGCAAACATTACAAACTTGAGGTCAACAGAAGCAACTGTTTGCATTCTGGATTTGGTGACTTGGAAATATACAACAAGAAGTAAATAGCTTAGACCAGGGCAGGTGAGTCTCTTCTAGGGAACAGAGTTTTGTTTGTAACATATGTTTTCTTTCTCTCCATCCCACAAAAAAAATGTTCCCCTTAAACCCTTGAACAAAATACCAATACTTTTTTTTTCTTTTTTTTCTGGGAAGCTTAA
This sequence comes from Ciconia boyciana, assembly GCF_034638445.1. Taxonomy (NCBI): domain Eukaryota; kingdom Metazoa; phylum Chordata; class Aves; order Ciconiiformes; family Ciconiidae; genus Ciconia; species Ciconia boyciana. The sequence continues at coordinate 39,393,479 of NC_132934.1, read as the reverse complement.
AAACAGAGCGAAGGATTACTGATTTCTCATCTATGCAGTTTAGTGGAGATGACATAAATAGGCTTGGAGGGTGAAAAATCAGGCATTGCTGGTATTGTTCAACTCAACAAACGCAATTGTTTCTTATGGCTTTGCAGCAGTGCACAGTAGGCTTTATCTGATATTCTGTGAGTTGTGGTGAAGCTCACTTAGGAAAACAATTGGGGTGATAATTTGGGATGAGCAAATGAAAGTTTAGGTGCTAATTTGAAGGCACGAAGTCCCTTCACACAGGCCTTCAGCCCACCTCTCCCAGCATTTGGTTTCTTTCTGCAGCTCTTATTTGGAGGACAAGTTTCTGCTGCTGTGCGGAAGGCTTTCCCCGCCCCAGGGGTGTTTTGAAGGGCCTGTGCCTCAGCGCGCTGTATCTCCTTCACGCGGATGGTAGCCAGTGTGCCCGTGGTCTAGCTGTAACAGCAAAGCCTTTTTGAGAAACCAAGGTGTCGCGTGGCACAACTTTCCATGGGGAATGGTAGCGTGGGAGCTGCTCTTTTCTTCGTTCTCCTGTAAGCACCAGAGTGGCTTGTACCCCCATATTGTTTGCATCATTTAACATATTTTGGCCAGTTCCTATGCTTTCCCCAACTGCACCTTCTTTCCACCCCATATGGGCATCTCCCCCCAGTCCCTGAGCAGACGTGCATTTCTCTTCCCCAGTGACAGCCGGCCTCTGGACATGGACATGTTCTTCCCCTTCCCTCTCTACTGTCCCCGTTTTATTTTTTTCCCTGCTCTGCTGATGATACGAGTGAAGAAAGTGCAGAAGGGCACTGGGGACCAGCCAGGCACAAGCGCCTGTCTGCTTGCGAAGGGCTTTTGCGGTGACAGAGCTTCTATTTATTTTACTTGAGCCAGATGCTGCGACTTCCCTTGACGCCACACTTGAAGTCTTTTGTGCGGTCCTGGCCGAGGGCTTTTGGCAAGTGCAAACCAGAGGCAAAGAGGGTATGAACTGCTGAATGCCGTTACACAAGGCGGTGGCAGCCCACCAGAAATGCTCTGAATAACGATTCCTGTCACGAGGAAGCTAATGAACAAAATGCCTCGCACAACCCTCTGCCTCGGCCGCCTGCTTTCCGCCCCGGCAGGGCCCCAGGGGCGGTGGTGGCACCTTGTGGCTCCTCAGGCTGCTGGGCAAGTGATTTCCCACTGCTGACAAAATGGGACTTGGCAGTCAGCTACCAATATTTGTCAGGTTTGTCACACACAGTGCATTTTACCGTTCAGGAGATGCACCAGACTGTGTAGCTAGATCTCAGGGAGTGAACGGAGTGAAAGGGATAGGAAGAAAATATTTGTCATGTAGCAAAGTTAGAGCATGACACATAATGCAATTAATGTGATGAAGGCGAGGCTGTAATTTTAATCATAGTCCGTGCTGCTTACAGATCCACACATACCATCCCAGCCCCGTTTGCTGTCTTTTCTGCATTCCTGAAGACCTCTGCTGAGCTCTGACCCTGGTTTTGACTTAATCTCTGACTTGTTCCTTGCATTTCTGTTGGCATCTTGTTCCCCTGAAAATTCTCATGATCCCCAGATCTCCTAGTCAAACTGGCAAACGCAACGCTTGAGGCATACCTAGTAAAGAACACCACCGAAGCCAAGAGGACTAGGAGACAACCGTTGCCAAACCAGAGCAGGCTCGGGGAACAACTGTCCAGGTGACAGAAAGAAATGAGATTTTAATCCAGTAGAGAAGCCCTTTCTTCTTCAGCTGTGTTGGTGCTATTTTGATGCATCATTGGATTTTTTTCTGCGTGTTTCCAGGGAAGCATGTGTTTGCAAGTGTACCAGGGGAGTTTAAAGCTGTTGTGTTTATACCAAGAGGAAATAACATCAGACATTCCAGTTAATTTATGTTTAATGAATTATAACTGAACATTTGGAAGTTAGGTGCAACTGGTGACGCTTTAATTTCCCATTTTAGTAAATCTGTAGAAATATAGCATGTTCTCACTTACTCAGAGTCTTTTAAAAACTAGATTTCTACCCAGAAGTCACCTTTTTTGGTTTTAACCGCAAGGTCCGTGGATCAGTTTGGGCTGCAGATTGTTTACATTTGGTTCTGCAGGTTATCATCACCACTTGCATCCGTGATCCCTATGAAAGAATGAGGGTGACGTTATTAAAAACATGTTAGGGGGCTATGTGATTGTTAGCTGGTTTAATAATATTCAGTGACAAAGCTCCTATTTTCTTGCTAGAGCAGACTCTTTCATGTTGTTAGGTGTATCTTGTCCTTTTTTCCCCTGTTTCTTGAACAGTTCTTCTAGATTTTCTTTGTATCGTGTCTAAACTCAAAGGACTTATCAGAACTTTGTCTTTTTGTATTTTCAGATCAGAAAAATTAGAGTTTCTACAAAACTTGAAAGTGTATCCCAGTACATGTATTTTTAATATTTTTATCATTCTTTTTCCATGAGGTTTTTAGTTTGGTTTTTTTACACGGAGGGCTTTACATTGAGCTAATGAGTACCAGAAAATCGGTTATCAATATTGAAATGTTTATTTTGGGGCCTGGTGAATTTGGACAGAGTCTGCCTGGACTGATACAATGTCTGGTGGGACTTCACGTTCACTGACCTTGTGACCTGATTCCTTATGGCTGGACTCATCTCTTGGCTTAAATATACCTCCCTTGCGTTGTGCAGTTTTGCATTCAGCGTAGTATCGAGCCAGTCCCATGATCCTGGTCTTATCATGGGAAATACTGTCAAAGGAAGGATGGGATGTGAAGCATCCAAACTGCAACTCCCGATCTGTCTGTGGCCATGCCCTGTGGGTGCTCTTCAGTATTGAATTAAACTGAAGGAAAACACTTTGTTTGGAGAAGGAGGTAAAGACTGATGAACCTAAGACGACGAGTTTCTCCATGTGGTCAGTGGAGGAAGGCAGAGCGGTCTCGGTTCAGAGCAGACAAGGTTAAGCCCAGTGGTGGAGCCTGGTTAAGCAGACAAGGTTAAGCCCTGTTCCCTTTTATGAGTCTATATAGAAGAAACCAAATAACTGAAGTTACTCCTGCTAAATAAAGTTGTTATTTGTAAATATCACCTAAATCTCACAGAATTAAAAATTTTATTATTGGGAAAAATATCGATGTGCAGTCTTGATTTCAGATGTTAATATTAAATTTTTATTGGATACCCTTTCTGGTTTGTTTTGTTCAGCTCTGATTTTTCTGTTTTATACTCTCTCTTTCCCAAAAAGATGGGCTATATCTAAGTATCAGTGTCTAAGGTAGTTGGTTCTGATGTCACTTCTTAGTATTTTTAATGTTAATTCTGTATGTATTTTTAAGTGCAGAGACCAGTTTACTACAAATGAACTGCCAGCAGGATTTTTTAACTAATACATTCATGGGTTCTACCTAAAGGAGATGATGGTTAGAAGCTTTAGCTCCGTAAGAGAAACTGTGATTGGAATTTGTACAAAAATTTTTTTCACTTTTGGGAGTGAGTCCCCAACAGTGATACAGTCAGTAACCTCTTGATCAAATAAATGTCTGAAATAGAGACTGCTGATTTTATTTTTGTCCACTTCATCTGACTTCTGATAGAGTGGGAGGATGTTTTAATTTAGAGCCTGTATTTATTTTGACAATAATTTAGGAAAGCACCTTTTAGTGACTGTCAGCTTTTTCAGTGTCAGGAGGGGACAGATTGTCTGATATACTGGAGAGCTGCTGCTCCTGTCCAAGAGGGTGATTAATGCCAGGTGTGGGCTGAGCAGATCTCTTGGCTGGCAGAGAATGAGGAGATCATTTAGTCCACCGTTAAGCGAATATTAAATACTTACGTTTAAGGCTGCATTGAAGGAATTTGGCTTGATAGTTCGAAATTTAATGTTGAGTATTATACCTTGAAATCCTTCAAGCCTTGAAGAAGGGGGACCTGAGACCCTGCTAAGCTGACTGCCTGTGGGACACCTCTCAGAAGGTGACAAAGAGGTGGTCACCTTCTAGCTGGCAGGCACTGGCATCGGAGCAGGACTGTGCTGGCTCCTTCACTGCCTCAGGTGGGCTTACTGCCTGTGAGACCTTTGCATGAGAAGATATATCCCCTGTGGGCAGGAGGTCTGCATGAACCTGCACGAGTGAATTTTCTCATGTTGCCCTGGCTGTATTCCCTCAGTAGTTCTGATGAGCTTTATAAAGTTGTTTTCCTTCTTCGGTTTCATAATTACAATTCTGAGAAGAAGAAATTCAAAAGCTAAAGTAAAAGTTTCATCTCCTGATGATTTCTGCTTCATCAGTTATGCTGATGTTTACGGGGATACTGATGTGTAGGTTGTCAGGGCATGTTCATTGTGCTGGACAGGGGAGACAAGTGGAGAGCTGTGCATTTTTCAGACCTGGTTGTTGCTAGCAGACGCTGCATTTAATGGAAGCTAGTTACTTCTGTGTTAGATTAATCAAAGTATTCCTGGACAGGTCTAAAAATTCTGTCTAAAAATTCCTTCTACTCCAGCAGACAATGTTTCAACCTGTTGATAACTAACCTGGGTTTGCATATTCTGTCACAGAAGTATGTTGTTGTTGGTACACGTGCTGCACTTCACAGTACAGGGGTTTGGCTGGAGTCAGCCTTGATGAGCCTTTCCCACTGGAAGTTGCATGTAAACCTATTTCATGTAAGTTCTGATTGATTTGCATCTTAATTCTTGGTAAGATGACTATCTGACTTTTGAGGATGAACCTTCTGTCTCCATTGCATTACAGTTTAATATACTTTTGCAAGTTAGTTTAATACCTGGTTTTGCTGAAGGCATTTCTGCAGTAAGCCATATGCTCCTTTTTTCCTTTTCTTTCTCTATCCGTGCCTGTTTTTGAGGTCAGAAGAGTTAAAATTGGCTCTTTTATGTGGTTACCTGAATCTGCAAGTGTATGTTGTCATTCTCTTCTATCCAGTCCTGATACACAGGACACCACTCATATGCTGATTGAAAAGCTGCCCAAATAACTCCATCAGCCAATTCATTCAGTGCAAACCAACTCCAACACTTAACCTAGGACATAATTTTGCATCTGTACATTCTTTTTCTTAAATTATTCCCTGAATCTCTCATAATCAAATCTTTTGACTTGATACTTGGGGTTGTATGTGGCCTAGCTGGCTGGGGGGTGATTGTGATGGCCCCTGACTCTGAAATCTGGACAGTAATTCAGTTGTTCAGGTCATCACATCTTCAGCTATTGCTTCAGACAGACTTCTTTATTCTTAACAGATCCTTAACCTGAAAATTCTGTCCCAAAATTCAAGATGCTTTTAATATAATCCTTTGCCTGTTCTTAGCCACAAGAAAGTTGCAAAGTATCCCTTTTTTTTAATCTCTTCTCTTTTGGGGGTGTTGTTACATAAGCATCAAGAACAGGATGGATGTGTCCATGTGATAGAATTACAGTTAACAAGATGAAAAACAGCAAATCATGCCTGAAAGCTTGAAATAGTCTGTGGAAAGATGAAAAATAGCAGTATAACTTTCAGACAAATATTTTTTCCTGTACTATACCCTTTTTTTTCTGACAAGTTAATTCTTTCTGACAAACTTGGCAAGTGAGCAAGTGTCTCCAAGGCAGACACTGAAGCTGCTTCATGAATTCATGTTATAGTTTCTCTGATAGTGTTTCTCTGCTCAAATGGTATTTTTAGCTTTATTCACACCTTGCTTTAATATTTTTGTGAGTGAGGATCATTTTGTTATCCAGTCCAAACCTAGTCGTGGGTTAGTGTTTCTCATCATTATTGTTGTCATGTTGTCCTTGAAGAAATGCTTGCATGACCTAGGCTCCCTGGAAGGGAGCTCTCTGACTTTGGGAATACTTAGCCAAGAATCTGACTTCAAAAGTTGAACCTCTCACATTGTGATTTTATTATTTATTTTTTTTTAAATGGGAATCTTTTCTTTAGAGACGTGTAAAATATTCAAATTCCTAACAGTAAAAATACTGTATCTCATTATATATTTACTTGGTTGATATTTATTTAGACTGTTTTGTCACACAGCTTTGCTCACAGAATATGGTTTTTGACTGAAAGTTTTAAATTGAAAGAGGTAAAGTCCTTCACTGACCTCTGCTTGCGTTCACATCTGCCGGTGCGTTGTACCGTTAGAGATCTGGTCTGGGAGGGTGTTCAGCAGCCAAGCTAAAAGCACAGGAAAAATCTGTGCAAGATGGAAGTGCAGAACTTTTTTTGCCAGTGTCAGCAGCACAGCACTATGTTTCCCATAGGCAGCGTCATCACAGGCATGCTGGTCCCCAGCTTCCCACCACCCCAGTGTCTCCGTCCTCCACCATCCTCTGAAAAGTCCCGTAGCTGGTTAACAGGCGCAGTAACAGCTCAGCAGAGCATCGTCGCCCTTTTCCTGAGATAGCAGGGGATAGAAATGTTCTCCTGGGGTGTGTTAGACATGAAAGCAGGACAAAAATGTAAACAGGTAGGAAACAGAGAGAAAGGCTCAGTGATTGAGATCCCAGCTTTCAAATTCATTTTAGGTGTTCATCATTCAGATCCTCGTCAAAACCAAGTAATTAAAAAACATTCCAAGTACCTGTCGCAGCAATGCATCGAGTTGGAATGTTAAGCACTCCTGTAAGTCTCTGAGATGCGTCCAAAAGTGATAGATGCCTGAAAATTATTATTGAATAGTCTGTCCTCCACTGAGGAAGCTCAGACCGGTTTAGCAACGGCTGCTCTTTTCTTGTGGTAAGATGCCAGTCCTTACCTGGGCCTCTGTCTGGCACGAATAGGCGCTGCCTTGCCGCCCATGGCGTAGCTCAGCACAGCTGCAGCAGCCTGCCCGGTTTGCTCATGGCGGTGAGCGCTGCTCGTGGCCATGCTGTCTTCACTTCGTGAACACCCTCCTGGTTTTACCTGGGGTTGTTCTTACAGAGCAAGAGCTGGGGAAGAAAAGAAAATTCATCTGCTTCAAAGATGACAGTGAAAACAACTTGAGAGATCTGCATCGGGCAGTCTTTACAGAGCTTTAGGAAGAAAAAAGGTCTACTCAAGAGGATGTGGAAATGGAGAATTTCAGGCTCTTTTTGCAAAGAGTAGGTTGAATTACGTACGTCAGCTGCAGCAGCAATGGAGAAAAATAAGAGAAAATTAATTTAATATTGTAGGTTTCAATGTTGCTTCCAAAATAAGTACAGTCTCATGATGGAGAATGTCTTTTCAAGTGGCAGATGGCCACATTAAAGCTACAGCTGTGCCACCATTTTGGAATTTCTGTAAGGCACACAAGAGGAGGGGACAGCTGCCTATAGCGTAGGTGCTAGACTCCTAGGAAAGCTTATTTTTAACCTGGACCTGATCCCTGACCTGGTTGGCGGTGTGATGTCCCGGACGACTCTCCCAGCTCAGCAAAGGGAGCGGCGCAGAGGTGGTGGGATGGGAGCTGCCGGGGCGGCGTGGGCAGAGGGAGGGGAGCGCTGGGGCTGCTTGCCCTGACCTCGGTGCCAGCAGAAGCATCTCTGGTTCAGCAGGAGTCAGGAGCTGCTGTCTTGCGGCGAGGCGAGATGGGATGCTTGGCAGCATCTCCCAGTTCCTGCTGGGTTTTTATCAGCATGCTTAACCTTTAACTTGAAAAACAAAAGCACAGCTGCCTGTCACCCTGCTTTGAAAGTTTGCTAGCCTCGGCACTAAAAGAATCAGAAGACTAAGCTGGAGACGCAGTTTTCTTGGGCTCCGAAAAGCTGTAATTACTATTTCAGAAGCAATGTTCTCTTCTAATGAGTACAGTTGTTGCAATATCTGGAATGTTTACCCAGGAATTAGATTCTGGCTGTGTAAATTTTACTAGCTCATAAGAAAAGTAAGCTTAGTTTGTGCTTCTTGAGTGTGATCTACCATGAGTCTTCTTGACAAAAAAATACGTGCAGAAATAAAGTTAAGGTAATAAGGAAAGGCAGAGGCTTTATCTTTTTATAAAGATATATGTCAGTACACAGACGCAGACAATGTGTATGTGTGTGTGTATATAAAATCTAAGTATTGGCGTTAGGGGAAAATGCATATGTGGGGCATGGTAGGACGCAGAAATCGGAGGCAGGGGAGAGTGTAGGGAGGCAGGGGCACCACAGAAAGAAAGAAATGGGGGAGCTGGGGGTGAAGTGAGCAGGGAGGAAGGGCAGGTGCTGAAGGAGGGGGCTGAAATGCCCTTTGGCTGGAAGAGCCTTCAGCTTCTTTCTTGCACAGGGGCAACACGAGATGTTCAGCAGCTCTGCTCAGTTCCTGCTGTGTTTCTGCCAGCACGTTTAACCTCTCCGTGGGAAAGAACGATCATTGTGGGCTGTACGATCATTGAAAACAATACGGGCAACTACAAGAGTAAAACTGAGTTTGGAAGGGAAGAAAGATTGTTGGAGGATAGGGAAAAGGTAAGGATGGCTGAGGAGGCCTGGAGAATTGAAAAAGAGAAAGAAAAAAGGCAAGACTACAAGAGACGTCATCTGTAGTCAGCAAAAGACAAGTGGGGTGAACAGCACAAGGAAGCACAAACAGACAGGTTTCACATATGAAATGTCAAACAAAATTACTGGAACGGAGACTGGAAAGACAACTGGAGACTATGACAATTCACATGGTTGTCTCTAAATGTGACAAAAACATGTCTTCCAACACGTGTGCTTACTGTTTATATTTGAGTGTGTTTGTAACTAGTAGGGTTAACTTCCAGTGCTTAATTTTTCTAGCCTTTTGGGTAGCTTTTAAGTTTTTCACCTTTTGAATACACCAAATGGGTAGGCATTTATTTTGATGTTATTCGGAGCCTTTTATTATTTTCCATGCAAAAGAATTTTATACTTTCTAGGTTGTTTAAAAGATACTATTCAATGATTTTGAAGTTGCAAGTGTTTGAAGTCATTAGAATAGCAGTGTGGAATAGAAAAACTGATGGATCAAGATTCTTGTGTCTGAGAAATGAGAACAACAACAAACCCTCTGATCTGTTTCCTACCTCTGCAATGCAGAGCTCGCCACAAAGCACCTCTGCTTCTGGTTTTACCCTTAGAATATCTAGTTAGTAGTCCAGGCAGTTTCTTGACATTTTCTAGGTGTAAGTAATCCACCTAAGTTTTACAGCTGTTAATTTAATCCCACTACTGTTTTCATACCTCTCCTCATCTAGTAACAAGTTTAGCCCAGACGCGAGAACTCATAAATTAACAGATATGTAATTGCAGTGTGTTAAACACAGTGTTCAGAAGAGAAGTGGTATTACCTTAATCCCTTTCCTAAGTCAGTGCATCAGAATGCTCTCTTGCATGTCTCTTAAATACTGTGTTTTATGGGATCAGGTTACACCAATTTTTCCAGCGGCAATTATTTTGAGTTTCTTGTTTACTAAGGAATACACTTTAAAAATTAGGCTAGTCATTGGCATTACCCGTTTGCCATATTCTGGAAAGCAAACTGATTTCATTAGGATGAACGGTATAAAAAATGAGGCTTTCTTTTTGTCAGATGCACAACAGTTTATTAATGCATAAAATCTAAAAATCCCCCAGCACGTATGTGAGAAGTATCATTATTGACAAAGGCTGCTGTCTGGCTGTGTGTGTTGTTCTGTCACTAACTAAATGTCATGTTCAGATAGTGCACAAAAATGTTGTGACAATTTCTTCTTTTCACGGGAGATCTATAGCACAAAGAAAAACACCTCTGGAACTTTACACCTGCAAATAGTAGGTTTCCCTTGTAAATAGAAGCAGAAATTCCTTTTCTTGTAGGGAACCATTCAGGCTAGAGAGAGCCTCTGCCAAACATCTTGGCACTTCTCTCAATTTGTCATGTTGGGAATAATTTATTTTGCTTTCTGTGGACTTCTGAGGGTTATGTTGTTCTCTTGTACCGTTAGTTTAAAATTTTTGTAACGGGATGCAAGTTGGTTTTGAAGAGTAAAACTTCCAGCAATGATTGCTGAAAAAGGTATAATAAGTATAAAATAATAAAATACTTTTTTCCCCTACTATTTAAGAGGGTTAATACTTCTTTGTTTTACCATTAAATTATTACTGAGGTCATGAATACATTGTTTATAGCAATGATGAAATCTTTGACTTGGATGTAGGGAAGTGAGAGAAAAAGGACTCATTTTTAGTATATGTAGTTTCATCCAAGGCTTTTGAATTTTTATTCATATTGCACATGCATTTGTTCCTGTTTCCTAGGTAACAACATGTTTTACAAAAGCAAATTTTTACCATGGTAGAAGTAAGAAAAGTTAATCTTAGATAAGTATGGAACTATCAAAATCTTACTAAATCTTAAGCTTTTAAAATCTAGATTTCATATTTCAATCAAAGGTCTCTGTGTGCATGTCTTTAGACATACGTATACAGGTACTGGAGTATATAGGTATATATATTTGCTTACTTTTAAATTGTATAATAATTGTTAATTTCATTCAAGTTGTACATACTTCCAAGTTTAAAGATCATACCAGTTTCTGCCTTTATTCTCTGCAGGTAATATGTGTATATGCATATCTTATATAGCTGAATCACCAAAAATAATGAGAATTACTGAAAAAGGAGATATATATATATATACACACAAAGTAGATGTTTATATGCAGGTTGAGATTTCAGGCTTCTCAGAAAATGAGCATTCTATTGTTTTCTGCATATATGAAAATACGATTTTTTGCCTACCTATGAGGTGCATCTGAAGAGCTTTCTTCACAGAGTTTGGGAACTGTGCTGGAGTATTCAATCTAAATTGAACCGTAATGTTGAAAGAGTTTTACAGGTTTAGTTGGAGGAAGGGGAGTGCTGCCTTTTAAAAGAGTTATTAAAAAAAGTCTCAAAATAAAAAGGTACCACTGGCCAATATTTCCTCTGGCAGTCATATTTTTTTCTCACACAAAATATGACAAAAACTATGGACCTTGATCATGCAAGCAATATTTATTCTTTTAACGTGATAAAATCAGTCACATTAAGTAATTGGTATTCTTGTGATCTCTCATGCCTCTGTAAATGTAATGTACAGCACTGTAATGTGCTGTACATTAAAAATCAGCACTGTAGTGTGCTGATTAAGTGTAAGCAGTTCCGAGCGCTTTCATTTTTTTAATGACACATTTATCAACAGCTTATTTATAGTGACGACAAAGCATTATATCTGCACCTTAAAGGAAATCAGTGTTGGTCTTAAGTTTAAAGAAGCATTTTTATTTTGCTTGTGAACATTCAAAGCAATATCCAGGTATGAGAGAGCATGTTACAGAACTTTCTGACTTTATAATATCTTCAGTTCTTTTATTAGAAGGTATCAGCTTAAGGTTTAGTTCTCCTCCATGGCCTGCATACATCACCAGTGGCCATGAGACTCTGTAAATACAGTAAATAGGGCTGTATGATTATACTTCCAGTGTGAAAGCAGTTTTAGAAAGCTTTTAGGTGATCAGCTGAAGGGTTTTTGTTCCCTCATTGAGTCTTTTTGGAAGATTCACAGGTAAATTCCCTATGTGATATAGCCAGTCTCCCTTTGCCTTTTGTGCTGCGAAGGCCTTGAAAGTTAAAAAGTGATTTTAAAGTTGCTTGCAATGATTGTGCGCTGTGTATTTCTCTGTCACTACACACTGTCAGCCCAGTACTCAGCGGAGGTTCCAGCTTTGGCTGTCAGCAAAGTGCCTGTGAGCCTCTCTGGGAACTGCAGAGGGGATTAGGAAGTATTTGAAAATGTTATTTTATATGCTGACTATGGTAACTTTCTCCACTGTCACACACACACACACACACACACACCCCCCCACACACCCCCACCCCATTTTTCATGCAGTCTGGTATCTAAAATTAATTTCTGAGTTTATCAATATTAAATTTCTAAGTACGGAATATCGTGTATTTATTTATGGTTATAACCTGTTAGCTAAAATAAATGAGGCACTGCTCATGCAAAGAGGAGAAAATACGTATTCTGTCTGAAGATTTATTAGTACCTTTCAGTCTTCAGCACTGCAGGAAAAAAAGCTGGAATGAACCTCTGGAGATTGTATAGTCAGTCTCCTAGCCCAAGGCACTATCTTTGTCATTCCTCACAGACAGTGTATCACAAAGAATTATAGAATAATTTAGGTAGCAAGGAACTTCTGGAGGTCATCTAGTCCAGTCCGCTGTTCAAGGCAGGGCCACCTTCAAAGTTGGGTCAGGTTGCTCAGGGCCCTATTGAGCTGAATTTTGAATAACTCTAAGGATGGTAAGTCTTCTCTGAGCAACATGCTCCAATGTTTTACCACCCTTATAATGATTTTTTTCCCCTCTTCTATCTAATTGGAATAATTGGAGTTTCCCTTTCTGCAACTTGTGTCTGTTGCCTGTTGTCCTTTCACAGTGAACCTTTGAGAAGAACCTGGCTCTCTCTTATCCATGATCTTGAAAACAGCACTTAGACTCTCCCTTAACATTTTTTCTAAAGATTAGAAACTAAACAAACTCAAGCCCCTCAGCCTCTCTCCATACATTGCGTGCTCCATCCCTTGATCATTGTGGTGGCCCTCCACCAGACTGGCTTCAATATGTCTATCTTTTTCTCTACTGGGGAGCTCCAGATGGGACAAAATGCCGCAGATGCAGTCTCACAAGTGCTGAATTGTGGAGAACGGTCACTTCACTTTATCTGCTGCCTGTGCTTTTACTGATTCAGCCCAGTATGGAGTTGGGCTTCATTTCTACAAGGATGTACTGCAGACTAATGTTCAACGTGTTGTCCACCTGGACTGCCTGGTCCTTTTCTGCGGAGCTGCTGTCCTTTCCAGTTGGTGCCTGGGCTGTTGAGTGGGATTACTCCATCTCAGCTGCAGGAAGTGGCATTTACTTTTGTTGAATTTCTTGGGGTTTCTGGCAGACCATCCCAGACTTTACTGTCCTTATCTGCAGAATGTTTTACCTTATGTTCCACCTGAATCTTCCAGACATCTCTGTAGATAATGGAAAATAGGTTTTCTTTCTTTTTCATGGCCTTTGACATTTCTGTACTCTGTTTATTCTCTTTCCACCTCAGTCTTCTCTGCTTTCTTTTTTGTTTCTTTTTCAGATTAAATTTCACAGATCTTTAATCCAGGCACACTTTTTTTTGGAACTGTAACATCTTAACTGTGGACAAAAACATCCAGTTGAGTCCTTACCATTGTAGAAGAGAGCAGAGAAATAACTTTGTGTCTGCTATAATCCTATTAAATATATTTGTATGTTTGCCTAGTTTGCAAATAGTGGATGTTACGGAGCTGGGTTCAACTTCTGAATGACTGTGGTCCCCAGATGCTTTTCAGGGTAATATCTACCTCATCACTTGCTCTTCATCCTCAGTTTATGTAGTTGAATATTTCTGCTTATTGGAATATCTTGCATTCTCTCTATTGAAAGGCATCCTGTTTCTTTCAGATGATTACTTCAGTCTGTTTACTTTATATTCTGATCTGCTCATCCAGAGTGCTTGCAGTTGGTCTAAGATTGGTGATGTGTTGGGATTTATTCATGACCTAGATAGATAAGTATTGAAATTGTACATAAAGGTTTGAATATGTATAATGTATAGAAAGTAAAATACTGAATTGCAGTGGATCCAAAAAGTTCTAAATTATTTGCTTTTCTGTTTGGACTCAGTACAGCTTTCCAATCAGTTTTGCATTCACCCTGAGATAGGCAAACTTTCTTTAAGAGAGTGACATATATTACGTTCGTGTGAGAATATTTAGTTAGCACATATGACATCTATTGTGTTCTCTTTGTCTACATGGTTTGGTGTCTTGCTGCTGATTTGACATGCTTTAATCATGAGAAATCCAGGTTGGCTGGGTTTTTTTCCAGGTGCCTTCAAACTGTTCTGTTTCATTTTTTAATTCCAGTATTTCCTTGAATGAAGGTTTAATGCCAACTGTATAAAGATCTTCCTCTCCCTCACTCCATGTCTCTGCCTTTTTTTTTTGTTTGTTTTGAAGACTGAAGTTGACCTTTTCTAGCTGTCTCACATCTCCATGAGTTCTCAAAGATGACTACTAATGGCTTTGAGACTGTTGAATTATCACAAGCCAAGCCATAGCTTCTCTAGTTGCAATAGTGAAAAAAATCTACGTCATGCACATGTAGTGGAATTACCAGCAGTTTCTGAGATTTTGTCCAGGACATCAAATAGTAGTCACTTGTCTGACATGAAGGTGCCATGGACTCTTTCAATGACTGCAAATGACTGGTCCTTAGTTTTAGGTCCAGTTTTAAACTAACGTAAGAGTCTGAGTCTTATTAACCTTAATTGTGACTGGGCAAAATAAATTAGTTCTCTTTGTGCTTAATGGATGTTGATGTGCCTGTTAAAAATAAACACACATAAGTTTGGAAGAAGGCCTGCATGTGGCTTGAATATTGCATTTCTTCACTTGCAGTCAGGCCATTAACATAATTTAAATATTGTTCTGCATAAATTTTTAAGCAAACTACACAGGCATTTGCATAACTCCGTTTCTAGACAACCCCCTGCAACTCTGTGCTGACAATTTAATATGGTTTCAAATGCTGTGACTTCATCTGTTGGAACATTCACTACCTACTAACTTGCTGAGAGTGTAAAAAAATCCTTGAAAATGTTGTCCCTTGGTAAATAATTGTCAGTCCGTGCATAACTCCCGATGTTGGTGATACTGTGTTATTTGGCCCTTTGAGCTCAGACTGCCCATCTAGGGGCAAAAGAGGGTGGAGGACTGAGAAATGGAAAGAAGCTGGTAGGATGAGGCAGTGGTTAAGCCATATGCATCATTTCATGGTTTCAGCGTGCTGGTACCTGTTGCAACCCCATGAATCACTGTGATGCTTGGCTCAAAGTCAGCGGCACTCTTCCCAGTGTGAAAAACATAGTCCAACTCTAATATCTCAGTCCTGAGCTGATTTCTCACAGAAATATGAAATGTTTTTTCACAGTGTATTTCGTGAATGGGTGTGTATTTTGGTTTTCTTGTGTTCCGCTCTCCCTCCCTCCCCCTGTTTAGAAATATGGATTATTTGGAATGGTAGCCCACTTTATAGGTTAGCTTCTCATTGCACAAAGGCTGAAGGACTGTGAACTCAAGACGGTTACTTGATGAACTGAACAATATTGCCAATATAGAACTTCAAAATATTGGAGAAGTGGGAAAAATGGGGGGAGGATAAGTGCAAAGAGTTAGTAGGGAAAGGTCTGGCTTTATTCGGATTTTGCCTTTTGACTTGAAGAATGTCTTTAAATTACATTTTCAAGCTTTTCTCTTAAATTTTGTATGCTTTAAACTTGTACTTGAACTACAAGTTGAAATTCTCATTTACTTTAGTCTAGGAGCTGGCGTTAAAGCAGCTTCTCAAATATTAGTAGGCACACAATGCCTTCAACAACGTAGTTTTTGGAAACAGTGCCGCTGAGTTAATATTCAGGGTCACGTTTTCCCTTTCACCTCTTGGAAGTGGCATCAGAAGGGATTCTGGGAAGATTGGCTGCATTGGCAGACAGGAGCCAATGCTCCTCTCGAATTTAAATCCTCATTTGGTAAACTTAAATGTGACTCATAATTTTTTATCTTTCCCCTCAAGAGGTTATTAAATACACTAGGTAAAATAAAAGACAGAACCGCTCATAAATCATTAATGCATGCATTAGTATGGGACTTGATTTTAGCCTGACTAGCATACATACTCTATTAAGGAGTGTCGACTAGTCTTCCCAAACCAGATGGTTAGCCTTTTTCCAAAATTAACGACAGAAATTCTTCCACTCCTATGTTCTTGTTACAAAAAAATGGCACTATGGCAGTTGTCAGTTCTGTAACGCAGATACACTGTATTAAAGAGCCATCACTTTTTAAGGGAGGGTCTGCAAGTGTTTTTTCTTCCCCAACTCTTGTAGGCTTTATTTTTGGCATTACCTGCCAGATCTCAGCTTTTGGACTCTGTGCTCATGTGTGACAGTTGATGACATCAAGAACATAAGCAGCAAAATAAAGGGTCTTCCCCCACCTGCCCTTCCATGCGATTTCCTTTAGGTTGTTGTAGAGAAACCCCTAAAACTTGAATTCAGGATCTGACAAAAACCTCCTTGAAATTCGATGACAGTTTTTCCCATTGGCCTCAGTAGATGAGAGTGTTCAGAGAACTCATTTTTAAAGGTAACAGTAACCAAAACAAAAATTTAAACCATTATTTTTTATTACTGACCAAGAGAGAGTCTGCTCCAAATGTTTTGCATTTTATGTCTAAAATGAAACCATGGGCAACTTAGATGGAAGCCATGACTGTGGGAATAAAAGGCGGTATGAGTCAACGTGCTGGGCAGCGGTCTTACTCCGTTCGAACGGGCTTCTCTACGTGAGAATAGAGGCAGGAGGGAAAGAAAGCATGAGAGAGACTGTTCCCAGACATGGGCAGGAGGGAGCTTCATTTTCTTGTCTGAAGAGTCTGTCTTATTTGAGGGTAGCTCTATGCTGTGTGGGGAATCAGTTACTGGGATACGTGTGGTAGGATGGAGATGGTGGGTCTTTCAGAAGGGAATCATTTGGGACAAAAAAGAACATGCTTAAAAGCCACCAAGCAGTATTTCAGATTAACTTTTGTTTGCTTTTAGTTTTCTTTTTTCTTGGAAGATGCAAAGTGCTTATTTTTCAACTTCCTTGTTTGTTTACAGTAGTTTACAACTCATTAGAGATCCTAAGTCCTTTTCAGAGTTTTGCAATTCTTACTCAATTAGTCTTCTTATTTGGCAATTAGACCGAAATGAATTTTTATTCTTTAGGAAAAAAAAGGGATTTAATGTATTCACTGAGATTTGAAGTGGTAATGAGTTATGATGTCTTGTAACAGAACAGGATTTTTTAGCTAACTAAATCATTAAAAAGTGAGCAGTTGTATATATTTGGTTATTTGTTTTGTATAGCGACTCTGGTGTAGTACATCAAATGCCGTAGAAGTATCAGAAAATAATAGCTATCTCTTGAGTAAACAGAGTTGGAATTTTTCCTTTAATTTTCCCTTTAAAATACACATCAGTGTAGACTCAGCCCGTGTTAAAAAAACTGATGAACAGAATTTTACATCTGTGTACTCTAACAGTTAGTCATCCCTTCACACGAGGCCATATATTTCCACTGGCTTCATAAAAAGAAAACTTCTAGTAGTTTTGTCAATGTGTCAGAATCTCCACAAAAATAGCGTACGGGTTTACTTTTTATGTTTTTGCACTGAAAATAACTCTAGAAGTACTAACTATAACAAAAATTATCTTTAGCTTCTGTGTTTTCTCAGCATTTTTAATTTCGAAACTGGATTTTTCATGACAGTTCAGACACGTGGTTCATTAATGCACTTCCAGTGACTCTTACTGATGATGCAGTTTGTAAAGTTATTGTAAAGTGAAATTAGAGTAAATGTGACCTAACTTTGCAGTTCTGCAAAATCTGTAACAAAGTGACTAGCAAATTAAGTGACTTCATCCATCTGTGAAATATTTCAAGGTCAAACCTTTATTGGCTACAAGATTTCTAACTAAAAAGACAGAGGATGACAGTACTTACAGTTTGGTAATATTTGCTTACCGAGCGTGAAATGAAATTTAACAGTGTGGCATGTCTACATTTGTAAATTTATTGTGGTTGTTTAGACTTCTTGGAAAATGAAATGTCAAGCTATCATCCTCAGCTTCCAGAATGTGATCTTTAGGTCCAACAAAAAAGTTCACTTTTGTTTTTTCTTCCTTAAACCAGTGCGAGATTATTTTCATTTCACTTCTATTTTTCTTATGTAAAACACAACTTGTGGCACAACTGCATCTGAAGTTAGGACGTGGCAATAGCAATGCAGATGTGAGCGTCTGATGCAGCAACTGCTCATTGTCATAGCGCTCGCTACCGCTGGGCATCGTGTTCAGCTCAGTGGGACAGTGCGTGAGGTTAAGCTCTTAGAAGATTTGTGGATTGAGATCCTGTATTATAGAAGTACAGAAAGGGTGTGATCTCTACCTGAATAGGTAGTGCATGAAATAATTTACAGGCAAGCCAATTCCAAGAGTAGGGAGTAGGATGGTACATTGTAAATACCTGAAACACCTTTTTTTAAGGGGTTAAACTCAGATCTAATTTTTTTTAAAGGAGAAAGAAGAATTACAAATTCCAAAACAGTTTATTAAAGAATCTTAGATGTCAGTCAATACCATGTGATACTCCCTGCATAATATGGTATAAAACCAGGGAGAATGCATAAGCATGTCTACAGAGTTGCTTTAGTGCTTCTGAGCAAAACTGTAATGGTTGAGTAATCAGAACACCAATAATTAACAAGTCAGTTTGAAAAGTACACATCCAGTCTGAATTTTCATCTTTTAGAACTGTTGTCTATAGATATATACTGAGCATCTAAAACAGTGAAAATGCTTCTCAGCTGGGATACCTGCAATAAGTTACAAAACTCTTTAGGACAGTGAAGTTAGCTGTGTCAGTTCTGTAAACTGACTGATAATAATTTATCTGGTCTGGTGTAAAATTTCCTTAATTTTTTCTTTTATCATTTGGTTAGTGTTGGTGAAAACTGAAGTCTTCGAGTGTCTTGGTCTCTTGAATCTTGAGGTGATTAATTATAAGCTCTACCACTTCATCTATGTGTTAGGAAATACAGAACTTGCTCTTTGAGCAGTGTATTCATCTTCTGTGGCTTTCATAATTAACCGAGAGGAATGCTATGTGTTTCTTGATATGCACATTTTTTACTCAGGTGTCCAAAGACATCATAGGGAGCAAAAACTCCAATAGCTGCAGTAGCAGATTCCTGCAACACAACCGGTAGACCAACAAAGAAACAACGCCTGAAGATATGGATCTGGTTGAAGAGAACAGGGAAGAGAGAGTGAGGATGAAAATGTGTGTTAAAAAGTGTTTTAAAATGGATGCATTAGGGGTGACCTCCTGAGAACACCTTGATAAGCATTTGTATTTACCAATGATGAGGAGGACCACAGGAGAGAAATGAAGTAAATCCTGAAGTACAAAGCTTCATCAAAGGGGAGTTTGTAAAATTAGGCTATTTTGTTTCTGCTAAGTGCCACAGAATGTGAGTTCCAAGTAATCTTATGTTTGGGAACTATCAACTTTCAAAGAGAAAAAATCTCAATAATCCTATCCCTTCTGGAAAGTATGCTGAGGTCAATGATCTCATAGTCTTTTATAAACAAAAATAGAAGTATTTGTCTATCTGCCCTGTATCATTACCCTGTGAAGGGTGCAACACTGAACAAATGGTCACTTTATATTTAGTCCCACAATTTTATGTAGCAAAGCTGTTATTGTAAGAGTGAATTTCCAGCAGAAAATGTCAAAACTCGTGGCAGAAGTGGATGAGTTTCACAAGCCCAGGATGTAATGCATTTTTATCCCTGTGGTTTGCCTCTCAACATTCAAAACCAGGAATACCAGTCTCATGAAGGAGAATGGAGCAGACAATTTTGAAGTCTATGTATCTGCTTTGTCTATATTTTCTTTGTTAACTACATCACAACAGCGTAAAGCAGATTTTCTCTTTTTTTTTTCCTGGGTGGAAGAAGGTGGACTTGTACTAGGAAACAAATTACAATCTGAACTGCAGAACCTGCTCTGTGCCCTTGGGATGGGGACAGAAGGGAAGTCAAACCTCATCCATAAAGAGGTGTCGGCAGCTCTCATTTCCCAAACTGCTGGTTGGCGTGAGGGAGATGAAGTACCACACTAATGTTCAATGGGCCTTGCTATCGTACTGAGGGCTTGTGGATGGAAACTGTGATCCTTCAGTTCTGTGGACATGTAATACTTGGACCTCATTAATGTGAGGTTACATGTGAAGTTGTCCTTTTGCCTTTCAAGTCTTGTGTTCTTTTTACGGGGTATGCTTTGCGGTTTCAGATTGTGCAAGGACAACAGGAATTACTTAAAACTCAGGATATAAAAAGAAAAAGGGACCAACTGGGTGTGGAGGGTATTTAGAGAGAAGGAGAAGGGTTAATCCATCTGAACAATTGGTTCTTCGTTGCCATCATGTTGGCCTGTGCCTCTAGGGCAGGGGACTCCAGATGGATGGTTTAATTTGCGTATATATTTACATAGTCTTTAATTGTAAATTCACGTGATCATAATGGAGTATTTGCCTGTAGTTGTCTTTTCTTGACTGTTGAGCAGAATTTTCTTCTTGTCAGAGCTCACCTGCAATAAAATCTTTCTATTTATCCACCGTATCTTGACCCTGATAAAACATCCAGGGCTCGGGATACAAATCACTTTCTGGATGCCTGTGTTTTTTCCCAGAGGGGCTTTTTCATTGCTCCAGTTTCCTAGTTGCAGTCTTCCCCATCAGATTTCTTTCCTGTTGCCCATCCTTTATTACTTCTAACTGCTCCTTCAACTTATTGAACAAATTACAAAAGTTTCTTGTTGCAATAATTCTTTGATCAGAGCAATGCACAATACATGACTGGTGGATGTTTTCAATAATGAAACATAACAAGGTTTTCACTGCTCCCAAATGGCTACTGTTATTAAGTATCAGTAAGAGAAGAGGTAGAACACCCATCACGGTGCTGCTGGGGAGTACAGACATTCCTGTGCACCGAAGAGTTTGTAAATCTAAATCTTCCATATGATATCTCTGATACAGAGAATTGGTATCAGACAGAAGGTGGTCAGAGAGGAGGATTTATATGAAATGGCACGTGGAGGTTGCTTCTTTCTCATGTTACGTATCATGCTGGTCCTTTGCATTTTAAGATGAAACCTGCCTACGCCCATGGACGTAGGGTGGGATAATCCATGGGAATATATGTGCGTGGGTACTTGGAGCTCACTGCTCCATGAGGCTGTGGCTACGGATGGTGGGGAAGAGTCCCAGTGAGTAGGATAGGATGCATCTATGGGAGAACAAGCAGGAGGCTTTTCCACAACCTTTGTTGCTAATCTTACGAAGTAAAAGAAACTAAATCTATTTAATGTCACGTAATAAAAAGTAAAAAACTTTTACATGGAAAGAGATGTCCAGCAATGCATTCTCCTGTAGCCTACCTTAAATCTCACACATCACATTCAGGTCTTCCACTGTCAATAAACTGTGAAATCCCACCTACCTCAACCTTGTTTGATGGCACCTTATACCTCCTATAGTCTAAGGTGTGCAGCCTAAGAAAATATTTTGATGCTTTTATGCAAGAACTTCATTTAATGTATTTGCTAGGTATTTTTGTTCTCATGAGTTGTAATTTAATTATTTAATTATTCTTTCTTTCCAGTGCTCTACGTACATTTTAATTGTGGTTAGAATCGAAATGTGCAGTTTTTGAAGTCTGGAAAATTAGGGAAATAAAACTTTTTTTACTCAGTGAGGAGTGAAAACCATATCCATATTCCAAACCACTTCTCCATATGTATTTCATAGTTGATTTGAGATATACTTTGTGCATAAAACAGACACAGTATGCAAAATCTTGGTAGTGTTCCCTCTAGCCATTTGCTACGTTTCTTTATAAAGATGAAAACACCTTTTAATTCTGACTTCTCAAAGAATTATGTTCTAGTTTTAGTATTTTAAAATACCAGTCTACTGCTTCAGCCCTTGAGGGGTTTTAAATATGGTTAGAGTAGTACTCTGTTTAGCTTTTCTTGTAGAATGATTATTGGTATCACATAATGTTAAGCAAACTCAAACTTTTTTTGTACTTAATTTTACCTAAGCTGTATTTCCTTGGTGGTGGTCAAGTTAACATTAGTTTCTGCATATTCGTGTATTCTAATTAGTCACTTATTTAAAGCCAAATAGACTAGAAAGAGAAGAAGAAAAATAGAATGTATGCAAACTGTTTCAGCTGAATTGAAGGGGGAAAAAAAAAAAGCTTATTTTCCCCGAAGCATACATTCTGCATGAAATTCAACTTGACAAGTGACCCTTTTAAAACAGTGCTACAAAGATTTCTCAGCATTCTCCATATACAAGAGGCAGCGTTCTTGTATTAAACCCACAAGCAACCCCCCAGTTCCCTCTAAATGAATGTAGCCTCTTCCTCTATCCTTTGTGTTCTACTTTATCCTCATTCACTGCATTGGCATTCACGGTTTTGTGTGCACACTTACATGCGAGAAAATGTTGCAAAAAGCAAAACTATTGGGAATGTTAATATGAAATAACATATATATGATAAAATACAATAAAGAACTCTTGCAAGTATTTGCTGGCAGTTGCAAGTCTCTCTTGAAAATGTGTCTTCACTTGCAAAAAAGGAAAAAAAAGGAAAAAGAAAAAAGATTTAGATTTGCCAGTTAATTTACAACTAGGTGACAGAAAAGCTGAACTCCAGCTCTTAAGTCTTGCATTCTTTAATTCAGGAGCAGAAGGAAACAGTTGTCTATGATTGTATGTGAGCAATGAATAACAAGAATGTATGAATGACTTGTGAAACTGAGTGTAATGCCTTAAAATCAGAGCAAACTGATAATTTAACAGTATATAAAAAGTATTAGGTCTTAAAAATAACAGTAGTGGATAAGCAGTATTTTATCAACATCCAGTTCTTACTCAGCAATATTCCAGAGATAATGCACTGGTTATTCTGCCTTTTTTTTTTTTTTTTCTGTTGTCAAATAGAGAGATGTGCAGTGTAATATTTAGCATGTCCCATGATTTCGATGGTCTCTCCAGGCGTTTTTAGGAAGAGCACGGCACTTGTGTTCAGAAGCTTGCTTCAGACAGAGGGCTTTCAGGTGGAACTGTGGTACCTCAGGGGGTGGTGGGCTGCTGGTTTCTCCTCACACACAGTATTGACTTTATAGACGGCACTGCTTCTGCATGTATGGACCATATGTTCTTACAGTGCTTAATAGATTGCAAATGACAGGCATTTGATAATTTTCGAATAGATAAGCTCACATTTTACTACCAAGATTTTTAAGGCAAATTTTGAGGGGAAAATTGCAGCCTTAACTTGAGCAATTATGGCATGTAAACAAACATCTGCTCTTGAAAAACTAGAAGGTCAGGCAAGATGATACTGTAAGATGAATAAGGGGAATAGTTCCTTTGTCTGTTATTGCTGCTCTCCAGAAGCAACGACAGCAGATCATCAAAGCCATCCCTCAGTTGAAAGAGCCAGAGAAGAAACGGTCCGTTCTTCCCTTTTGAGGTTTGGGGTATCTTTATGGTTAGGGGCTTGAGGGAGGAGGGAAAAGAACTGTTTTCTGTATTCAGCCAGCCTCCAAGAAGTGTTTATATTCATCTTAATTTTTGTATTGTGCATTTATAATTTAGTGGGGTTTTTTCCAAGAGAGTAACCTGAAGCAGGTGGGTGTCTGCGGGTGCCGTTGTGTGCTCTCTTACATGGTTGCCTCCAGTGGGAGCGTTCCTTCCCTCAGCAGAAGGCTTTTAGGGGCTGCCCAGAGAAGCAGAGGGAGACACAGGAGGATTCTTCCATCTAAAATGTTTTCCGTTTAAACACTGAAACATGATGATGAACAGGATGCAAAATACCTGCTTAGAACTGTTAATATTTGGGGCCAGTTCCATTCTGTATTTATGATACAAAACGTTAGAGAGGCTTGTTTCATAAACAGGCTCTGGTTTCAGAGCATCATGTTTGCAAGCCCACTCAAATGGAAATCCTCGTTAAATATTTACTACCTTAGCGGCTTATCCATGGATACCAAAATGTTTTTCCTACTGCTTTCCCCAACTACTGGAAAAAGGGCTGGAGAAAATAGGTGTGTCCCCCGTGAAAGTTTACCTAGATAACCACATAGTTAGTTTTGTGCAAGTAAAAAGTTAAATTCAGATATTTTACACGATGAGAGACCTAATCTTTGCTATGGATAGAAAGGCAAGTTAAAGCTTAAATGCTTAAATATCTTCTAGAGAATTGGCCATGGCTGCAAGAGCATTTATGCCTCAGCTTAACTATTTGAAAATGACAGTGTCTTAATGGTTTATTTGTTTATTTTCCAATAAGTCACTGCCCGGAGACCGATCCAGTTTGATGGAGCTTTTTCTCAACTTAAACAAATTAGTTATCAGAACGGAGAATGTAAATATTATCTAACTGGTGTCAGTTGGCAAACTTTTTATCGTGCAAATCATGCTGGAGAAAGCTTGACAATCCTTGCTTCTTCTGAGGAAGCCACCTTGGAAAG
Organism: Ciconia boyciana; assembly: GCF_034638445.1. Taxonomy (NCBI): domain Eukaryota; kingdom Metazoa; phylum Chordata; class Aves; order Ciconiiformes; family Ciconiidae; genus Ciconia; species Ciconia boyciana. Next base: position 39,369,293 of record NC_132934.1, on the reverse strand, counting down.
CACTTGCTTTGATTGCAGTAGGTGCATTCATGGAGAAAGGAGGAGCCAAAGAGCTTGAGACATATTTACATTGTAACTTCTGTTGTGATATTATAACACCAGAAAATTGATTCCCCAAATTCTAGTTCAGAGAGAGCTTCAGAATATCAACCAACACCTAATTTTATGCCTTCTGGGCATAATTATCCTATTCTCTTTGTCATTAAGGGATGAAACTCACTGTCATCTCTGATGTTTTATGTTTTAAAAATTTGAAAGCTAATGTTTGTTTCTTTCTCTGCTCCTCCCATAAAATCAATATGCCTTTCTGGAACTGTGGTATGTGTCTATTGTGTTTCTGCTTTTTTATTCCTTTTCAAGCAGAAGGTTGCAATAGCCGTGTTCATTTCAATGAAGGAATGAGTTGTTCACCACAAGAAGCTGCAGAAGGATGAATCCTGAGCAATGGGGAAAGCAGTAGTTAGCTGTTTGGGGTTTTTTTAACTACAGTAAACTGTGTTTGTGAAACTGAATTCTCTGCTTATACGTTTGAAAGTAGGACTATGATAAAATATTTACAGGTATGGCATGAGGAGTAGCTAATGAATGTCTCCAGTGTTCTCAGCAAAGAAGTAGAGGTAGTGTGTAATGCACATGAAACATAAGTTTTGTTCAGAAATCTTTATAGTATAGTAAAATACTTAATACTCTGACTCCTATTAATATATAACAACATTGCTGTCAGTTAAGGTATTTCCTTCTCTTTAAATTGCCCTGAATACCAGAGGCAGGCAAAATCCTGTCAACAGCTCAGCTTGTTCTAGGTTTAAAAAAAAAATATATAAAAATGCTGAAATTGTTTGTCTCTGCTGTTTGCATTCATGCAAAAGGAAACAGGTGTATAATTTACATGCTGGCAAGACTGTCAGCTTGTGTGTTAGAAACTGTGGGCAACACCTGCTTCTGCACCTTCTGCACCTTCGGTGTGGGAAATGGAGCCTGTCTTTGTAGACAGTAGTAGTTGGTGGGACACAGCGAAGAGCAGCAGAGCTTGAACCTGCCGTGCTTATCCGAGGAGTGCTAGTGCTCCCCCTCAACCCCTTCATGCTTTACATACCAGATATGTGGGAGTTATTGCCTTGAGCACTGATCAATAATACCGTTTAGTGCATTTTTCTGCTTTACTAAAGTAGCCGTATATGTATGTGGTGCACCTGGGTGACGCACTTCATGAGCATGGGGAAGGGAAGGTCCATTGCGCGAGGTAATGGCACATTTTCCAAAGCTCAAAATTTGCCCAAATTTAGATGGGTTCTCCCTAGAAAATGGTCAGGCAGTCGGTGTACGACATCTAGTGCTTACTGTGCTAGCTGAGATCATTTGGTTGCTCCCTTGGCTGCTTATTTGCTGTGTTGGTCTTGTTACGGAAAGGACCAAAGTCTCCCCGGGGTGCACCGAGGACTGGGAAGCTCCTTCTCCAGCAGAAGCTTCTGCTGCAGCAGCATGTTTAGCAACAGCAGCACTGGAGAAGGGCGTATTTACTTGATGAAAGCCAAGTGTCTCCTCGATTTCAGTTTTCAAGCTCTCATTTAGAGGACAGTATAAAAGTGAGAAAGTTTTACTTTTTCTCCTTTTTAAAAAGTGGCTGTATCATTTTGAATTGAACTTTATACTTTAGGGAACAGTGATGGCTGCAAGACTTCTGTCTTCAAGATGAATGTTTCTGACACCTACAAATAACTTTTTGGACATCTGTCGGGGAGAGTGCTCTACAGGAGCAAATACAGCATCAAAACAACATTTCCCCCTCCGAAAAGAGAGTGCTGCCTCTGCTGTAGGCTGAGTCTTTGTTTGGTTTTCATGTTTCATGATACTAATGTAATGTTTTTGCTGCTTGGTGGCAGAGCACTGAAAAGACATGAATTGAAACCTGCAGAACTTACAGTGATCCTTTCTTAAAGATCCATATAAAAGGTTTTACTGGCTTTTTTATTTTTGGTATTATGCCTGTAATATTCCTTTAAGGTCTTTACCCTTTGAAAGTTGAAAGCTGTGTGATAAAAACAGACTTGTAATAAAACACAACCTCCTTATAGAAGTTACACTAAAAATAATTCTGGTAGTGCCCTCAGGGTGTTCGTCAGCTAGCAACAGAGGCTGCATTTTCACAGTGGAAAAGCAGGGGCTGGTAAGGTCAAGGAGGATGAGTTTGTATTCCTGTGGGGAGCTTGGTAGGTGCATCCAGGGTTTTTTGAGCTTTTATGGATAAAATGGGTGTGGTTTTGTGACTATATTGTTTTAAAATACCTGGGAAGCTGGAACAAGCCCAGAGGAGTTCCGGTGCCTGCTTTCAGCGTGTGTTTGTTTTAAAACCCTCAGACAGCAGGTCTAGCTGACCTCTACTAGTAACTTGTACATGTTTCAAAACTAGAAAATCCCAACTCAATTCTGATCAATCTCTGCATACATCTGTTGAAACAATGATAAATTGCAATCCTGGCTTTTGCTTTACTTCTTTTATGATTTTAAAAAAATGGCCTTGGTTTGCTCTTTGCAAAATAATGACTCACTGAAGTGTCTCTATCACCAGAAACTAATCCCACCTCTGCCTGCTCTTCATTTTCCAGGTGATGATCCTGTAAAATCGGTTTTACAGGAAGGTTCTCTGACTTCCTCATGCTCATAGGTGCAAAATGGTATCTCCTGCAAGCACAGGTGCAGGTGACCATGTTCAGCACGTGGTTTGACTGATTGATCCCAGACTTATGCCAGCAGACAGGAGAGGTCCTGCTGGACTAGAGACCTCACTTGGCTTGCGGGAGAGCAGTTACAAAAAAACCCCCATGGGAGATGTCAACGTGATAGGATTCGAGCGGACGCTGCTTTTGTTCTTGTGCGGGAGGGAAACTTCATCAGAAGCAGATGAAATTCCAGCCTTATCTTAGGGAATGCGTGTGGGATTCAGGCACGTGGCAAGAGGA